>NC_031995.1:110355392-110369165 GCF_001879085.1 Nicotiana attenuata | reverse complement strand
GGGGGGGGGGGGGGGGGAGGAACGGGGTTCTAAAAGCAAAACGACCAGACGGGTCGTTACAGTTGGAACTCACTTGAGGGACAAAGAATATGTTTATTATTTAAAACATTAACTCAAAAGATGCAAACGCTATTAACTATATATGCTTTATTTTGAATTTAGTTTTGAAATTTTAAAAAAAAGAAATCCTTGGTCTTAAGTTTTTGTTGTCTTTTAATATATGGTGTGTATTTGACTCATGATTACCTTTAATTAATGATATAATCATGAAACTCGTGACAAATCAATATTAATAGTATGATTATCATGATAAAGCCAATCCAAAAAATAAAATAAATCATGTTTTAGCAATATTATTCGTGAATTAAGAGGATAATATCCAATCAATTGAATTCAAGTATAGTAACACCAAATATTATCAACAAATAATTTTTAATTAGTTAAATATAATTTGCTTTTATAATTTAAAAAACAATATATATATATATATATATATATATAGAGAGAGAGAGAGAGAGAGAGAGATTAAAAAAATATTACAAAACACTAATGATTTATCTGAATGCAAATTAAACTTTCTATGAAAAGTTAATAGATTTATATACCTTTTGAGAATTATATTACATTACGATACCTTCATGTTGGTTAACATAATAATAAATATTAGTAATTTTTTTCTAGAAACACATTTAGTTGGGTTTAAATAATACCCATCTAATTATATTCTTCGTGTGAGAGTTAAACCTAATAATATGGAGTCTTTTTTTATTTTTTATATTTTTCAGTTTGAGTTCCATTAAGGAATAAGATGAAATTTATATTATGTACTTGAGAAAATAGAATATATTTTTAAGGGGGATTTCAATAAGGTTATCGAATCTAAGGATAAATTTGGAGGTAGAAAAATTAATCAAAATAGGGCCAAGTTTTTAACCAATTGTTTAAACTGTTGTAACCTGGTTGACCTTAGTTTGAAGGGGTGTAAATACACTTGGTCAGACCATCGGAGAAGGAAAAATGTGTTGATAATGGAAAGACTGGATTGGGTCTACTCGAATGTGGAATGGTTAGAAAATTACCCTAATATAAACATAACACATCTACCAAAAACACACTCAGACCATAACCCTATCTTCATATCCCTTAGGTATAAAATGTACAAAAACGTTGAGAAACCTTTTAGAATGGAGACTAGAAGGTGCTCTCATCCGGACAATTGATACAAAATATATTTGAGTACAAGTCAACATATTATTCTGTCATGTTTAAGCCATTAAGGCAAATGCACATCTCATATACCAAAGTTATGATAAGACATAAGAGTACTTTTATGTGACATACATAGTTTTCTCTTTATTAAGTTTGCTATATATGACCAATATTCATCATTTTCAAGAACTTATATTTTTTTTAATTTTATTTTATAACTCAATTACACAGGTTAATAATATTTGTATAGTTATTACAAATATTTTACTCATTAACATGAAGTGCATGCACAATACGTGTACTCTAAAATTAGTACGTTTTAAATGTGAGTGCTCAAAACGGCTCGATGGTATCATTTATACCTTTTGAGAAACTTTCAGAAACCACTATGTTTTAGTGGTTATTAGCTAGTTGTAGCTACCATTTACTATATTACTTCCTATAGCAATGTTTTCAGATTTTTTAGAGTGTATTCGATGTATTTAAGCTACTGTATTCATGAATATAATAGCATTTCTAGGCGTGAAACAGGGGATTACAGTTAGACGGATTTTTGTACTCGAGTGTATTCGACTGTATTCATGGCGTGAAACATGGGATTACAGCTGAACAGATTATTGCATCCGACTGTATTCACGGCGTGAAATAGGGGATTACACTGTTTTTAAACGGAAGGTGAATCAATTAACATAATAGACTCCTAATATAACTCAACAAACTCAATTATAACACACAAATTTTGTATTTTTATTTATAAAAAAATTCTCAACCAAAAAACACCCCAAAAATATAGCAATCTTCAGAGAAATTATATAATACATCTGAATACATAAATTATATTAATTAAAAAAATATATGAATACATTCATGGAATATAGCGAGACAGTGAATACAATGAAATATATGGAATACAACGAGATACATTGAACTACAATGAAAAAAGAAGACAATGAATACAATAAAATACAGAGAATACAGCGAGATACATTGAAATACAACGAAAAAAAAGGTAACAAACTCTTCAAGTTGCTCAGCCCCAAATTCCGTCGTCTTTGTTCAAGGTAAAAATTCCTAATTAGAACGATATTCATCTGCATAAAGGCGAAGAAGGTCGTCCACAGGAGGCAACTCTTTAAAAAACTTGTCAAAATCGTTGAATGACAGCCCCCGCCCTAAACTTGGACTTGGTTTGCACGCAATGGACTCGGTCTCAGAAATTAATGCTCTACTACTTTGATCATCCCAATTAGTGTAGATTGGGGGAAAACGGGAAATAGTGATGAACTTTTTGGTGCTTCTTCGATTTCTTCCATGGCGGATTCTGTTTCAATCTTCTGCTGTGTGAGAAGTGGCGTTGAGAGAGAGAGAGAAAGGGGGTGGAGAAAAATCTGAAAGAATGAGAGAGAAAAATAATACAAAGCGTATTTTATGGCTTAAGGGTAGGAGGTGACCATAAATAGATATTTGGCTATAAAAATCAAAAGGTAGCTATGGAATATAGTTTTTTAAAAGGGTATTTATTTAAAATAAATAAGGTATCAACCTTTGCTATAGGATGTAACTATTCCTTCTACCTAACAACGAGTAGAATGGGTTTTGGAATTGGCCATGCTTCGGCCCAGGCTAATAAAACTATTGTTCATAGACGCAGTTAATAGTGAGCCCAAGTATCTTGATAAGAGAATTACGACAAAGGATTTTTACCTATCTATACTATATTAGAAACTTATTTACCAATATTATCTATGTTTTATAGTTTTTAATAAGTATCTAGGTTTTTCTTATAAAATTGTGTAGATTTCTCCTTAAAAGGCTCTCATCTCATTATTAGTGCCTTCAATTAAGGGATTCAATTATATCCTTTCCTTTTTTCCCTTTCCTCTTCTCTCTCCTTTTTTTTTTTACATTAAAATCCCTTAATCTACATCCTGAATCTCCATCTTCTCTCTTTCCACCATTGGCGACAACTTTATATTATTAAATCATCAATTGCATCGTTCTTTTGTTGGGAGACCGGACAAAATTGAAAATGAAAAAATATTCAGGGACTGTATGATAACTGTATCATAATTGCATTTGAATTGTATCAGATATATCAATGCGTAAAATATAATTCTATCATACTTGTAACACAATTGTTTCCAACTTGTAGATGGTACATTAATATCCAAAATAATACCTGATTGTCACGACCAAATTTCCAAACCCGATCGTGACGGCGCCTCTCGTGAAGACAAGGCCAACCAACAGAACACCAATAACTCTTTAATAATTACTTAGCATGAATAAGTCTAAACCATTGATAAAATTCCCATAGGTGCGGAAGAAAAGTGATAAAAACAGGGAACCATCCCAACACAATCCGACCGGAGTGTCACAAGTCACGAGCATCTAGAAGGATTTTTAATACAACTACAAGGCCTGTAATACATGGATTAAAATTTAGAATAAAAAAGAAGAAATCCGGTGCCGCGAACGCTGGCGGTCACCTTGCTCAGCTACGATAGCAAAATCCTCAACCAGCTCAAACCCGATACCGGGTAAACCAATACCTGCATCTGCACGCGAGGTGCAGGGAGTAAAGTGAGTACTCCAACTCAGTGAGTAATAAAAGTAAATAATAACTGAGTAGCAAGAAATCACGTAAAGCACTCCATTATGCTATATAGAACAGTACAACCCGTTGAGAAAACAGTAAAACCGTGAAAATCCCTTAAAAAATATCTGGGCTCAGTTAAAACCTCTTTTGAAAATATCTTTTTCAACAGTTAAGCAATGAATGCGAAACAGATAGTGCAAGTCAGCCCCTCGGGCACAACACTCCATTAACAAGTAACACCAGGGTATCTGGTAAACAGTGCAAGAAGTAGTATGGATGCCAATGAAATGAGAGTGCTGAATGTCATGACACGTAATACAAACAGGAACCAATGCATGGGTGCAATGCAATGCATATGACCGGTACACTCAGGTACCCACTGCGGCGTGCAGTCCGAGCCAACCATGTATTTAACATCGACGGCGGTCACTGGGGGTGTGTACAGACTCCGGAGGGGCTCCTACAGCCCAAGCGCAATAATCAAGCCATCTCGTGGCATCATCCTGGCCCTCGGCCTCAATATCAATACAATACCGCTGCGGTGCGCAGCCCGAGCCATCCATATTTCCAGAAATCACTATAACACTGCTGCGGCGTGCAGCCCGATCCATGCTCAGTCCAGAAATGCACATAAGCCACTTGGGCAATATTAAAATAATAGTTCTCAGCTCAAAACGTCAATAAAATATTGTTTAAGTTTTCAAATCTTAGAAAAAATGGCTGAGTTTGCAAAACAGTATTAAAACCCTGGACCGAGATCAAGTAACATGCAAAGTAATGCGAAAACAGTGATATCAATCCCTGAAGGATTCACATAGTTGGCATGAAGCCCAAACATGGCAATCAGCCCACATTATGATGATAACAAGTAGTTTCAGTCAAATAAGTAGTAATTTCATCAATCGGGACGGACCAAGTCACAATCCCCAACGGTGCTCTACCCCACGCTCACTATCCGGCGTGCAAGTCACCTCAATACATCACTATGATGTGCAAATCCGGGGTTTCAAACCCTCAGGATATCATTTACAAGTATTACTCACCTCGAACCGGCGAAATCTCTGGCTTGCGACGCCTTTGCCTCTCAAATCGGCCTCCACGCGCATCGTATCTAACCAAAATCAGAGTGAATACATCACAATATGCTAAGGGAACAATACCCAATCGAAAACAATCGAGAAATAGCAAAAATCTCGAAACTAGCAAAACCCGAGCCCCGGGCCAACTTCTCGAAAAATCACAAAACTTACTTTACCGGATTCCTCGTCTCGCCACGAGTCCATACATACCAAGAACTCCCAAATCCGAGCTCAAATGACCTATCAAATTCCAATTTGAAATATCAAAAACTCAAGCCCTAGCTTCACCTCTTTTTGGTGAATTTCAACCAATCCCCATGTTAAATCTATCATAATCTCATGTATTTAAGCCAGGGGACTTACCTCCAATCGATTCCGAGTCAAAACTCCCTTAAATTCTCGCCAAAGGCTCTCAAGGTCGCCCAACAATGGTGGAAAATATCCCAAGCTCGCGGATGAAATATTAAATAAAACCCCTTCTAAACAGTCCAGTTTTCGCTTCTGCGGTCCCGCTTCCGCTTATGCGAGACCGCTTCTGCGGCCAAAATCCCGTTTTTGCGGATATTCACTTAAATTGTGAAAACCGCTTCTCCGGCTAACTTCACGCTTCTGCGGACCCACTGATGCGAAGAAGGGTCCGCTTCTGCGGATCTACATTACCAACTCCTGGACCGCTCCTGCGATGAATTACTCCGCTTCTGCGGTCCAAAACCCTCAGAAGCGAGAATACCAGATGCAACAACCTACAGCAGTATGCAAACTCCCCGATTTACCATCCGAACTCACCCTGAGGCCCCCGGGACCTCAACCAAAAGCCTATCCTAAAACGTTATCCAAACTTGCTCCAATCGTCAAAACACATCAAACAACGCTAAAACCATTAAATCACATCGGATTAAAGCCTAATTTTCTTCAAAACTTCCGAAACACGCATTCGTTCAAAAACCAACCAAACGACGTCCGAATGACCTGAAATTTTGCACTCACATCACAAATCACATATCGAAGCTACTGCAACTCTCGAAATTCCATTCTGACCCTCGGATCAAAATCTCACCCATCAACCGGAATTCGCCAAAATACTAACTTCGCCAATTCAAGCCTAATTCTACACCGGACCTCCAAAATCAATTCCGATCGCACTCCTAAGTCACAAATCATCCCCAGAAGCTAACCGAATCACCGAAAATCACATCCGAGCCCTATAACTCATAAGTCAACGTCCGGTTGACTTTTCCAACTTAAGCCTTCCTTAAAGAGACTAAGTGTCTCATTTCATATCCAAACCAATCCAAATCAACTCTAACACACCACATACCGATAACGAAACATGAAGAAGCATGCAATGGGGGGAAACGGAGCAGTGACAGATGAGACGACCGGTCGGATCGTCACATCCTCCCCAACTTAAACCAACGCTCGTCCTCGAGTGTTCCCAGAGTTGTACTAGAAGCAACCCAATAGCTGAATGACCTTACCAAGCATATACCCGGGGGATCCCTCGTCACCCTACCTCGCATAGGTCCGATAACACAATATAGCTGAAATTTCACAGTCCATCTAAACCATAAACCGTTGAACCACGTTGCACTTTCCGAAATCATACATAAGATTAGATCCTCACATCTATACTCAGAATAAGCCCGAACCGGCTGTAATAACCCATGGCTGCAACCTCAGGTGAAATCATATGATATACCACATAATCTAAACACTCGAAACGGTAGCCTCTATTCACAGCAGTTGCCCACAATAACCAAATACCGATAGAAACCCCTTGTCATCTAAGGTCTTATTCCAACACTTCCATATACTGCCAACGATAAATGAAACACGCAATAAACCGTAACAATTTATCAGATCAACCATTCATGAAGCCACTTCCCTTTGGCTAATATCACAACAGATTTCCGGGCCAAACCTCGATATTATCCTTCTAACAAGCTGAGATCAAATCTGTTCGTATTCATTAATGACTCCAACGATCACCTCGAATCCAACACACCACTCTGGTGATATGACACCTCAACACAGGCCTAAGCCACAACTTGCATAATACACGCACCAATGAGAAACGGTCTGGACATATTCAAATCATGACAAATGACTCAAACGAAAGAGCTGTAACTCAAATTCCTCAATACCATCACAACACAAGGCTGGGACCCCGTCTCACGTCATAGAAATAGAATACCTGAGTCTACCCCGAAGGGTCATAACCAATACTCCATTTACCGAGCAACACTCAATCACTCTTCCCGCTCGACTTTCTCTATAAGTCCTCAATAGAACTGCACCACATGTGCCCATATCCAACAAATTATAACGTCTCACAACACCGAAAAGCAACTCATAGATCTCCCCAGATCACTAACAAGTTCAATAACGATCGAATCAACCTACCCCTCAACAATACAACTTGGGGCCATCCAAGCTAACTCAAGCTAAATACGTAGCCACATCGGCCTGCCAACGAATTCAATACCAAGAAGCCTGAAGCTGCTCCTTCCACTACTATAACTCCTGCCGGAGCCGTACGATACGGTGCCCTGCACCAAATCAATACCGAAATCCACAATCTCACCCGGCGACATGCCCGGCCACAAGAAATGCATCCGAAAAGTCCCTCAATACCGGAACTGAATCAATGGTAGAAACCTCTGCACTGACATCCGCCACGAAGGCCCAATTAAGAAAAGTAATCCTTCCTAGCCGTCCACCGGTCTTTGGAATACAAACCACTCTGCTAGAACATAATCCGATGCACCTCGCCACGCCACCTGTGGCATTTTTCGACATAGCCCATAACACAATAGCCTAGAATAACCCAACAGTGAGACAACCAGTCTACATCCCAATGTCATATCCAAAGTCTCATATACCAAGCAAAGAAAGATCCACTCGGGCCTCCAAATCCCAATAGCCGCTAACGGTACCAATACACACGATCCACAACCACTACATAGTTTGTACCTAAGAACTCCCAGTCTCCAACTCCATATAGCACACGAATCACTGTACCTGATCCCAAATTCCGCAGCATGGATACGTATTACACCTCAAGTACCCAATCATTCCACGAAGGGTATTCTAAAATTCCCCCGTGCCATCAAACAAATCCAGATATCAGCAGTCGATCTAGCAAGAAAACACTGCAATACTAACGTAGTATCATCAGTCTGATCACATCACCCTTTTTCCGAGACATCTACTCTCATCGAATTACTTCCGATTAGCAGGACCATTTCCTTTATTACCTGAGGCTACCCGTTGCCTAAGAATCTTATGAACTCCTTTTCAGAACTGAACTGTAACTCATCTAATCAAGAACTCCCGCTGATCCCATTTAGAAGAAAATAATCACAGATACCATGTTTCGCATGCCCGTAGAAAGATATATACATCTCCAAACCACGGTAAAACCCAACAAGAACATCTCTGCCAATTCCACTCGCACAAGCTAAACTGCCAGGACTGAATCCTTCTATCCAAACCCAGCTGAGCAAGCTGTCAAAACTCAAGAGCTTTGCTGCACAATACCTGTAAAGGCTCATTACCTCGAACACGTACGATGACTTAATCATATCCTTACCATACCGATTTGGTCTGCTATCAAGCTATTCCATCTATTTAATTTCCCTTCTGATTCATCATCAACTTGATATTCCCTCTTGCTGTAGCACCACAGTTCCTCGACACAGGCTCACTACCCGAGACCCAAGCACAAGACCACCCTGCCTAAGACCCATAAGCCGCTGAATACCCTCTCAAATGTTCCCAGAAATACCACATTCCAGAATACTTTACTTGCAGAACTTCCTGCGAATCTGAATTCGTTACCATTACCATCCAGATACCGATACATAGGATCCCATAATCAACATAAAAATACCACAAGTCTTGACCTTTTCTAATGAAAACACAGTCTCTAGCCACATACACAACCTTAAGACACCTGATTATTACATGTAGAATCTTGAACACAATAAAACCATTCTAGAGAGTCATTCACTCTTATTCAAACTGCAAACTACCTGACTTAACGAACAGAACCACTCATGCCTTATTAGCACTCTGACACCGCAGGGTATGATCTAATTCCAATACAAACAAACATCTTCCTTCTCTATACACTGAGCATTTCTTTATCAACAACAGCTCAAGACATCCTATTATTTTTACACATCTACGAAGCACTATATAACCTTTGTAAAAATTTTGCTTCACTCGTGCCATCCTCGGCTCAATTTTTCTGCAACCCGAACTGATCCGCCAGCATACCTCGAAACGGAACCAACGTAGCACATAACCGTGCAATCAGCTAATCACAGCAACCTCCCTAACTTGGCTCGAAGCCATGTATCAAGACACACTCAACAATTCATAACACTTTTACTCTAATGATGCCACAATACCATAGTGAGATTAAACTCAAATCACTTACAAGTCTATGAAAACACAGATCATCTAGTACTGAAATCCTCTGTAAACCTCGCATTCATCCTCACATCAGTTGAGTCCACTCTCTTAAGCGACCCAGATTTTCAAATTACAACACGTACCTTTCAATTACACATGAGATCTTCTAACGTACACATAAGAAGCATACCACTTAAGAACACTCCACAGGAGATAACCCACCTGATTCGCCTCAATTTAGTATTTCAGCATACCTTCCACCATCATATACATTACACAGTCATTTAGTCTTCCTGAGTCTGAACTCATACCGCCACATGTAATGCACTTCACTCCCAACTAGGAGACACGAAAATATTCTCCACACGCCCATAACTCGGGGCTACACATCAAATCACCATAGGAATCGAACACTTAACAGTTCATCTATTACCCAGCAGGCTTCTTCGTCACTACCAAGTCATATAGATACATCTCGCAGTACTAACATACTCATCACATAGATATCCAACCGCCATTCTGGCTAATAGGGACAATACCGAACATATAAGTTCAAAACACTTGCTCACACAATTAGCACCTCCGTACTCAAGCCATAGGCAAAGATCCGGCCTCAAGTCTTCCAGATTGGCCCAATATACTCACGGAGATCACATCTCGCCCCTTGATCGGGGAATCACAAACCATCAAGGCACATATAATGCTGAGCGCTCGCGTGCGCATACAGACGTGTGGAAGGAATTTCAAGGGTTATATCTCGAGCTGAATCAAGTACGCATGATAAGAATTCCAAGAAAGTGAAGTTTTCCTAAAGGTTCTGCAGCCTCTCGAGGATAAATACAGACGTCTCCGTACTGATCCGCGAGACTCTACTAAACCTGCTCATGACTCGTGAGACCTAGTAACCTGGCTCTGATACCAACTTGTCACGACCCAATTTCCAAACCCGGTCGTGATGACGCCTCTCGTGAAGACAAGGCCAGCCAAAAGAACACCAATAACTCTTTAATAATTACTTAGCATGAATAAGTCTAAACCATTGGTAAAATTCCCATAGGTGCGGAAGAAAAGTTATAAAAACAGGGAACCATCCCAACAACCCGACCGGGGTGTCACAAGTCACGAGCATCTAGAAGGATTTTTAATACAACTACAAGGCCTGTAATACATGAATTAAAATTTAGAATAAACAAGAAGAAATCCGGTGCAGCGAACGCTGGCGGTCACCTTGCTCAGCTACGATAGCAAAATCCTGAACCAACTCAAAACCGATACCGGGTAAACCAATACCTGCATCTGCACGCGAGGTGCAGGGAGTAAAGTGAGTACTCCAACTCAGTGAGTAATAAAAGTAAATAATAACTGAGTAGCAAGAAATCACGTAAAGCACTCCATTATGCTATATAGAACAGTACAACCCGTTGAGAAAACAGTAAAACCGTGAAAATCCCTTAGAAAATATATGGGCTCAGTTAAAACCTCTTTTGAAAATATCTTTTTCAACAGTTAAGCAATGAATGCGAAACGGATAGTGCAAGTCAGCCCCTCGGGCACAACACTCCATTAACAAGTAACACCAGGGTATCTGGTAAACAGTGCAAGAAGTAGTATGGATGCCAATGAAATGAGAGTGCTGAATGTCATGACACGTAATACAAACAGGAACCAATGCATGGGTGCAATGCAATGCATATGACCGGTACACTCAGGTACCCACTGCGGCGTGCAGTCCGAGCCAACCATGTATTTAACATCGACGGCGGTCACTGGGGGTGTGTACAGACTCCGGAGGGGCTCCTACAGCCCAAGCGCAATAATCAAGCCATCTCGTGGCATCATCCTGGCCCTCGGCCTCAATATCAATACAATACCGCTGCGGTGCGCAGCCCGAGCCATCCATATTTCCAGAAATCACTATAACACTGCTGCGGCGTGCAGCCCGATCCATGCTCAGTCCAGAAATGCACATAAGCCACTTGGGCAATATTAAAATAATAGTTCTCAGCTCAAAACGTCAATAGAATATTGTTTAGGTTTTCAAATCTTAGAAAAAATGGCTGAGTTTGCAAAACAGTATTAAAACCCTGGATCGAGATCAAGTAATATGCAAAGTAATGCGAAAACAGTGATATCAATCCCTGAAGGATTCACATAGTTGGCACGAAGCCCAAACATGGCAATCAGCCCACATTATGATGATAATAAGTAGTTTCAGTCAAATAAGTAGTAATTTCATCAATCGGGACGGACCAAGTCACAATCCCCAACGGTGCTCTACCCCACGCTCGCTATCCGGCATGTAAGTCACCTCAATACAGCACTATGATGTGCAAATCCGGGGTTTCAAACCCTCAGGATATCATTTACAAGTATTACTCACCTCGAACCAGCAAAATCTCTGGCTCGCGAAGCCTTTGCCCCTCAAATCGGCCTCCACGCGCGTCGTATCTTACCAAAATCATAGCGAATACATCACAATATGCTAAGGGAACAATACCCAATCGAAAACAATCGAGAAATAGCAAAAATCTCGAAACTAGCAAAACCCGAGCCCCGAGCCCACTTCTCGAAAAATCACAAAACTTACTTTACCGGATTCTTCGTATCGCCACGAGTCCATACATACCAAGAACTCCCAAATCCGAGCTCAAATGACCTATCAAATTCCAATTTAAAATATCAAAAAAACTCAAGCCCTAGCTTCACCTCTTTATGGTGAATTTCAACCAATCCCCATGTTAAATCTATCATAATCTCATGTATTTAAGCCGGGGGACTTACCTCCAATCGATTCCCAGTCAAAACTCCCTTAAATTCTCGCCAAAGGCTCTCAAGGTCGCCCAATAATGGTGGAAAATATCCCAAGCTCGCGGATGAAATATTAAATAAAACCCCTTCTAAATAGTCCAGTTTTCGCTTCTGCGGTCCCGCTTCCGCTTATGCGGGACCGCTTCTGCGGCCATAATCCCGTTTTTGTGGATATTCACATAAATTGCCAAAATCGCTTCTGCGACTAACATTACGCTTCTGCGGACCTGCTGATGCGAAGAAGGGTCCGCTTCTACGGATCTACATTACCAACCCCTGGACCGCTCCTGCGATGAATTACTCCGCTTCTGCGGTCCAAAACCCTCAGAAGCGAGAATACTAGATGCAGCAACCTACAGCTGTATGCAAACTCCCAAAACTCCCCGATTTACCAACCGAACTCACCCCGAGGCCCCCGGGGCCTCAACCACAAGCACCAACCCATCCTTAAACGTTATCCAAACTTGCTCCAATCGACAAAACACATCAAACAACGCTAAAACCATTAAATCACATCGGATTCAAGCCTAATTTTCTTCAAAACTTCCGAAACACGCATTCGTTCAAAAACCCAATCAAACGACGTCCGAATGACCTAAAATTTTGCACTCACATCACAAATCACATATCGAAGCTACTGCAACTCTCAGAATTCCATTCCGACCCTCGGATCAAAATCTCACCCATCAATCGGAATTCGCCAAAATACTAACTTCGCCAATTCAAGCCTAATTCTACACCGGACCTCCAAAATCAATTCCGATCGCACTCCTAAGTCACAAATCATCCCCCGAAGCTAACCGAATCACCGAAAATCACATCCGAGCCCTATAACTCATAAGTCAACGTCCGGTTGACTTTTCCAACTTAAGCCTTCCTTAAAGAGACTAAGTGTCTCATTTCTTATCCAAACCAAACCAAATCAACTCTAACACACCACATACCGATAACGAAACATGAAGAAGCATGCAATGGGGGGAAACAGAGCAGTGACACATGAGACGATGGGTCGGGTCGTCACACTGATACAATACTTATAATTAATATATAATTATCATATATTTGTGATATAGACTGTGAAATTCGTCATGAGCTCACAACTACTCATTATTCAGATACAAATTTGATACAATCCTGAAAGTATTCTTACACAATTCTGATACAATCATGATACAACTTAAAATCGATTCTAAACTTAAACTAATACAATATCATGTTATATTTGTATTAGCATTGTATCATATATTGTTTTAGATACAAATTGCGATACAATTATGATACTATTCTAGATTATGATACAACTTTGATCTTCATCTTTTTCAAGTTTCAATTTAAAACATCCACGTAGAACCAACTCTAAACTTTTATGATACAATATTGTATTTTAATAGTATTAGTATTGTATCAGAATTGTCTTAGGTATTGACGTATCAAATACAACTCAGATACAATTATGACACATTTATCATACAATCGTAATACAATTCAGAAACTTCTTCTCCCTTCAGTTTCAATCAGAAATTCAACCTAAAACCAACTTTAAACTTAATGAATCTCCCTTAAAATTGAGATATAAACTCTAAAGGATATTCTCAATCGTTTTCAAGAACACCCAAGCCAAAAAAATAACAAATTCATAAAATCAAAATATCTAATTCA
>NC_031995.1:110056605-110355382 GCF_001879085.1 Nicotiana attenuata | reverse complement strand
TAACACACCACATACCGATAACGAAACATGAAGAAGCATGCAATGGGGGGAAACAGAGCAGTGACACATGAGACGATGGGTCGGGTCGTCACACTGATACAATACTTATAATTAATATATAATTATCATATATTTGTGATATAGACTGTGAAATTCGTCATGAGCTCACAACTACTCATTATTCAGATACAAATTTGATACAATCCTGAAAGTATTCTTACACAATTCTGATACAATCATGATACAACTTAAAATCGATTCTAAACTTAAACTAATACAATATCATGTTATATTTGTATTAGCATTGTATCATATATTGTTTTAGATACAAATTGCGATACAATTATGATACTATTCTAGATTATGATACAACTTTGATCTTCATCTTTTTCAAGTTTCAATTTAAAACATCCACGTAGAACCAACTCTAAACTTTTATGATACAATATTGTATTTTAATAGTATTAGTATTGTATCAGAATTGTCTTAGGTATTGACGTATCAAATACAACTCAGATACAATTATGACACATTTATCATACAATCGTAATACAATTCAGAAACTTCTTCTCCCTTCAGTTTCAATCAGAAATTCAACCTAAAACCAACTTTAAACTTAATGAATCTCCCTTAAAATTGAGATATAAACTCTAAAGGATATTCTCAATCGTTTTCAAGAACACCCAAGCCAAAAAAATAACAAATTCATAAAATCAAAATATCTAATTCAAAGCTTCGAAGCTTTTTAATGGTATATCAATGGCAGACCCCTCCACCTACAATTTCAGAGATAATATTTGATGGATTTGTCAATAGTTGAAGTTTTTTAATGGTTCTTGGTGGAATTGATTCAGAGAAATATATGATACTTCAATTTTAGAGCGATAATAGTTTGATTTGAATGAGAGAGAGTGAGAGGGAGATTGGTTGATTTGTATGAAAGAGAGGTGATGATTTTGGTATCAGTGGATTTCTTACGGTGGGTAAGTACTAAGACAGATGTTGTTTTATAATCCTTTGAAAAATGAAGAGTATCTTAAATGTAGGGAGATTATGTGTAACTGATACCCAGTATTTAAGGTATGTTTCATTTCCTCCTTTTTATGATTTTGTATAAAACTAGTAAATATAGGTATATAAAGTAATTAATAAGGAACCTAAATAAAGATAGTAAATAAGTTTCTATTATAGTATAACTAGGTAAAAATCTTAGGGGGAGATTTTTTCCTTCCTATACCATATATGAAACTTTATTACCAAATATGTGTATAGTTTCTAATTTACCCGGTATGTTCATAATTTTTCTACAATTATTGTACCATTCATTAAGTACTAATTATTAGTAGCTGAATCTTCCTAATTAGGCGCGCTACAAATCAGGAACAGAATATTCTAATTGATTTCGCAACCTTTAGATCAAATTTGAAACGCAAATCCTATATCTTCAATTTAAAATCCATTGACAACCATTAAAAAGCTTGAAAGCTTTGAATCCAAATTTGGGTTTTCAAAAATCATTATTTGTTTGGATTGGGTGTTGTTGAAAATAATCGGGAATATGGTTTGGAGTTTATATCTCAATTTTGAGTGATTTTGGTGAAGATTAGACTTGGTTTTGATTGAATTTCAGATTGAAAACTCGAAGAAGAAGAAGAAGAAGAAGAAGAAGAAGAAGAAGAAGAAGAAGAAGAAGAAGAAGAAGACATATTGCAGAAATTGTAGATAAATTGTAGATAAACTGTAGATTATTTGTATTCTGATTGTAGATGCTTTATTTTCTGTTTTCACAAATAAAAAATGGCTAAAACTTCTACAAATCTTCTGAAAAACGCAATTATGTCAAAAATTCCAATTATGCTACAATTGAATGGGAACTGGAATATAAAAATTCAATGTACCTAGTTTGTAGATATTTTGTAGATAAATTGTAGATTATTTGTATTCTGATTGTAGATGCTTTGTTTTCTGTTTTCACAAATCAAAAATGACTAAAACTTCTACAAATCTTCTGCAAAAAATGCAAATATGTCGAAAATCCCAAATAAACTACAATCGAATGGAAATTGGGATATTAAAATTCGATATACCCAGTTTGTAGATATTTTGTAGATGAATTGTAGATTATTTGTATTCTGATTGTAGGTGCATTCTTTTCTGTTTTCACAAATCTTAAACGACTAAAACTTCTACAAAATCTTCTGCAAAAAACGCAATTATGTCGAAAATACCAATTAAGCTACAATTGAATGGGAATTGGGATATTAAAATTCAATGTACCCAGTTTGTAGATATTTTGTAGATAAATTGTAGATTATTTGTATTCTGATTGTAGATGCTTTGTTTTCTATTTTCATAAATAAAAAACGACTAAAACTTCTACAAATCTTCTGAAAAAACGGAATTATGTCGAAAATTCCATTTATGAGATTGGACGAATCTTTATGATTTAAGAAGAATAAATATTGAAATAACACATGGAGCTAATTTAAAGCTTGTGACAACTTGTACATATAATGTGCAAAAATCTCCAACACAAAAGAAGAGTGTCCAGCTAGTGGAAGCCTGGGAACAACAGATTTTGCAGATCTGAATGAATTTAACTAAAATATCCTTCAACTCCAACCCGAAAGAATTGCGTTCTGGATATTCTACACAACTGAAACGTAAAGCAATGCTCATTCTGGAAGCCCAGGAATCGATTTCTGAACTGATAAGCATATGAAGGAAAAAAGAGGGCATGAAGAAAAGAAATCCCTCACTAAAACGTGGGTGAGGGTGAGGGTTTGGGAGAGAGAAACGTGGGAGGGGTGGGATATACGGTACCTTGAATTAAGGAGGGATATACGCTGTATTAATTGTACCCTTAAAATACACTATGGTATAGAATTGGTAATTTGGTATACGAAATGTAGTTATATCAAACCTTAAACATTGAGGATAATAAGGTTTCCTATATGGTATAGGAATGTAAAAATCTCCATAATTATTGCTTTAAGGCCCATTAAGGTTATTAATCAATCCTGATACTCTATATAAGTACATTTACAATGTACAATAAAATATACTGTGAGTATTGAGCTGGGATAGTGGAATAGCAACTAACTTAACAAATTAGTTGTATTAATAGTGGTAGTTAGATTTGTCTGTATGATACTATTCATTCTCTTCTTAGCTTCTTATTTTTCCGGCCGATAATGGAAATTAAGTTCTTAGTAAATGCCTCTCGCCTCAATTCCCCGTGCATGTCTTCTTCCATGGAAACTTAATATGGTATCAGAGCAGTCGATTTAGCTTTACTATTGATTTTTCTCTGTCAATTTCATAATTCCGATCTTCAATTTCAAACTCCACTTCGTCGGAGATCATCGTCCCAAAGCTAGGTTTTTCAATTCAGAGCAAAAATGGCAATTGATGAAGGATCGAGTACCGAGACTGTGTTAGGGCACACTGATCCTCTGTATTAGCAACCTTCGAACACACCGGGAGAGCATATGATCGAATTCAAGCTAATAGGGACTGAGAACTACAACCTGTGGTTTAGATCTATGAGAATTGGACTGTTTACAAAGAACAAAAAGGATTCATTGACGAAAGCTGTAAAAAGGAGAATTTTAGGGAGAATTTACATGATAAGTGGGAGAGATGCAATGCATTTGTGCTATTGTGGATAATTAATGTTGTTACCAAGGAGCTCTACAACATTGTGGTATAACAAACCAACCAGTCGTTTTGCCTTCTAGAACCTCATTCCCCTAAATAAGACTTTTCGTACGTGCTTTTACTATTTTATGACTTGCGAGGATGGTTAGTTCGGGAATTGGAAGGGTTCGAGTTGAAATCGGAACACTTGGTTCCTTAAGTTGGCCTTAAAATGCTAAGTTTGACTTCGTCAACATTTTGAGCAAAGACCTCGAAATTAGGATTTGACGGTTCCAATAGGTTCGTATGATGATTTCGGACTTGGGCATATGTTCGGATCGAGTTTTGGATGATCTGGGAGCGTTTTAGCGCCTAATAGTGAAAGTTAGTTCTTTGAAGGTTTTAGAAGTTCTTTAAATTGGTTTGGAGCGGGTTTTGGTGATATCGAGATCCAAATGTGATACATGTCGGATGACCATACCTAATGATTTTCAAGTCAATATCATAGCAGGAGTCAAGATCTAGAAGGCTATACTTGTAATAATTGACTACACATAGCTCATTATAATTAGCTTAGGGGTATTTGGGTCATTTGCAGCCAATACCCACTCTAGTATAAATAGCCCCTAAAGGCTATTATTTTAGGTAGGCTTGATGAATGATAAACTTGAAGACATGCAAGTCTCACCCTTTAACCTTATCTTTTAATTAATGCATTTATGTTTATGCCTTTAATTTCTTTATTGCTTTCATTAGTGCTAAATTAGCCTTTGTTGGTGAGAAATTAGTAGTGAATGCTTAATTGCTTAATTACTTTATTTGGATTTTCAAGAGTTACCAATCTCTTGAGGGTTTCATAGCTTTGGGTTACAATTGATTGAGTTCATAGAGGTAATTAGACTTCATATCCTAGTTTGTTCTTGTTCTTCCAATCAATTGTAGGTCTAGTGCTTATGTTCATAGCTTGGGGCTATAATTGATTGAGTTCATAGAGGTAATTAAGTTTTATATCCTAATTGGTTCTTGTTCTTCCAATCAATTGTAGGTCTAGCTCTTATTTTTTATTACGCGTATTTTTCTATATCCGTGTTTTCGATATGATTCCGTATCAAAAATGGGATTCCGAGGCTGCGAATAGTTCCGTAATATCATTTAAGATTTGCACGCAAAATTTGGTGTCATTCAAAGTAGTTTAAGTAAGTTTCGTCGCATTGAGAGTAAATTGAAGAACTTAAAGTTCATATTTTTTATTCAATTGGTTTGGGGTGTGATTCTTAGTTTTAGCATTGTTTGGTGCGTTCCGAGAGTTCGAGCGAGTCCGTTTAGTAATTTCAAACTTGTTGGTACATTCGGACGGGACACCGGGGGCCCCGAGTGTCAATCGGATGAGGCTCGGACCATGTTGGAAATTGGGAGCAACAGCTGAAGCTCCCAGCTGCTGTCATAATCGCACATGCGCTTGGCTAGCCGCAGGTGCAAGCTCGCAAGTACGAGCCACGAGCTGCAGAAGCGAACCAGTGAGGGCAGCCCAACCATCCGCAGGAGAAAAGTGGTCGTAGGGGCGGAAGGCGCACAGAAGTGGACCCTTTTGACCGCAGGTGCGGAGCTTGGCCAGGTGAGGGAAATGTGCTGTCACGATCCAAAAACCGATCCGATAGTGATGTCGCCTATCGTGGAACTAGGCCAGCCACTCATTTCCAATCTCTCTATTTTCCATTTGAAAAGCTTAAGACAATATCATATTTTAATAGAAATCCAAAAATATATAAATAGAAGTTCTAAAACCAGCTGAAAGAAAATACAAGCCCGACCTCGGGTGTCACCAGTCATGAGCAAAAACTACTACAACTGTTCGAAATAACATTACTAGTACAGTCTGAAAATATCCAACATACAAACTAGAGGAAGATAGGGAAGGAGAAGGCGGAACTGCGATCGCCAAGCACCTACCTCACAATCTCTAAGTGGAAGTCCGCACAATATAATCAGCAGCCGCTACTGTGACCCGAGACACCTGGATCTGCACACAAGGTGCAGGGGGTAACAGTAGTACACCAACTCAGTAAGTAACAAGTCCAACCTATGGACTGCCAGGTAGTGACGGACCAAACCTCAACAGGTAATAACATAGAACTGAACAGGAAAAGTAGACATGCTTATAGTTCAAGAAAAATTCAATAGTATTAAAATGCAACTGTACAGTACGAAGTTCGAAACTCAGAGATTTTACATATACCAATGCACAACTAGCATGATCAATGTTCCATGAACCTCCACTCACAAGTACTCAATCCCTCGGTACTGTATATGGCCATCCGGCCCAGGGAAGATCCATCCCGGAATATACATCACTGACCGCAGTCTTCCAGTACCGAGGACACAGGACAATCCAGCCTCACGGAGAAGATCCATCTCCCGGTATCAAGATCTATGTCCAGGGAAGATCCATCTCTCAATATCATCATCTGCGCTCACTGGGGGTGTAAAGACTCCGGAGAGGCTTCTCTCATTAGCCCAAGCGCTATAACAAAGCCAACAAAGGCTTGTTCAGTGTCTCGTTACGCTGTGCAGCCCAATCTCATATTGTCACTTAATAGCAGGCACTAGGCCTCACTCAGTCATAACTCATCAGTCTCACATGCGGGCTCTAAATGTCATGATACTAGCTCGGTCAACAATAAAATGTGGCAAATAGTAATAATCGAGACTGGGACAGGATATAATATGCATGAAAAGGACTGAGTATAAAATATACATAAAATAAATGATATGACAGCAAGAAACGACCTCTTGGGTCTCAATAATTTCGGCGTGAAGCCTTAACATGATAATCAGCGTGATTTACAGCTAAACAACTCACATAATTACAGCACAGATATCGGTAATAAAGAACCACTAAGCGGTGTTCTGGAATGATCCAGGCCGCGTTTCTCAGGGTGCACGCCCATACGCCCGTCAGTTGGCATGGCGTCACCTTCATAATAATCATGAAACACATAGTTCGGGGTCTCGAACCCGTAGAACCAAGATTGGAAACGTTACTTACCTCAAGCCAAGCCAAACTCTAGCCCGCGATGCCCTTTCCTCTCGGTTCGGCCTCCAACTGCCTCGAATCTAACCAAAATCAGTTCACAACCATCAATATATGCTAAGGGAGTGAAACCCATATGAAATTAATCAAATTACAACATAATTCCCGAAATAGACAAAACCGACCCCCGGACCCACGTCTCGGAATCCGATAAAATTTACATCAATAGAATCCTTATTCCTCCACGAGTTCATACATACCAAAAGTATCAAGATCCAACCACAAATGACCCCCCAAATCCGTAATTTTAGGTTTCCAATTATCCAAGCCCTAACCCCCAATTTACCACTGATGTTCCTTTAAATTTCATGCTTACAACGATAAAAATCACCATACTAACGAGTTTAGGGGCCAAGGACCTTACCTCAGTGAATCCCTCTGAAAAGCTCCCTTGAAAATGCTCTCTAAAGCTTCACCCCGAATGAAATATTGAGAAAAATGGTCAAAAATCGCGAAGGGTGGAATTTATAGTTTCTGACCCAGCAAAACCGCACCTGCGGTCAAATGGTCGCACCTGCGGGCCCGCACCTGTGGTCCTAGGTGCGCACCTGCGGTCCTAGGTGCGCACCTGCGAAAGTGACTTAAAATCCTCAGGACTGCACCTGCGGTCACTCTCTCGCACCTGCGCCATCGCAGGTGCGCCCAGATATGCGCTTCTGCGGCTCCGCCTGACCTCCCTATTGGCCGTATCTGCGGCTTGCCTTCCGCTTCTGCGGGCATCGCACCTGCGGCCTTTCAACCGCAGGTGCGGTTATGACAGCAACAATAAACTTCAGCTGCCAAACTCAACTCCAAAATCTCCCGTCAACCATCCAAAATCACCCTGAGGCCCCCGGGACCTCAACCAAAAGCACGAGCAAGTCATATACCACCTTCCAAACTTCTACCAATCATCAAAACACCTAAAACAACATCGAAACATCAATTTAGCCACGGATTCAAGGCTAAGAACTCTAAAAGCGGAATTTTTCGGAAGTTTTCTACCAACCCCGATATCAGAATCTCACGTATCAACCGTAAAACACCAAAAATCCATTTTCGCCAATTCAAGCCTAAAGCTACTTCGGACCTCCAAAACACATTCCGATCACACTCCTAAGTCCCAAATCATCCCCCAAAGCTATCTGAATCATAAAAACCATCTTCCGAGATTGTTTGCTCACAAGTCAACTTCCGGTTGATTTTTTCCAACTAAAGACCAATTTAAGAGACTAAGTGTCTCAAACCTTCCCCAAAACCATTTCGGATTCGAACCGACTAACCCGATACCATATAACACAGATGAACAAAGCATAATGAAGCAGAAATGGGGAAGACGGAGCGGTAACACATGAAATGACCGGCCGGGTTGTTACATCCTCCCCCTCTAAAATAAACGTTCGTCCTCGAACGAGTCAAGAAACATACCTGAAGCCTCGAATAGGTGAGGATATCTGCTCCGTATCTCCCGATCGGTCTCCCAGGTAGCCTTCTCCACGAGCCGACCTCTCCACTGCACCTTCACTGAAGCTATATCCTTCGACCTCAGCTTTCAAACCTGACGCTCGTGAATGGCTGTTGGCTCCACATCATAAGTAAAATCTCCCTCTAACTGAACTGTGCTGAAATCCAGAACATGTGACGGATCCCCAATATACTTCCGGAGCATAGAAACATGAAACACCGGGTGCACACTCGACAAGCTCGGTGGCAAGGCAAGCTTATAAGCCACCTCCCCAATCCTCCGAAGCACCTCAAAAGGCCCAATGAATCGAGGACTCATTGTACCCTTCTTCCCAAATCTCATAACACCCTTCATGGGTGACACCTTCAGTAGAACCTTCTCCTCAACCATAAAGGACACATCACAGACCTTCCTGTCAGCATAACTCTTTTGCCTCGACTGCGCTGAATGGAGCCTCTCCTGAATCACCTATACCTTTTCTAAAGCATCGTGCACCAAATCAGTACCCAAAAGCCTGGCCTCGCCCAGCTCGAACCATCCAACCGAAGATCTACACCGTCTTCCATATAGAGCCTCATATGGAGCCATCTGAATACTCAACTGATAGTTGTTACTATAAGCAAACTCTGCGAGTGGTAGAAACTGATCCCATGAACCACCAAAGTCAATCACACAAGCGCGCAACATGTCCTCCAATATCTGAATAGTGCGCTCGGACTGCCCGTCCGTCTGAGGGTGAAAAGCTATGCTCAACTCGACCTAAGTGCCCAACTCTCTCTGCACAACTCTCCAAAACTGCAAAGTAAACTGAGTGCCCCTATCATAAATGATAGAAACTGGTACACCATGCAAGCGAACAATCTCCCGGATATAGATCTCTGCCAACCGCTCGAAAGAATAGGTAGTACAAATAGGAATGAAGTGTGCGGACTTGGTCAGCCAATCCACAATCACCCAAATAGCATTGAACTTCTTCAAAGTCCGTGGGAAGCCAACTACGAAGTCCATGGTGATCCGCTCCCACTTCCACTCTGGAATATCCATCCGCTGAAGCAAGCCACCCGGTCTCTGATGCTCATATTTCACCTGCTAACAGTTGAGACACCGAGCTACGAACCCCATAATATCTTTCTTCATCCTCCTCCACCAATAATGCTGTCTCAGATCCTGATACATCTTTGTGGCACCCGGATGGATTGGAATACCCCGAGATATGGGCCTCCTCCAGAATCAACTCTCAAAGTCCATCAACATTGGGCATGCATATCCGGCCCTGCATCCTCAATACCCCATCATCACCAATAGTCACATCTTTGGCATCGCCATGCTAAACACTGTCCTTAAGGACAAGCAAGTGAGGATCGTCATACTGGCGCTCTCTAATGCGATCAAATAGTGAAGACCGAGAAATCGCACAAGCTAATACCCGACTGGGCTCCGAAATATCCAACCTCACGAACCGATTGGCCACAGCCTGAACATCAACTGCAAGAGGTCTCTCCCCAACAGGAATATACGCCAAACTGCCCATAATCACCACCTTTCTGCTCAAGTCATCAGCCACTACATTGGCCTTTCTCGGGTGATATAAGATAGTGATGTCATAATCCTTCAACAGTTCTAACCATCTCCGTTGCCTCAAATTAAGATCCTTTTATTTGAACAAGTGTTGGAGGCTACAATGATCAGTAAACACCTCACAAGACACACCATACAAGTAATGCCTCCAAATCTTCAACGCGTGAACAATGGCAGCCAACTCTAAATCATGAACGGGGTAGTTCTTCTCACGGGGCTTCAACTGCCGAGAAGCATAAGCAATAACTCTACCCTGCTGCATCAACACACATCCAATACCCACTCTCGAAGCATCACAATACACTGTATATGAACCTGAAGCTGATGGCAAAACTAACACTAGAGCTGTGGTCAAGGCAGTCTTGAGCTTCTGAAAGCTCGCCTCACAGTCGTTCGACCACTGAAATGAAGCACCCTTCTGAGTCAACTTGATCAAGGGTGATGCAATGGATGCAAACCCCTGAACGAACCGACGGTAATAACCCACCAATCCAAGAAAATTGCGAATCTCTTTGGCTGAGGACGGTCTGGGCCAACTCTGAACCGCCTCTATCTACTTCGGATCAACCTGAATACCCTCGCTGGACACCACGTGCCCCAATAAAGCCACAGAACTGAGCCAAAACTCACATTTGGAGAACTTTGCATAAAACTTCTCCTCCCTTAATCTCTACAATACCACTATCAAATGCTCCGCGTGCTCCTCCTGACTACGCGAGTATACCAAAATATCATCAATGGAAACTATGACGAACGAGTCAAGCTACGGCCGAAACACGCTGTTCATCAAATGCATGAACGCTGCTGGGGCATTGGTCAGCCCAAAAGACATCACAAGGAACTCATAGTGACCGTATCGAGTCCTGAAAGTTGTCTTAAGAATATCCGAGTCCCTGATCTTCAGCTGGTGATACCCTGAACGGAGATCAATCTTGGAGAACACTCTTGCTCCCTGAAGCTGGTCAAACAAATCATCGATGCGAGGCAAAGGATACTTGTTCTTAATTGTTACTTTGGTCAACTGCCTGTAATCAATGCATATCCTCATCGTGCCATCCTTCTTCTTCACAAATAGAACCGGCGCACCCCAAGGCGAAACACTAGGCCGAATAAACCCCTTATCAAGGAGTTCCTAAAGCTGCTCCTTCAACTCCGCTGGTGTTATACGATACGGTGGAATAGAAATGGGCTGAGTGCTCGGCCCCATATCAATACCAAAATCAATATCCCTATCCGGTGGCATGCCCGACAGGTCTACAGGAAACACATCGGGAAAATCCCTCACAACTGGAACAGAATCAATGTTGGGAGTCTCTACACTAACATCCCTCACAAATGCTAAGTATGAAAGACAACCTTTCCCAACCATACGCTGGGCCTTCAAGAATGAGATTACCCGGCTAGGAACATAATCAGACAAACCTCACGACTCAATCTGTGGCACACACGGCATAGCTAACGTCAGTGTCTTGGTGTGACAATCTAAAATAGCCCGACAGAGAGATAACCAATCCATGCCCAATACCACATCGAAGTCCACTATGCAAAGTAATAGAAGATCCACTCGGGTCTCAAGACCCGCAATAGACACAACGCACGATCGGTATACACGGTCTACCACAACAATATCGCCCACCGGAGTAGAGACATGAACAAAAGAAACGAGAGACTCGTAGGGCGTATCCAAATAATGGGAAAAATATGATGACACATAAGAGAAAGTAGAACCGGGATCAAATAGTACAGAGGCATCTCTACGGCAGACTGAGATAATACCTGTGATCACAGCATCTGAAGCAATAGCATCTGGTCTGGCTGGAAGGGCATAGAAACGGGCCTGACCACCACCTGATCGGCCTCCCTCTCTAGGGCTACCCCTAGCTGACTGACCTCCACCCCTAGCTGACTAAGTGGGTGGAGAGGCAACTGGTGCTGAAGCTGAAGGCTGACTCCTCTGATGGGATGGTTCTCCCGTAAGACGGGGACAAAACCTCTTGATATGACCAAAATCTCCACACTCGAAGCAACCTCTCGCGGCAAATGGCGGTGGGGACTGGAGGGAGCCCCGCGCACCGGGATGCCCACTAGAAGAACCAGGCATAGATGAGCTTTGGACTGATGGTGCCAGAGTCGAACTCTGAGCTGGAAGAGCACTGAGAGACGAGTGACCCTAATGTGAACTATGAGACCCATGGCCAGATAACCCACCACAATGACCTGAACGGGCTGGCTGAGCATGCCTAAATGTACGGCCTCTGCCGTGCTAAAACTGACCTCCCAAAGAAGAACTACCAAAGCTACCAGATCCCCGAGGCCTCTTGGCCTCCCTCTCCTCTCACTCCTGGCGACGAACTAACTCAATCTCTCTAGCACTATCAACCACCTCCTCATAAGAAGCGCCAGATACTCTCTATGGTCAGAAAAATCTATAGCTTATAGTTGAGGCCATCAATGAACCTCCTGATCCTCTCCCTATCCGTGGGAACTAGCTAGATAGCATGACGGGCCAACTCGGAGAACCTCATCTGATACTGCGTCACGGACATGCCCTCCTGACGCAGCTGCTCGAACTGCCTCCGCAGCTCCTCCCTGCGGGAATACGGTACATACTTCTCTAGAAAGAGAATGGATAACTGATGCCAGGTAAGGGGCGGTGCACCAACAGGCCTACGCCTCTCACACGCCTCCCACCAAGTGAAGGCAGCCCCAGAAAAATGAAAAGTGGAACCAGCTGGGTTGGTGGTGCCTTTGGTGATTGAAGTCCCTGCGCGACCTGCTCAGGTGTGCGAGCGGCGGGAGTCTGAGTGCCTCCCCCGGCCTGGGAAGTAGCTGTCGTAGTAGAGACTGCGACTGCGACTGCTTGAGCGAGACTGGTGCACACTGTTAGAATCTAAGCCAAGGTCTCCTGGAGACCCGGAATAATAATAGGCACAGCTGGTTCCTGAGTCGGTATGGCTGGAGCATCCTCTACTGGAGACTGATCATGAACTAGGGCGGCTGGTGGATCTGCAGCTGCTGCCTTAGCTGTTGTGCGGGCTACACCTTTGCCCCTACCACAGCCTCGGTCGTGTCCTCGGTCTCTAGTGGCCCCAACTGGTGGTACTGGTGGTCGTACATCCTGAGCGGTAGCACGTGTCCTCATCATCTGTGAGAGAATAGGATAACAGAAGTTTAGTACTAGCATCAACAGATTCACACGACAGGAATTCAAGAATAAGAAGTTTTTCCTAAAGGTTCTGCAGCCTCCCAAGGATAAATACAGACGTCTCAGTAACGATCCGCGAGACTCTACTAAACTTGCTCATGACTCATGAGACCTATGTAACCTAGGCTCTGATACCAACATGTCACGACCCAAAAACCGACCCGGTCGTGATGGCGCCTATCGTGGAACTAGGCCAGCCACTCATTTCCAATCTCTCCATTTTCCATTTGAAAAGCTTAAGACAACTTCATATTTTAACAAAAATCCAATAATATAAAAATAGAAGTTCCAAAACCAGCTAAAAGAAAATACAAGCCCGACCTCGGGTTTCACCAGTCATGAGCAAAAACTACTACAACTATTCGAAATAACAAGACTAGTAAAGTCTGAAAATATCCAACATATAAACTAGAGGAAGATAGGGAAGGAGAAGGCGGAACTGTGGTCGCCAAGCAGGTACCTCACAATCTCCAAGTGGAAGTCCGCACAATATAATCATCAGCCGCTACCGTGACCCGAGACACTTGGATATGCACACAAGGTGCAGGGGGTGACGTGAGTACACCAACTCAGTAAGTAACAAGTCCAACCTATGGACTGACAGGTAGTGACGGACCAAACCTCAACAGGTAATAACATATAACTGAACAGGAAAAGTAGACATGCTTACAGTTCAAGAAAAATTCAATAGTATTTAAATGCAACTGTACAGTACGAAGTTCAAAACTCAGAGATTTTACATATACCAATTCACAACTAGCATGATCAATGTTCCATGAACCTCCACTCACAAGTCCTCAATCTCTCGCTACTATATATGGCCATCCGGCCCAGGAAGATCCATCCCGGAATATACATCACTGACTGCAGTCATCCAGTACCGAGGACACAGGCCAATCCAGCCTCACGGAGAATATCCATATCCCGGTATAATACTTCGGACAAGATCCATGTCCAGGGAAGATCTATCCCTCAATATCATCATCTGCGGTCACTTGGGGTGTAAAGACTCCGGAGAGGCTTCTCTCATTAGCCCAAGCGCTATAACAAAGCCAACGAAGGCTTGTTAAGTGTCTCGCTGCGGTGTGCAGCCCAATCTCATATTGTCACTCAATAGCAGGCACTCGGCCTCACTCAGTCATAACTCATCAGTCTCACATGCGAGCTCTAAATGTCATGGTACTAGCCCGATCAATAATAAAATGTGGCAAATAGTAATAATCGAGACTGGCACAGGATATAATATGCATGAAAAGGACTGAGTACAGAATATCCATAAAATAAATGATATGACAAAAAGAAACGACCTCGTGGGGCTCAATAAAATCGACGTGAAGCCTTAACATGATAATCAACGTGATTTACAGCTCAACAACTAAATCACATAATTACAGCACAGATATCGGTATTAAAGAACCACTAAGGGGTGTTCTAGAATGATACAGGCCGCGTTTCTCCGGGTGCACGCCCATACGCCCGTCACTTGTCATGGCTTCACCTTCATAATAATCATGAAACACATAGTTCGGGGTTTCGAGCAGGCAGAACCAAGATTGGAAGCGTTACTTACCTCAAGCCAAGCCAAACTCTAGCCCGCGATGCCCTTTCCTCTCGATTCGGCCTCCAACTGCCTCGAATCTAACCAAAATCAGTTCACAACCATCAATATATGCTAAGGGAGTGAACCCATACGAAATTAATCAAATTACAACACAATTCCCGAAATAGACCAAACCCGACCCCCGGGTTCACGTCTCGAATCCGATATAATTTACATCAATAGAATCCTTATTCCTCCACGAGTTCATACATACCAAAAGTATCAAAATCCAACCACAAATGGCCCCTCAAATCCCTAATTTTAGGTCTCCAATTATCCAAGCCCTAACCCCCAATTTACCACTGACTTTCCTTTAAATTTCATGCTTACAATGATAAAAATCACCATACTAACGAGTTTAGGGGCCAAGGACTTTACCTCAATGAATCCCTCTGAAATCTCTCTTGAAAATGCTCTCCAAAGCTTCACCCCGAATGAAATATTGAGAAAAATAGTCAAAAATCGCGAAGGGTGAAACTTATAGTTTCTGACCCAGCAAAACCGCAGCTGCGTCAAATGGTCGCACCTGCGGACCCGCACTTGCGGTCCTAGGTGCGCACCTATGAAAGTGACTTAAAATCCTCAGGAACGCACCTGTGGTCACTCTCTCGCACCTGTGCCATCGCAGGTGCGCCCAGATATGCGCTTCTACGGCTCCGCCTAACCTTCCTCTTGGCCGCATCTGCGGCTTGCCTTCCGCTTCTGCGGGTGTCGCACCTGCAGCCTCCCAACCGCAGGTGCGGTTATGACAGCAACAATAAACTTCCGCTGCCAAACTCAACTCCAAAATCTCCCGTCAACCATCCAAAATCACCCCAGGCCTCCAGGACCTCAACCAAAAGCACGAGCAATTCATGTACCACCTTCCAAACTTGTACCAATCATCAAAACACCTAAAACCACATCGAAACATCAATTTAGCCACGGATTCAAGCCTAAGAACTCTAAAAACTTCCGAATTCCGCTTTTGATCAAAATGCCTAGTAAACCACGTCCGAATGACCTGAAATTTTGCACACACATCCCAAATGACACAGCGGACCTACTGCAACTCCCAAAATTCCATTCCAACCCCGATATCAAAATCTCACGTATCAACCGAAAAACACCAAAAATCCATTTTCGCCAATTCAAGCCTAAAGCTACTCCGGACCTCGAAAACACAAATTATATCACAATCCTAAGTCCCAAATCACCCCCGAAGCTATTCGGATCATAAAAACCATCTTCCGAGATTGTTTGCTCACAAGTCAACTTCCGGTTGACTTTTTCCAACTAAAGACAAATTTAAGAGATTAAGTGTCCCAAACATTTCCCAAAACCTTTGCGGATTCGAACCGACTAACCCGATACCATATAACACAGATGTACAAAGCATAAAAAGAAGAAAATGGGAAGCCGGAGAGGTAACTCATGAAACAACCTGCTGAGTCGTTACATGCGCACCTGCAAGGATTTATCCGCAGGTGCGGTACTGTAGATGCGCCCAAGGCACCGTAAGCTCGAAAATCACTGGGCAGAAAGGTTCATTAATGCGGGACTTAAGCCATTTGTAACACATTTCTCTCACTCTTTTCGCGATTTTTGGAGCTTCTTGAGAGGAATTTTTACCTAGAACTTCGAGGTAAGTGATTTCTACCAATTGTGAGTAAAATACATAGTTTAATGGTAGATTATAACATGTAAATTAGTGAAAATCATGGGTTTTGGTGAAAACCTAGGTTTTTGATAAAAATGAGATTTAGCCACGAAATTGGTTATGGAATTTAGTGAACTCATATATTTATGTTCATGGAGTTATGGGTAACAACTTTCTTCGAAAATTTTCGGAATCCGGGCACGTGGGCCCGGGGGTGAATTTTAGGAGTTCTGCAAATAGGCTTGGGAAATTACTTTCATAGTTTGGATAAACTTTTAAGCATGTATTAATTATTTTATATAATATTTGACTAGCTTCGAGTCGTTTGGCTCCAAATTGAGGGTTTGGCCACAATCTTGGACTGGAAGGTAGGTCTTGAGACGAGGTAAGTCTCTTTTCTAACCTTGTAAGAGGAAATTAACCCCATAGGTGGATTAAATAAATATGTGTAACTATTTATGGGGGGCTACGTACGAGGTGACGAAAGTCCGTCGGTAGCTACTAATTATGCTATTGTTTGGGTAGGCTAGGACCCATATCATGCTATACCTGCAATGTTTGCCCCTACTTGGTAACTTAATTACATAAGTCATATTGGAAGTTGATAAAAGAATTGTAAAAGGTTAAATTTCACATACCCGAAGTTGTAAATGAGACACTTGATTGTTATTGAAATAATTGTGTTTCTTTGAAGTATTTTCTATTTGTGGAGCGAGCCGAACGCCTCGGTAGCGGATAGATGCATCTATGGTTCGTGTCGTTCGACCCTCAACAGTGCATAGTTTAAGTATTATATTGGATCGGGCCGTACGACCTCGGCATAATTTGCGCATGATAAATCGTTGGAACTATTCATAATTGATATTGCTTAAATGCCTCGAGACACAAACTATTAAATGATAAAATTAAACTTGGGACTTAATATTTGTGAAAGGAGTATTTACTATTTCTTGTTATTGAGTTTTCAGCATTATTCATGTAATCCATGCTTAGTATACAATTTTGATATATCATAGTTAGCCCATAGTAAGTGTCAAAGTCGACCCCTCATCACTACTTCTTCGAGGTTAGATTGGATACTTACTGGGTACATGTTGTTTATGTACTCACACTACACTTCTGTACTTAAGTGTGCAGGATTTGAGGTAGGTACATCTGGTTATCAGTCTGGCATGCACGCTTGACTCCTGGTACGAGACTATACGATGAGCTGCCCTTCCGAGACGTTCTACAACAGACGAAGTCTTCCCTTGTTATATTTTCTGTCTATTTCATTTCGGATAGTAGACTAGTATTCTTTTGTATATTCTACTAGAATGCTCATACACTTGTGACACCGTGTCATAGAACACACTAGTAGACTTACGATTTTAGGTTGTATTCCTACGGTTATGATTGCCTTTAAATACTTTCCTTTTGATCATTTCTTTATCCGTTATTCATTAAATCTTTTAAATTAAGGAAAGTTATTTACTTGAAAAACTTATAAAATGGGGAATCACCAGATTGTTCACTGTTGGCTTGCCTAGCAATGGTGTTGGACGCCATCACGGCCTAAAATGGAATTGGGTCGTGACAACATGGTATTAGAGCACTAGGTTCACATAGGTCTCACAAGTTATGGGCAGGGCTAATAGAGTATTGCAAATTGATGCGGAGACGTCTGTACTTATCTTCGAGAGGCTATAGGGTGTTAGGAAACTACTCTTTATTCATCTCCTATCGTGCAATTGATGGCATACTAAGTTTATTTCTCTTATTCTATCATAGATGGTGAGAATGCGAACGCCGGACATTCCAGACCCGGGATGAGCTGCTCCCCCTGCTGCTAGAGGCCGAGGCAGAGGCCGGGGGAGGGCACCAGCCCGAGGTAGGGGACGAGGACGTCCCAGAGTTGCCCAATTGCACCACCAGCGGATCCAGTGGAGGATCCCATTTTGAAGAGCGGGGCGAGGTGCCCGTAGTAGAGCCAGCCCCGGTGGATTTCATGTCACCATCAGGCTTTCAAGAGGTCATGGGTTGTATGTTGTGGTTCATGGATACTAAGACCCAGGCTGGTTTATTTCCGGCAGACCCAACCACATCTCAGGCGGGAAGGGGAACACAGATCCTTATTGCCCAGGCTCCGGAGCATGTAGCTGGCGTATATCAGACTCCGGGTGCACTACCCATGGGCAGAGCCCAGCCAATTGTAGCAGCTGCACCTGAGCCTAGACCAGCTGCGTCCGATGAGCTGTAGAAGCTATTGGATAGATGGACTAGGCTACACCCTCCTTTCTTGGGGGGTGAGCGACATGAGGATCCCAAGACTTCATTGATTGGTGCAGGAACAGACTGCACAACATAAGGATATTGGAGTCCCATAGGGTAGATTTCACTACTTTCCAGTTGGAGGGCAGGGCCCGTAGGTGGTGGCAGTCTTATCTTCTCTGCAGGCCAATGGGTTCTCCTCCGATGACTTGGGACCAGTTTACACGTTTACAGAACTTGAGCAGCTCCAGCAGGGTCAGCTGTCTGTGACCGATTATGAGGCAAGATTCTCTGAGTTGTCTTGCCATGCACTTATGATACTTCTTTCTGACGCAGAGAGAGTGTGAAGGTTTGTTGCGGGGTTGTACTCAGGTATTCAGGCTACTATGGCCTAGGAGGTTTAGATGGGGATTTCTTATCAACTAGTAGTGGAGATAGCTTGGAGGATTGAGGGATACCGTCTGAGAGTTAGAGAGCAAATGCAGAGGGACAAGAGGGTCCGTTATTCTAGAGAGTTTAGAGGTGTCCCGGCTGGGGGCCGAGGTTAGTTTTGGCGGGGTCAGCCTAGCAGGCCCACATATCCAGCACCGTCACCTCTTTGGGGTGCTCCAGGGGGACCCTAGTTTAGTGCCACGCCATAAAGTTCTTGCCGCCCACCAGCCATTCAGGGCTCTTCTAGTGGGTACTCCGTCCATCAGGGTTCTTCCAGCGCCTATTTCAGTGCCATGCCAAAGAGTTCATACCAGCCACCTGCTATTCAGGGTACTTCTAGTAGGTATTCAGGCCATCAGGGTCAAAATTCAGGGCAGCAGGTCACCGCATCGAGAGGTTGTTTCGAGTGCGGAGATCTCAGTCACGTGCGGATGTTCTCCCCCAGGCGTCGGGGCAAGGCAGTGCAGCAGGGCCAGCAGCCCATAATTACAGCGCAGCTATCCGGCCACCCAAAGGTGGAGGGCAGGTGGGTAGGGTCCTTCCTAGAGGTGGAGGCCCGGCAGGGAGAGTTCATCCAGCTACTGTTCAGCCAGGCGAGGCCAGTCAATCAGTGCTCTAGCCCGGTTCTATGCCTTTTCGGCCAGACCAGATGTAGTGGCCTCAGATGCTATGATCACAAGTATTATTTCTTTCTGCGGTTGGGTTGCTTCGGTATTATTTTATCCAGGGTCTGCCTATTCATATCTATCATCTCTGTTTGCTCATTTCCTGGATATTCCTCGTGAGTCCTTGGGTACTCCTGTTTATGTGTCCACTCATGTGGGCGATTCTGTAGTTGATCGGATCTATCGGTCATGTATGGTCACATTCTGTGGTTACGAGACTAGAGCGGATATTCTATTGCTGGATATGACCGACTTGAGGTTATCTTGGGCATGGACTGGCTATCCCCATATCACGCCATCCTTGATTGCCATGCAAAGACTATTACCTTAGCAATACCAGAGTTGCCTAGATTGGAGTGGAAGGGTTAATCTGTCAATACATCTAGTCAGGTTATCTCCTTTTTGAAGGCTTGACATATGGTCGAGAAGGGTTGTCTGGCTTATGATCGGGATACTACCGCAGAGACTCCGATGATTTATTCGGTACCAGTAGTCCGAGAGTTCGCCGATGTGTTTCCTTCTGTCCTTCCAAGCATGCCACTAGATCATGATATCGATTTTGGAATTGACTTGGCTCCAATTACCCAGCCTATATCTATCCCACCATACCTTATGGCTCCGAAAGAGTTGAAGGATTTGAAGGAGCAGCTTGAGGAGTTGCTAGTAAAGGGGTTCATCAGACCAATTGTATAACCTTAGGGTGTGCCAGTTTTATTTGTCAAGAAGAAAGATGGGACTATGCGGATGTGCAATGATTACCACTAGTTAAACAAGGTCACCATCAAGAACAAGTACTTGTTGCCGCATATTGATGATTTGTTTGATCAATTGCAGGGTGCTTCGGTGTTCTCTAAGATCGACTTAAGATTAGGGTACCATCAGTTGAAGATTCGGGACCGGATGTTCCGAAGACTGCTTTCCGTACTAGATATGGCTATTATGAGTTTCTAGTGTTGTCCTTCGGCTTGACTAATGCCCCAACAACATTTATGGATTTGATGAATAGGGTGTTCAGCCCTTATATTGATTCGTTTGCCATTGTCTTCATTGATGACATTTTGATCTACTCGCGTAGTATGGCCGAGCATGAGCGACACTTGAAAGTGGTGCTTTAGACCTTGTGGGAACATAAGCTGTATGCTAAGTTCTCCAAGTGTGAGTTTTGGTCAGATTCTGTGGAATTCATAGGGCATGTTTTATCAGGCGAGGGTATTAAGGTGGATCCCAAGAAGATTGAGGCAGTTCAGAGTTGGCCTCGTCCCACTTCGGCGACTGAGATCAAGAGCTTCCTGGGGTTAGCAGGTTATTATCTCCGGTTTGTGGAGCGCTTCTCCTCCATTACAGCACCTTTGACTAGATTGACCCAGAAGGGTGCTCCGTTCCGTTGTTGCGATGATTGTGAGGCGAGCTTTCAGAAGCTCAAGACAACTTTGACTACAACACCGGTTCTAGTGTTGCCTTCTAGTTTGGGGATGTATAAGGTGTATTGCGACGCTTCACGTGTCGACTTTGGGTTATGTATTGATTCAGGAGGGGCTTATTGCATATGCTTCACATCAGCTGAAGATTCATGATAAAAATTACCCTGTGTACGATCTAGAGTTAGCCACAATTGTTCATGCTCTTAAGATTTGGAGGCATTATCTTTATGGGGTGTCCTGTGAGGTTTCCACTGATCATCACAGCTTGTAATATTTGATCAAGCAAATGGAACTCAATTTAAGATAGTGCAGATGGCTTGAGTTACTGAAGGATTATGACATCACCATTCTTTATCATCCAGGCAAGGCGAATGTAGTCGCGGATGCCTTAAGCAGAAAGGCAAAGAGTATGGGCAACTCGACATTCATTTCAGCAGAGGAAATGCCGCTAGCTTTGGATATTCAGTCCTTGGCTAACAGACTTGTGAGGTTGGACATTTCGGAGCCCAGCCGAGTTCTTGCATGCGTCATTGCCCAGTCTTCATTGTTGGAGCAGATCAAGGCTCGAAAGTTTGATTATCTGTATTTGATGGTTCTCAGAGAGACGGTATTACAAGATGGTGCCAATGAGGTTTCTATCGGCGTGGATGGTGTTCTGCGACTCCACTGTCATCTATGTTCCTGATGTTGATGGCTTGAGGGAGAGGATTCTAGAGGAGGCACACAATTCTTGGTATTCTATTTATCCAGGTGCTAGAAAGATGTATCGCGACCTGAGACAGCATTATTGGTGGCGCCGGATGAAGAAAGACATAGATGAGTATGTAGCTAGGTGCCTAAATTGCCAGCAGGTTAAGTATGAGCACCAGAGGCCAGGAGACCGACTCTAGCAGATGACTATACCGGAGAGGAAATGGGAGCGCATTACTATGGACTTCGTAGTTGGGTTGCCGCGGACCTTGCGGAAGTTTGATGCAGTTTGGGTCATTGTCGACAGGTTGACCAAGTCTGCAGACTTCATTCCAGTTGTGACTACGTATAATTCAGAGAGGTTGGCCCAGATTTATATTTAGGAGATAGTTCAGTTGTGTGGTGTGCCTGTTTCCATCATATCTGATAGAGGCCCTCAATTTGCTTCGCAATTCTGGAGAGCCGTACAGAGTGAGTTGGGAACCCGCGTAGAGCTCAGCACCGCATTTCATCCAAAGACCGACGGGTAGTCGGAGCGGATAGTTCAGATCTTGGAGGACATGCTCAAAGCATATGTGATTGACTTTGGAGGGCAGTGTAATCAATTCTTACCTTTGGTCAAGTTTTTTACAACAACAGTTATCAGTCCAGCATCGTGATGGATCCATTTGAGGCTTTATATGGCCGGCGATGTCGTTTTCCTATTGGGTGGTTTGAGCTCGGCGAGGCTAAGTTATATGGTATTGATTTGGTGAAGGATGCCTTAGAAATGGTAAAGTTGATTCAGAAGCGACTTCGTACAGCACAATCCAAACAAAAGAGTTATGCGGATCAGAAGGCGCGTGATATATCATTTATGGTGGGCGAGAAGGTTCTCTTGAAAGTCTCATCGATAAAGGGGATTATGAGATTCGGGAAGAAGGGTAAGTTGAGCCCAAGGTTTATAGGCCCATTTGAGGTGTTTAGACGAGCAATGGCGGACCCAAGATTTTATATAAGCGGGATCAGTCAAAGATCAGGATAATCGATTGTATAAGCACATCGGTAAATAAAAATTGTACAATATTCTTTTTTTGTTGATTAGAAGTTCAGATGACTTCAAAATGAAATCATTTATTTATGAAAAAGGTTCGGGGATATTTTTAAAAAAATAACAAAAAAAAAATTGGTCCTTTAATTTTTTAAAAAATTTATCTAATAAACTAACAAATATTTTGCAGCAATTTTAGCAATTTTTTAACAAAACAGTATTTAACCAACTTAAAAATCGTACTATAACTCTAAGAAATTTAATTATAAAGTTGTTACAAACAAAAAAACACGGAAGAAAAGAGTGATAAACTAAACTAATTTGTAAAAGTTATTAAAGAAAAAGATATTTTAGACCAAACTAATTTTTTTAGCATAACACAAATTAACAATTTCAATATAAACTAAACCAAATGAAATTAAAATATTACAAGTGAAATGAGTTAAAAGAACCAAAATTCACTTTGTTGAAAGGATTAACTTTTTTTTGAAGTGAATGGAGGAGTTTAATAAGAATAGCTTTTATTGGAATTAAATTAAAAAAAATCACAAAGAGAAGTAGTAAAATAAAGACAAGATAGGAAGCAACAAGGCCTAACAATAAGCAAAATAATATGTTTAACAAAACGACCATCACTTTAGCAAGTTTCGAACTTGCGACCTCGAGTCTTTCATTGAACCCGCTTGCCACTGCTCCACCGCTTCAATTGGTTTCAAGTGGGTTCAGTTAACCAATATATACAAAGTTCATGATTTTTCTGATGAAATTTCAAGGTAAAAATAATTAATTTTCCACCGAAGCGGGTTCAACTGAACCCCCTTCCTACAAGGTGGGTACGCCCCTGGAGACGAGTTGGGGAGGTCGCTTATGAGCCTGCTTTACCTCCCAGTCTATCGGGAGTTCATCCGGTTTTCCACGTGTCTATGATCCGAAGTATCATGCCAACTTGTCACATGTGTTAGACTTCAGCACGATTCAGTTAGATGAAAGCCTAGGTTATGAGGAGGAGCCGATTGCCATTGTTGCTACACAGGATCGCCAGTTGAGATCCAAAAGGATTTTCACACTGAAGGTTCAGTGGAGGGCCAACCAATTGAGGAGGCAACCTGGGAGTCCGATGAGGACATGCGGAGAAGATATCCACACCTATTCAGCACTCCAGGTATAAATCTAAACTTGTTCAAGGACGAACGCTTGTTTAAGAGGTGGAGAATGTAACGACGCTCGTTTTTCTTTCTAGAACCTCGTTCCCCTAAATAAGACTTCTCGTACATGCTTTTATCTTTTATGACTTGCGAGGATGGTTAGTTTGGGATTTTAAAGGGTACGGGTTGAAATCAGAACACTTGGTTCTTTAAGTGGCCTTAAAAGGCTAAATTTGACTTCGGTCAACATTTTAAGCAAATGACCTCGGAATCAGGATTTGACAATTCCAATAGGTTCGTATGATGATTTCGGACTTGGGCAAATGTTCGTATCGGGTTTTGGATGACCCAGGAATGTTTTGCCGCCTAATAGTGAAAGTTGGTTCTTTGAAGGTTTTAGAAGTTCTTTAAATTTGGTTTGAAGCTGGTTTTGGTGATACCGAGGTCAATGGAATTCCGAGACCAATAATAGTTTCATAATTTCATTTAAGACTTGCACGCAAAATTTGGTGTCATTCCTAGTAGTTTAAGTACATTTCGGCGCATTGAGAGCAAATTGAAGAACTTAAAGTTCGTAGTTTAGATTCAATTGGTTTGGGGAGTGATTATTAGTTTTGGCGTTGTTTGGTGCATTCTGAGAGTTCGAGCGAGACCGTTTTGTGATTCAAACTTGTTGGTACATTCGGGTGGGGCCCCGCGGGCCCCGAGTGCCAATCGGACGAGGCTCGAACCAAGTTGGAAATAGGGAGCAACAACTGAAGCTCCCAGCTGCTATCATAATCGCACCTGCGCTTGGCCAGCCGCTGGTGCGAGCCACAAGCCGCAGAAGCAAACCAATGAGGGCAGCCCAACCATCCGTAGGTGCAGATGTTTTGGCGCACCTGCGTGAACGCATGTGCGAGAACAGTGGTCGCAGGGGCAAAAGGCGTGCAGAAGCGGTCCCTTTTGACCGCAGGTGCAGAGCTTGGCCAGGTGAGGGAAATGCACACCTGCGAGGATTTATCCGCAGGTGCGGTACCACAGATGCACCCAAGGCTTCACAGGTGCAAAAATCGCTAGGCAGAAAGGTTCATTAATACGGGACTTAAGCCATTTCTAAAACATTTCTCTCACGCTTTGGGCGATTTTTGGAGCTTCTTGAGAGAGGTTTTCACCTAGCACTTGGAGGTAAGTGATTTCTACCAATTGTAATTTAAATACATAGTTTAAGGGTAGATTATAACATGTAATAGTGAAAATCATGGGTTTAGGTGAAAACCTAGATTCTTGATAAAAATGAGATTTAGCCACGAAATAGGTTATGGAATTTAGTGAAAATCATATATTTGAGTTCATGGAGTTATGGGTAACAAATTTCTTTGAAAATTTCCGAAATTCGGGCACGTGGGCCTGGTGGTAAATTTTTGGAGTTTTTCTAGGCTTGGGAAATTGCTTTGATAGTCAGGATACGAACTTTTAAGCATGTATTAATTATTTTATATCCTAGCTTCGAGTCGTTTGGCGCCAAATTGAGGGTTTAGGCACAATCTTGGACCGGAAAGTAAGCCTTGAGACGAGGTAAGTCTCTTTTCTAACCTTGTAAGAGGGAATTAACCTCATAGGTGGATTAAATAAATATGTGTAATTATTTGTGGGGGGCTACGTACGTACGAGATGACGAGAGTCCGTATGTAGCTACTAATTATGCTATTGTTTGGGTAGGCTAGGACCCATATCATGCTATACCTGCAATGTTTGCCCCTACTTGGTAACTTAATTACTTAAGTCATATTGGAAGTTGATAAAAGAATTGTAAAAGGTTAAATTTCATATGCTTGAAGTTGTACATGAGACACTTGATTGTTATTGAAATAATTTTGTTTCTTTGAGGTATTTTCTATTTGTGGAGCGAGCCGAACGCCATAGTAGCAGATAGATACATCTATGGTTCGTGCTGTTTGACCCTCGGCAGTGCATAGTTTAAATATTATATTTGATTGGGTCGTACGAGCTCGGCATAATTTGCGCATGATAAATCTTTGGAACTATTCATAATTGATATTGCTTAAATGCCTTGATATATCATAGTTAGCCCTTAGTAAGTGTCAAAGTCGACTCCTCGTCACTACTTCTTCGAGGTTAGACTGGATACTTACAGGGTACATGTTGTTTATGTACTCACGCTACACTTCTGCACTTAAATGTGTAGGATCTGAGGCAGGTACATCTGGTTATCAGTCCGGCGCCCACGCTTGACTCCTGGAATGAGACTATACGGTGAGCTGCCCTTCAAAGCCATTCTGCAGCACCCGAAGTATTCCGTTGTTATATTTTTCTGTCTACTTCATTTCGAACAGTAGACTAGTATTCTTTTGTATATTTTACTAGAATACTCATACACTTCTGACACCGGGTCTTGGCAAACAATAGTAGACTTATGATTTTGGGTTGTATTCCTACAGTTATAATTGCCTTTTACTACTTCCATTTTGATCATTTTTTATCCGTTATTCATTAAATCTTTTAAATTAAGGAAAGTTATTTACTTGAAAAACTTATAAAATGGGAAATCACTAGATTGTTCACTATTGGCTTGCCTAGCAACGGTGCTGGGCGCTATCATTGTGATGACCCGAAAGGTCATCACTTGTTTTTGAAATGAATTCTACATTTCGAGGCCTTAAAAACCTCTTTTAGCATCGCCTCGATTTGCGTGCGCAATTCGAGCGCGTAGCCGGAAAGCTTAAATGAGAGAATCTGTCATAAATGATAAATTTTGACTATAAAATGAATTAATTTAACTTCGGTCAACGTTTTGGGTAAACGGACCCGGACCCGTGATGTGACAGTCCCTGAGGGTCCGTAGGAAAATATAGGACTTGGGCGTATGCCCGAAATCGAATTCCGAGGTCCCAAGCCCGAGAAATAAATTTTTAAAGAAAATTGTTTTCTGAAATTGTTTAAAGGATTTGGAAACGAATTTTGATCAGAACATGTTGGTATCGGGCCCGTATTTTGGTTCCGGTGACCGGTACAGGTCTTATATGTGGTTTAAGATAATTATGAGAAGTTTGGTAAGAACCGGAATCCGTTTGACGTGATTCGGACCTAAATTGCAAAATTTGATGTTTTAATAAGTTTTGAAATATTTCATTGATTTTGAGGTTTAATTCGTTGTTGTTGAGGTTATTTTGGTGATTTGATCGCACGGATAAGTTCGTATGATATTTTGAGTTAGTATGTATGGTCGGTTTTGAGCCCCGAGGGCTTGGGTGTGTTTCGGAAGGTTTTTGGAACTCAAAAAGTTGCAGGTTTTTGTTGTTCAATGCCCAGGGATTTTACTCTTCACGTTCACATGGTCCCTCTCGCGAGCGCGTAAGGAAAATCTCCCAGGTGCCAGATTTCTTCTTCGCGAACGCGAAGCTTGAGACGCGAATGCGAGGCTGAGGGGGGGGAGACCTTTCGCGAACGCGTCCATGCACTCGCGAACGCGTAAGGTAAAGGCCTGGGGAGGGGTCACCATTCGCAAACGCGGCCACTGGCCCGCGAACGCGTAGGATTGAGGAGCCAAAGCTCCGCGAATGCGAGCCATCTTCCGCGAACGCGAAGGTCTGTCAGACCTAACTCATCGCGAATGCGATGAACAATTTCGCCCAGTTATTTTAAAAAACCAGAACAGTAGCCATTATGGGATTTTCACCAAAACTCATAACTTCTTCATCTAAACTCCAAATTGGGCGATTTTTGAAAAGGGATTTCACCACCAATTCATAACTTAGACTCATTTTCTTCAATATCCATTAACACCCATTAGATTTCTAGGCTAAAATCATGTTCCTAAGGGTAGAAAATTAGGGATTTGGGTAGAGTTAGGACTTTTTAATTATTTGTGATTTAGACCTCGTTTTGGGGTCGAATTTTGGAACCAATTATATATTCGGGCTCGTGGGTGAATGGGTGATTGGGTGTTGGTCCGAACCTCATATTTTGATCAAGCGGGCCCGGGGTCAATTTTTGACTTCTTGGGAAGAATGGTTAGAAAGCCATAATTAAGCATTGGAATTGGATTGTTTAGCATTTATTGATGTTATGAAGTCGATTATGTATAGATACAATTGATTTGGAGCCGAATTCGAAAGGAAAGGCGGTGTTTGAGGATTGAGTTGGCCGTGGAAGTTCGAGGTAGGTGTTCAGTCTAACCTTAGCTTGAGGGATTAGGAGTTGAGTCCTATTTACTATTTGCTTCTTGTTGAGTACGACGTATAGGCATGATGATGGGTATCTATACGTCGGTGTTGAGCATGACCGTGAGTCTTAAATTGATATTGTTGTGTTCTTAAACGATACTACGGATGCTTTAATTGGCGATTCTCGATATTGAGCAAGGATTTAGTTTATTTTCGTGGAAAATAATTATGATTTAGTATTGGTGTTAACTTAGATGAGTAGGAGTTGAGTTAAGATTTGTTATAGCTGATTCTCCCTTGTCGGACGTATTTACTTTTACTGTTAAATCCCTTGCCGGGATAGTGTAGTTTATTGTTGATCCCTTGCTGGGACACTTGGTATGGTTGTTGCTAAAGGTATATATATAAATATGGATTGGGTTGCACGCCGCAACAATATTGAATATGGATCAGGTTGCACGCCGCAACAATATTAAATATGGATCGGGTTGCACGCCGCAACAATACTAAATATGAATCGGGTTGCACGCCGCAACAATGTTATATTGGATCGGGTTGCACGCCGCAACAATATTATATTGGATCGGGTTGCACGCCGCAACAGTGGTAAATGATAAGGGATCGGGTTGCGCGCGACAACAGTATTATTATTGTTTTGTTATAGATTCTGAGTTGTTCTCTCATATTTCTCTTAAGTTCCTGCTGGATTTGACATTTTCCCCGTAGCATGTACCCCCCTATTTAAATTGTTTACTCCTGTTATTTTCCGATGTATATTATATAACTGCACAGGTTTATTTGGAGTCTGGTCCTAGCCTCGTCACTACCTCGTCGGGGTTAGGCCAGGCACTTACCAGCACATGGGGTCGGTTGTGCTGATGCTACACTCTGCACTATGTGCAGATACCGGAGCAGCATTTGGACAGTAGCACTCGGGGAGCCAGCCTTCAGTCCGTCCAGAGATCCCGAGGTAGTCCTGCAGGCGTCCGCAGGCCCGGCGTTCTCTTATATTTCATTATGTATTCTATTTTCATTAGATTTTGAGACAGATTGTATTTCTTTCAGACATTTGTTGTAGTAATCTTAGTCCGTCCGTGAATATTGTGACACCAGATTCCGGGTAGAGGAGTTCATTGGTATTGTAGTACTGTTTTGGTTATTTTTAGCTGTTTAACTCTTCCGCTTATTTCTGTTATCGTTAATTTTAAAATATTGATTACTTGTTAACTCAAGTTGTTAAAAAAGGGATAAAAATGAAGGAGTAGAATTTCTATATTTCGTGGCTTGCCTAGCTTCTACGAGTAGGCGCCATCACGACTCCCGAGGGTGGGAAATCCGGGTCGTGACAAGTTGGTATCAGAGCTCTAGGTTACATAGGTCTCACAATTCACAGACAAGCTTAGTAGAGTCTGAGGGATCGGTACGGAGACGTTTGTATTTATCCCCCAGAGGCTACAGAGTTAGGAAAAACATCACATTTGTTCTTTCTTGTCGTGCGGTTTGGTTTCTCAACGCTAATTGAATTTCTTATCTATTCTTTCGCAGATGGCGAGAACACGCGCCTCCTCATCTACCGATCAGCAGCCCGAGCCCCCAGCAGCAGCTCCCACGAGGGGCAGAGGGCGAGGCCGAGGCCGTGCTAGAGGCCGAGGCAGGGGCAGAGCTCAGCCCAGGGCAGCAGCACCCGTAGCGGAGCCTCAGGTTGACTTTGATGATGAGGTTCCGGCCCCAGCAGTTCCGGTGGGCCCAGCTCAGGTCCTAGAGGGGTTTATTGCTACCCCAGTTCTTCAGGATGCTCTGGTCCGTCTAGTGGGCCTTATGGAGAGCGTTACCCGGGCAGGTTTACTTCCTGTAGCACCAGCCGTCTCTCAGGCTGGAGGAGGAGCCCAGACTCCTGCTACTCGCACTCCGGAGCAGGTAGCTCCCTAGTTTTAGACTCCAGCGGCTCAGCCAGTTCTAGCAGTTCAGCCGGGTGTGGTAGCTCAGACCGGCGATGGAGCAACTATGTCTGCCGATGCTTTGTGGAGATTGGACAGGTTCACCAAGCTCTTCACTACTACTTTCAGCGGTGCATCTACTGAGGATCCCCAGGATTATCTAGACAGCTGTCATGAGGTTCTTAGAAACATGGGGATAGTTGAGACTAACGGGGTCGACTTTGCCACTTTTCGCTTATCTGGATCCGCCAAGACTTGGTGGAGAGATTATTGCTTGGCTAGACCAGCCGGATCGCCAGCCTTGACCTGGGAGCAGTTCATGCAGCTATTTCTGGAGAAGTTTCTCCCTATCACACAGAGAGAGGCCTATCGGAGGCAGTTTGAGCGTCTCCAGTAGGGTTCTATGACAGTCACCCAGTACGAGACCAGATTCATTGACTTGGCCCGCCATGCTCTTATCATACTTCCCACTGAGAGAGAGAGAGTGAGGAGGTTCATTGATGGACTCATTTAGCCGATTCATCTTCAGATGGCTAGAGAGGCTGGGAGTGAGATATCTTTCCAGAAGGCGGCTAATGTGGCTTGGAGAGTTGAGATGGTTCTATCACAGGGGGGTGGTCATGGGGCAGACAAGAGACCCCGTCATTCAGGCAGATTCAGTGGTGCCTCGTCTGGAGGCAGACATTCGTATGGTAGAGGCCATCCTCCTAGGCCCTTTCAGTCAGCACTTCAGGTTTCTCACGGTGCTTCAAGTGGCCGTGTTTCTCACATGCATTATTCTGATCAGTGTCACACCTCCTTTTTTCTACACCCCCGTGAAGGAGTATAACAAAGGGAGTTTTTCCAATTAAAGGACAACCGAAACGGGATTTATTATTTAAAAATTCAGAGTCGCCACTTGGGAGATTTATGGTGTCCCAAGTCACCGGTTCAAATCCCGAATCGAGGAAAAGATTGACTTTGTATTAAAGTCCGCGAACCAGAAATTCGGGTAAGGAATTTTGTTGACCCGGGAGAAGGTGTTAGGCATTCCCGAGTTCCGTGGTTCTAGCACGGTCGCTCAACTGTTATAATTGGCCTATTATCTGATTTTAATAACATTTTGAACCTATGTGCATTTTTAACTTTAGAACCGCTTTTTATTTGTATCAAAGAAGATTTAACGTCGTCTAAAATATGTCTTTGGATCGCGTCACATGAAATGCACCCGCAATCCGAAATACATTTTATTCAACGTTATAAGGATTTGGATTTGGGTCACATGAAATGTACACCCGAATTTAGGAAGGTAAATTATTAAAATGACGCGCCTAAAGCAACTACGCATTTGCACTTTGCGGGGGCCACTGAAATTTGCTATATGGCACGCCTCGAATTCTAAGGACTAAACAAGATTGATTAAAACGAGGGCCGTGCAATTTTTCATTTTTGTTCGGCACGGTGCACCTCGATTCTAATCTAATTTAAAGGAATTCGTGTTATATTTGGAGGGCCAAGAACTGTTCATGTTATCTAGTATTTGCTCACCCCCCATTAATTAAAGAAAACTCAATTATCTAAACATTAAAGGGCCCAGATTATACTATGGTGCAAGCTAACAAAATATAATTGTGAGGGAAAGAATTACTGGTTTGAAGTTAAATTTGGGCCCACCGTGAGGCCCAATAGCCTGTAGTGCCCTTTTGAATCACAAATGACCATCAGTCCAAGCTAGGGTCCATGAGGGAACCCAAATTGAAGCAAAATCGGCTTCAGCTAGCAATGGGGTTCTTGGTTCGAACCCACACATCAACACAAGGGGTCAGTTTTTGCATTCAACTCTACAGACCACATTACTACTTACATTTCAATTAGAAATCACATAAAAATGAAATTGAACTTCGTTCTCCAAGTTTAAAATATTAACTGAACATTACAAACCCACGAGTTCCAATTACACATGCTCATAATCAAACCAAAAAAAAAGCTATACCTATTATTGAAACACTATGGATCATTTTTCCTTAAATCATAATTACAATATCCAGAAATCCAAGAATACATTCAAAAAAACCAATGGGTGAATACATGATCAACTGAATACGATTAACATATTGCCAAAACTAAAGAATGACTCAGCAGCTAAATTCAAAAACCATTTACAGTTACCAGACTCCTCAAACATGCGTGTATGACCTGAACTTAGATAACAAACTGTCCCTTCAGTCTTACAATAGTCCCAAATCGATTACAAAAGAACTTAATCTACTTAACACAGAGATCGACTAAACAGTATAGCATGCCAAGTAAGAAAAGAAATCCAAAGTAAAACATGGTTGAATCAGAAACAACTGAAATTATGCTTTCAAATCCTGCCTTCTCATTTTATTCGTCAAATCCAACATTCACAATCAATAGAGCATTACACCGTGTACCTGGAAATAAGATAGAAACCAAAACAAAGCTGGATCAGTAGCTAGCAGCTAGTAGCACAGCACCCAGATTCGAGCAATAATCAGCAGAAACCCAACTCAAAACAAGTGATACACATCAGACCCCAGAACCCAATCTCGAACCAATTTCAAACCCCAAATCAATTCATATTCAACGTCAAGTGAACCAGCAAATATTTCCGAACTTGAAAATTTCAGAAATCAGCAAAAAGAAATCAATGGAACAGAAAAACTTCAACACAACCTGAACCCAAAACTTTTTCCGACACAAGATCAAGCCATTTTCCACTCAAAGGGAATCAGAAATTGTTTTTGTAATCAAAGAAGACTTCAAAATTCAGGACAGAAGTTCAATGGAATAGTGTTTCTTCCCAAATTTTTCAGCCGTTTTGTGTTTTCTGATCTTTTTGTCTCTGAAGTTCTACCTTCATATGCAAGAAAATATGTCTTTATAGGCAAGGCGATAGGGCACCCTTTTAAGAATTAGCTTTGCCCCCCTTAGTCCCCCTCCAATTTTTATTTTTGCCTAGATATCCCTATTCAGTTTTCAGAGTTGCAAAATAGTCCCAAAGTCAACTTCCAAGAAACTTCCATTTCAGTTACACCCTAGATTCCCTAGACCAAATACCTAAACTACCCTCACATACCCCTGTTTTTACATTGGACTCAAATAGGTTATGGGTCAAATTGACCCTGGGCTGAATTCACTCAAAACCCAACCCAAACCAAGATTCTGAAATCTAAAGGCATGACCCTAGGCCCAAATCAAAACCAAATAGACTGAGGCAAGCAAATCCTAACAATATTCAAATCCAATTAATGAACTAGAGCTAACAAATGCTGATTTTTCCTTAAGCTAAAATACCGAATTGAAGGTAACACTAATTTACCAGTCTGTTATCAATCTAATCTTCTCAGAAAAATCAGATAAAATCAAAAAGAAAGCAGAAGACATTGGCTAAGATTTGAGAAAGAGAACTGGAGAAATGGGACAAATATGCAACCACGCACGGAACAAACTGTCCCCGAAGGGAACTAGTCTTGACACTTATTTCACTCAACGCATATCAGAGAAAGAAGAACAGAGAAAAGGCGGGCAGAAAGACAAACAAAAAGCGAAGAAAGAAAGGGAAAAAAAACTTACCGACTTAGACTCGAAATCATCAGACAACTCTGATTTTACCCCAAAATGGTGTAACTCGCCTATGCTTTGGTAAGAATACACGAGCAACANTTCCAGGGAGGTTTCTGTAAGCGTCTTCGGGGGTGGATAGGGATTTTGTGGAGCTGGGTAGGGTATTCTGTCGGGGGTTGGCGCACGCCATTGTGCGTGGGTAGGGGGTTGGCTGTATGCTTGGGTGTGATGACAGAAAAATGGGGATCTGGCGGTGGGTAGTAGTGTTGTGGCGGGCTATATGGAGTGTCGGGGGTAAGTTTGGTGGTGGGGTCGAGGCTGGTTATAGTAATGTGATGGGCCCATGGATCCGAACCAAGCTCCTAACTCAATTGTTGCAATATCCTCTTTCTTCTTCTTTCCAAGTACACCCCAGTACCGTTTTGAATGGCCTGGGTGGTTGCCTTAATTGCTGAGTAGGTCATGATTTTATCGGATTTGAGTCCCTCTTCTACCATGCCCCCCATTTTTACGACTTCATTGAAGGACTTGCCTATTGCCGATACCAAATGACCAAAACAAGTGGGCTCCAAGTCCTGCAAGAAATAATCAACCATCTCACTTTCTTTCATCGGAGGGTCAACCCTAACTGCTTGCTCTCTCCAACGGAATCCATACTCTCTGAAACTCTCACCAGGCTTTTTCCCAATCTTAGTCAAGGACAGACGATCTGGAACAATTTCAAGATTGTACTGAAAAGCAGGCGAATGCTTGGGCTAGATCATCCCATGTGTGCCACCTACTGTGATCTTGTCGGGTATACCACTCCAACATTGATCCACTTAGACTTTGGCTGAAATATGCCATCAGTAACTCCTCTCTTCCACCTGCTCCTCTCATCTTGCTACAAAAACCTCTCAAGTGCGCTACTGGATCACCATGCCCGTCGTACAGATCAAACTTGGGCATCTTAAACCCTGCTGGTAATTGAACATCTGGGAACAGACATAGATCTTTATATGCCACACTTACTTAACCACCCAACCCCTGCATATTCCTGAAAGATTGTTCCAAGCTCTTGACTTTCCTAAACATCTCCTCTTGCTCAGGATTCTTTGGTGGCTTCTCAGTTTCTGCCGGGAGATCAAAATGAGGAGTGTAGGAATATGGTTATGGAGCTTTGAAGGTAGCCTCTGGGGGGTAATACTGGTTGTCGTGAGTCTGGAACAGAGAGACTCACTGGAAGATCGGTGTAATGCAGCAGGTGGAGGTGCCGCAAAGACAGGAGTGATTGGGGGAGGAGGGTATGGGACTTGTTTGGGTGGTGGAGTTTGGGAAGTATGGGAAGTGGTGCCGTAACATTATTGGTAGAGGGGAAAGGCTGGAGACGAGTTCACAGAGGGAGGTTCCTGAGGCTGAGCCAATGGTGGGATATAAGCAGGGTTGGCGGGATAAACTGGTGGTGGATGCCCCTTTGCCCAGGCCTGGTACATTTCAGCCATTTGTTGCTTTAACTTATGCATCTCTTATTTCATCGAATTAACATCCAACTCTTCCACCTCTTTTGACGGATCGACAGTACTTGCCTCTAGTTCTTGGTTGGCCATGTTCAGCTTGTCTTTTGACCGGGTGTTGTAGGAGTGAGTTGCCAGAATGCCAATCAACTAACCACCTGCCTGGACTCGATACATCAACAACAACCTTGTTAGCGATTAGGGCTTTAACAGATTGGTAACCGCATATTTTGGGGGATGAATGCACCTAAGCAGTTAACCGTTCCTATTATGAATTTGATCGTTTGCTTGCGTCATCCCGGCTTTCCTTATTTCTATTTGCAACTTCCCTTTTCTCTTTTTTCCTTCTTCTTTTTTTCTTTTCATTCTTTCCTTTGCCCTCTCTTTGTTTTTATTCTCTCATTTTTCTCTCTTATTTTGCCACTGTTTCCTCCTCACGGTTTCTTATTTTCTCTCTTTTCCTTTTCTTTTTGCTCTTATTTTTCCTCTTTTGTTCCTTGCCTTTTTTTTTATCACTCTTTTTTTCTTTCTTTTGGTTATGGTCGAATCCTATGGAGATTGCCTACGTATCATGACCCCGCATGAATCAGACCGAGCGTAGTTCTGGAGATAAAAATAAATAATAAAATATTTTGAAATTCTCAAATAAAAAAATAAAATGTTTTGATTACAACGACTCATCCTACTGAATTTTTACCATAAAAACCAACAGGCTCAAAAAGGAAACTAACAGGAGGAAAATCAAGACTCATTTTGACTCAAAAGGTTATCACTATTTTTTCAAAATTTTCATAAAAATATTCGGCTTTGCCAATGCGGCCTTTCAGCACCTCGAGGAAGAAGATTTTAAGGCTGTGTTCGCTAACCGGCCAAAAAATGTAAAAATGACCAAAGGTGGCTGTTCTTGCAAAAACAGCCTTCCGGCGCCCTTTTAGGGACATTCGGCTATTTTTGACAAGAATGGCATCACCTTACTTATTTACCATAAAATTTTGTTCTTTTTGGGCTAGTTTTGCAAAAGGAAAGTTGGACCCGATGAGGGTTGCCTACGTATCCCACGCCCTGTGAGAATCAAACTAAAGTAGTTCGGGCAAATAAAACAAAACCAACTATTTTTGAAAACAAAACTTTCTCTTTTTTTTTGTCAATTTCATTTTTTTCCAAAAATTCGGCAAAGTTTCAGTACCATTTGGACATTGGTTTTTCACAGCAGGTGATTAACTCACTTAACCCTCACACTGTTATTCTCCTTTCCTAACTTTCTCCCATCATTTAAAAGCCGGTCAGCATGCGAACCCGAAGCAAATAAATGCACAAGTAGCACGTAAAATATGCATCAGGATGGTCTTTAATTCTGGGTAAACCTGTCCTAGACGGACCCAACCCCTGTGTTGAGTCCCCTAAGTCAAATGCACATGATGCAAACAAACGTTCCTACTAGGGATCCGGCATGAGGCTGAGTTATTCTAGGTTTAAAACCTGGGTTTATTGTTCTAGACCTGGCTTACCCGAGCGGACAACTCGAGCCGGGGGGGGGGGCAGCGTATCGGGAATACAGAAGCTTCACCGGCTTTGCAACTTGTCCGAACCTCGTTCTATAAAGGGATAAGACTCTAGACAGAAAAGAAGTCACACGAAGTGCACCCTTCTCCATGATTTAGAAGACTCAGAGAGAGGAAGGGTTTCGTAACAGTTTATATACAGTTCACAGAATATCAAAGCGATAAAAGCAACACTTAGCACATTAGGACCAAACATGTAACAAGATCAGATAATAAATAAAGCCAAATATAACAATTTATCTATGCTCGAATTCTGAACCCTGAACCAGAAGTTCTGGGTTCTTGTTCCCAGCAGAGTCGCCAGAGCTGTCATACCTCCTTTTTTCTACACCCCCGTGAAGGGGTATAATAAAGGGAGTTTTTCCAATTAAAGGAAAACCGAAACGGGATTTATTATTTAAAAATTCAGAGTTGCCACTTGGGGGATTTATGGTGTCCCAAGTCACCGGTTCAAATCCCGAATCGAGGAAAAGTTTGACTCTGTATTACAGTCCGCGAACCAGAAATCCGGGTAAGGAATTCTGTTAACCCGGGAAAAGGTGTTAGGCATTCCTGAGTTCCGTGGTTCTAGCACGGTCGCTCAACTGTTATAATTGGCCTATTATCTGATTTTAATAACATTTTGAACCTATGTGCATTTTTAACTTTAGAAACGCTTATTATTTATTTTAAAGAAGATTTAACATCGTCTAAAATATGTCTTTGGATCGCGTCACATAAAACGCACCCGCAATCCGAAACACATTTTATTCAACGCTATAAGGATTTGGATTTGGGTCACATGAAATGCACACCCAAATTTAGGAAGGTAAATTATTAAAATGACGCGCCTAAAGCAACTACGTATTTGCACTTTGCGGCGGCTACGAAATTTGCTATATGGCACGCCTCGAATTCTAAGGACTAAACAAGATTGATTAAAACGAGGGCCGTGCAATTTGTCATTTTTGTTCGGCACGGCGCACCTCGATTCTAATCTAATGAAAAGGAATTCGAGTTATATTTGGAGGGCCAAGAACTGTTCATGTTATCTAGTATTGGCTCACCCCCCCCCCCCCTCCCCCATTAATTAAAGAAAACTCAATTATCTAAACATTAAAGGGCCCAGATTATAGTATGGTGCAAGCTAACAAAATATATTTGTGAGGGAAAGAGTTAATGGTTTGAAGTTAAATTTGAGCACACCGTGAGGCCCAATAGCCTGTAGTGCCCTTTTGAATCACAAATGACCATCAGTCCAAGCTAGGGTCCACGAGGGAACCCAAATTGAAGTAAAATCAGCTTCAGCTAGCAATGGGGTTCTTGGTTCGAACCCACACATCAACACAAGGGGTTAGTTTTTGCATTCAACTCTACAGCCCACATTACTACTTACATTTCAATTAGAAATCACATAAAAATGAAATTGAACTTCGTTCTCCAAGTTTAAAACCATTAACTGAACATTACAAACCCACGAGTTCCAATTACACATGCTCATAATCAAACCAAAATAAGCTAAGCCTATTATTGAAACACTACGGATCATTTTTCCTTAAATCGCAATTACAATACCCAAAAATCCAAGAATATATTCAGCAAAACCAATGGGTGAACACATGATCAACTGAATACGATTAACATATTGCCAAAACTAAAGAACGACTCAGCAGCTAAATTCAAAAACCATTTACAGTTACCAGACTCCTCAAACATGCATGTATGACCTGAACTTAGATAACAAACTGTCCCTTCAGTCTTACAATAGTCCCAAATCGATTACAAAAGAACATAATCTACTTAACACAGAGATCGACTAAACAGTATAGCATGCCAAGTAAGAAAAAAAATCCAAAGTAAAACATGGTTGAATCAGAAACAACTGAAATTATGTTTTCAAATCCTGCTTTCTCATTTTATTCTTCAAATCCAACATTCACAATCAATAGAGCTTTACAGTGTGTACTTGGAAATAAGATAGAAACGAAAACAAAGCGGGATCAGTAGCTAGCAGCTAGTAGCACAGCACCCAGATTCGAGCAATAATCAGCAGAAACCCAACTCAAAACAAGTGATACACAGCAGACCCCAGAACCCAATCTCGAACCAATTTCAAACCCCAAATCAATTCATACTCAATCTCAAGTGAACCAGCAAATATTTCCGAACTTGAAAATTTCAGAAATCAGCAAAAAGAAATCAATGGAACAGAAAAACTTCAACACAGCCTGAACCCAAAACTTTTTCCGACACAAGATCAAGCCATTTTCCACTCAAAGGGAATCATAAATTGTTTTTGTAATCAAAGAAGACTTCAAAATTCAGGACAGAGGTTCAATGGAATAGTGCTTCTTCCAAAAAATTTCAGCCATTTTGTGTTTTCTGATCTTTTTATCTCTGAAGTTCTACCTTCATATGCAAGAAAAGATGCCTTTATAGGCAAGGCAATAGGGCACCCTTTTAAGAATTAGCTTTGCCCCCCTTAGTCCCCCTCCAATTTTTATTTTTGCCTAGATATCCCTATTCAGTTTTCAGAGTTGCAAAACAGTACCAAAGTCAACTTCCAAGAAGCTTCCATTTCAGTTACACCCTAGATTCCCTAGACCAAATACCTAAACTACCCTCCCATACCCCTGTTTTTAGATTGGACTCAAATAGGTTATGGGTAAAATTGACCCTGGGCTGAATTCACTCAAAACCCAACCCAAACCAAGATTCTGAAATCTAAAGGCATGACCCTAGGCCCAAATCAAAACCAAATAGACTGAGGCAAGCAAATCCTAACAATATTCAAATCCAATTAATGAACTAGAGCTAACAAATGCTGATTTTTCCTTAAGCTAAAATACCGAATTGAAGGTAACACTAATTTACCAGTCTGTTATCAATCTAATCTTCTCAGAAAAATCAGATAAAATCAAAAAGAAAGCAGAAGACATTGGCTAAGATTTGAGAAAGAGAACTGGAGAAATGGGACAAATATGCAACCACGCACGGAACAAACTGTCCCCGAAGGGAACTAGTCTTGACACTGATTTCACTCAACGCATATCAGAGAAAGAAGAACAGAGAAAAGGCGGGCAGAAAGACAAACAAAAAGCGCAAAGAAAGGGATAAAAAACTTACCGACTTAGACTCGAAATCATCAGACAACTCTGATTTTACCCCAAAATGGTGTAACTCGCCTATTCTTTGGTAAGAATACACGAGTAACACTAATCTGAGATGAAATAGGCTCTTGACACTCAGAGAAACGTGAAGGAGTGATCTTGCATGCACAACTCTGATTTGGCTTCTAAAGCTCGAACCCTTGTTTTAAAATTCGACGAGTTCTGGCCTCATTCGAAAGGAACTGGCCTGGAATTTCGAAAGAAGAGAGTGTGATGGTTATTTGGTGTTGATTTGGGTGAGGTTGGAGCTTTGTCGTCTGTGACAATGGTGGATTTAGGGTTACAGAGTGGAGAAGATGAAGGGGTATTGGGAGGAACTGGGGGATCTCTAATGTCTTCGGACTATTAAACGAAATGGGAGAACTTAATTAACTAAACAAGACACTAATTAAGCCTAAATGATAATTATCACAATTAATTAAAAAACAAATTAAAAGGAAAGCTACTCAAAATCAAAGTTAAAATTAAAATGCCAATTAAACTATTTTTGTGTGATTTTCCTTTTTATAAACAACTTAATCACTAATTAATTCTTACAATGCAAAGTTAAATCCTAAATGCACATGCAACACATTTTTGTATTTTTCATTAATTAAAAAAAATTAACATGCACAGATAAATGCGAACACTTGACAGAAAATGCCCCAAAAATTCACAAAATTGCAAACCATGAAAAAATTATTTTGTTTTGAATTTATGGGAGTAATTCATATAGGGCAAAAATCACGTGCTCACAATCAGTAGCCCTACAGTGCACCACAAACTCCTATCAGTGCACCGCTGCTCCAGAGTTTTCAAGGTGGTCATTCAGGTCGCCAGGGTCAGTCTTAGTTTTCTCAGCTGCAGCACTCGAGTGGATGCTATGAGTGTGGTGAGTATGGTCATATCAGGAGGGCTTGTCCGAGATTGGTGGGTACTTAGTCGCAGTAGCAGGGTTCCCGTGCTATGGTTCAGGCACCAGGTGTTCCACAGCCCGCCCAGCCAGCTAGAGGTGGGGGTAGAGGTGCTAGAGGTGGAGCTCAGACCGCTAGAGGTGGAGGCCAGCTAGCTGCAGGGCGTCCCAGAGAGGTAGTCCAGGGTGGTGGGGCCCATCCCCGATGTTATGCTCTTCCAGCCAGGCCTGAGGCTGAGGCTTTTGATGTAGTTATCACAGGTACTGTTCTGGTTTGCGGCAGAGATGCTTCAGTTTTATTTGATCCAGGGTCTACCTACTCCTATGTGTCATCTTATTTTGCATCATATTTGGTCATGCCTAGTGATTTCTTGAGTGTCCCCGTATATGTGTCTACACCGGTGAGTGATTCTATTGTGGTATATCGAGTCCATCGTTCTTGTATTGTGGTGATTGAAGGTGTTGAGACTCGTGTGGATTTGTTGCTTCTAGACATGGTTGATTTTGATGTTATATTGGGGATGGACTGGTTGTCACCTTACCACGCTATCTTGGATTGTCATGCCAAGACTGTAACCTAAGCCTTGCTGGGTTTAACCCTTTTAGAGTGGAGAGGGACTCCTGGTCATTCTACCCGTAGTGTTATCACTTATGTGAAGGCTCGGCGTATGGTCGAGAAGAGGTGTTTGGCCTATTTAGCTTATGTTTGCGATTCTAGTGCTAAGGTCCCTTCTGTTGATTCTGTGCCCGTTGTTCGGGAGTTTCCTGATGTATTTCCTTCAGACCTGCCAGGTATACCACCCATCAGGGATATTGACTTTTGCATTGATATGGCTTCGGGCACTCAGCCCATTTCTATCCCGCCGTATCATATGGCCCCACCTGAGTTGAAAGAGTTAAAGGAGCAATTGCAAGACTTGCTTGAGAAGGGTTTCATTAGACCCAGTGTTTCGCCTTGGGGTGCGCCGGTGTTGTTTGTTAAGAAGAAGGATGGGTCAATGAGAATGTGTATTGATTACCGACAATTGAACAAGGTTACAATCAAGAATAAGTATCCGCTGCCGAGGATTGATGATTTTTTCTATCAGCTTCAAGGTGCCAAGGTATTTTCAAAGATTGACTTGAAATCTGGCTACCATCAGTTGAGGATTAGGGCATCCGATGTCCCTAAGACAGCTTTCCGCACTCGGTACGGGCATTATGAGTTCTTGGTAATGTCATTCGGGTTGATAATTGCCCCAGCAGCTTTTATGGATTTGATGAACCGAGTTTTCAGGCCTTATTTGGATTCGTTCGTGATAGTCCTCATTGATGATATTTTGATATATTCTCGCAGCCGGGAGGAGCACGAGCAGCACCTTAGAGTGGTTCTTCAGACTCTGAGGGATAGTCAGTTATATGCTAAGTTCTCGAAGTCTGAGTTCTGGTTGAGTTCAGTTGCATTTCTGGGTCATGTTGTATCAGCAGAGGGTATTCAGGTTGATCCGAAGAAGATTGAGGCAGCCAAGAATTGGCCTAGACCAGCATTAGCTATAGAGATTCGGATTTTATTGGGATTAGCAGGCTACTATCGTCGGTTCGTGGAGGGGTTTTCATCTACTGCAGCCCCGATGACCAATTTGACGCAGAAGGGTGCCAATTCAGATGGTCGGATGAGTGTGAGGCGAGCTTTCAGAAGCTCAAGACAGCTCTGACTACGGCACCGGTGTTAGTTTTGCCCATAGGTTCAGGGCCTTATACAGTTTATTGTGATGCTTCTCGTATTGGACTTGGTGCAGTGTTGATGCAGGATGGCAAGGTCATTGCCTATGCTTCGCGGCAGTTGAAGATTCATGAGAAGAACTATCCGCTTCATGATTTGGAGTTGGCAGCCATTGTTCACGCATTGAAGATTCGGAGGCATTATCTGTATGGCGTGGCATGTGAGGTGTTCACGGATCACAAGAGTCTTCAGTATTTGTTCAAGCAAAAGGAGTTGAATTTGAAGCCGAGGAGGTGGTTGGAGTTGTTGAAAGACTATGATATCACCATCTTATATCATCCGGGAAAGGCCAACGTGGTGGCCGATGCTTTGAGTAGGAAGTCAACCAGTATAGGCAGTATGGGCAGTCTTGCTTATATTCCGGTCGGTGAGAGGCCGCTTGCTTTGGATGTTCAGGCCTTGGCCAATCAGTTCGTGAGGTTGGATGTTTCTGAGCCCAGCCGTGTGTTAGCTTGCAAAGTTGCTCGTTCTTCATTATTACAGCGTATCCGTGGTCGGCAGTATGATGATCCCCATTTGTTTGTCCTTAGAGACACGGTGCAGCGTGGAGGTGCCAAGCAGGTTACCTCAGGTGATGATGGAGTTTTGAGATTGCAGGGTCGAATTTGTGTGCCTAATGTGGATGGACTCCGAGAGTTGATTTTAGAGGAGGCCCATAGCTCCAGGTACTCTATTCATCTAGGCGTCGTAAAGATGTATCAGGATTTGTGGCAGAATTATTGGTGGCGGAGAATGAAGAAGGATATCGTTGCATATGTGGCTCGATGTTTGAATTGCCAGCAGGTTAAGTATGAGCATCAGAGGCCTGGTGGTTTGTTCCAGAAGATTGAGATTCCTGAGTGGAAGTGGGAGCGGATCACTATGGACTTCGTTGTTAGACTCCCACGGACCCAGAGGAAGTTCGATGCAGTGTGGGTTATTGTTGATAGGCTGACCAAGTCAGCGCATTTCATTCCTGTGGCAGTTTCCTATTCTTCCGAGAAGTTAGCTGAGATCTATATCCGGGAGATTGTTCGTCTTCATGGTGTGCCCATGTTTATCATTTCGGATCGAGGTACACAGTTTACCTCACATTTCTGGAGGGAAGTTCAGTGAGAGTTGGGCACACGGGTTGAGTTGAGCACAGCGTTTCATCCTCAGACGGACGGGCAGTCCGAGCGGACTATTCAGATTTTGGAGGATATGCTCTGAGCTTGTGTCATTGACTTTGGAGCCTCGTGGGATTAGTTTTTGCCTTTAGCGGAGTTTGCCTACAACAACAGCTACCAGTCGAGTATCCAGATGGCTCCTTATGAGGCATTATATGGTAGGCGGTGTCGGTCTCCGGTTGGATGGTTTGAGTCGGGAGAGGCTCGGTTGTTGGGTACGGATCTAGTTCAGGAGGCCTTGGACAAGGTCAGGATTATTCAGGATAGGATTCATACAGCTCAGTCCAGGCAAAAGAGTTATGCCGACCGCAAGGTTCGAGATTTGGCTTTCATGGTCGGTGAGCGGGTATTGCTTCGAGTGTCGCCTATGAAGGGCGTGATGAGATTTGGGAAGAAGGGCAAGCATAGCCCTAGGTTCATTGGTCCGTTTGAGATTCTTGATCGAGTGGGAGAGGTGGCTTATAGACTTGCATTGCCGTTGAGCTTATCAGCCGTGCATCCAGTGTTTCATGTGTCCATGCTTCGGAAGTATCACGGCGATCCATCCCACGTGTTAGATTTCAGCACTGTCCAGTTGGACAAGGACTTATCTTATGAGGAGGAGCCGGTAGCTATCCTAGACTGGCAGGTTCGTCAGTTGAGATCGAAGAGTTTTCCTTCTGTTCGTGTTCAGTGGAGAGGTCAGCCTTCTGAGGCATTGACCGGGAGTTCGAGTCAGATATGCGGAGCCGTTATCCCCATCTTTTCCCCGACTCAGGTACTTCCTTCTTATGTCCGTTCGAGGAGGAACAGTTGTTTTAGAGGTGGAGGATGTGATGACCCGAAAGGTCATCACTCGTTTTTAAAATGAATTCTATGTTTCGAGGCCTTAAAAACCTCTTTTAGCATCGCCTCATTTGCGTGCGCAGTTCGGGCGCGTAGCCGGAAAGCTTAAATGAGAGAATTTGTGAAAAATGATAAATTTTGACTATAAAATGAATTAGTTTGACATCGGTCAATGTTTTGGATAAATGGACCCGGACCCGTGATGTGACTGTCCCGGAGGGTCCGTAGGAAAATATGGGACTTGGGCGTATGCCCGGAATCGAATTCCGAGGTCCCAAGCCCGAGAAATGATTTTTTAAAGGAAATTGTTTTCTGAAATTGTTTAAAGGATTTGGAAATGAATTTTTATCAGAACATATTGGTATCGGGCCCGTATTTTGGTTCCGGCGCCCGGTACAGGTCTTATATGTGGTTTAAGATAATTCTGTGAAGTTTGGTAAGAAACGGAATCCGTTTGACGTGATTCGGAACTAAATTGCAAAATTTGATGTTTTAAGAAGTTTTGAAATATTTCATTGATTTTGAGGTTTAATTCGTTGTTGTTGAGGTTATTTTCGCGATTTGATAGTACGGATAAGTTCGTATAATGTTATTGAGTTAGTACATATGTTCGGTTTTGAGCCCCGAGGGTTCGGGTGTGTTTCAAAAGGTTTTTGGAACTCAAAAAGTTGCAGGTTTTTGCTGTTCAGTGCCCAGGGATTTTACTCTTCGCGTTCGCGTGGTCCCTCTCGCGAACGCGTAAGGCAAATCTCCCAAGTGCCATATTTCTTCTTCGCGAACGCGAACGCGAGGCTGAGGGGGGGAGACCTTTCGCGAACGCGTCCATGCACTCGCGAACGCGTAAGGTAAAGGCCTGGGAGGGGTCACCATTTTTGTGCATCGCGAACGCGGCCACTGGCCCGCGAACGCGTAAGCTTGAGGAGCCAAAGCTCCGCGAACGCGAAGGTCTGTCAGACCTAACTCATCGCGAACGCGATGACCAATTTCGCCCAGTTATTTTAAAAGACCAAAACAGTAGCCATTACGGGATTTTCACCAAAACTCATAACTTCTTCATCTAAACTCCAAATTGGGCGATTTTTGAAAGGGGATTTCACCACCAATTCATAGGTATGTAATCTTAGACTCATTTTCTTCAATTTCCATTAAAACCCACTAGATTTCTAGGCTTAAATCATGTTCTTAAGCGTAGAAAATTAGGGATTTGGGTAGAGTTAGGGCTTTTAGACCTCGTTTTGGGGTCGAATTTTGGAACCAATTATATATTCGGGCTCGTGGGTGAATGGGTGATCGGGGTGTTGGTCCGAACCTCGTGTTTTGACCAAGCGGGCCCGGGGTCAATTTTTGACTTTTTTGGGAAGAATGGTTAGAAAGCCATAATTAAGCATTGGAATTGGATTGTTTAGCATTTATTGATGTTATGAAGTCGATTATGTATAGATACAATTGATTTGGAGTCGAATTCGAAAGGAATGGCGGTGTTTGAGGATTGAGTTGGCCGTGGAATTTCGAGGTAAGTGTTCGGTCTAACCTTCGCTTGAGGGAATAGGAGTTGAGTCCCATTTGCTATTTGTTTCTTGTTGAGTACGACGTATAGGCATGGTGACGGGTATCTATACGTCGGTGTCGAGCATGACCGTGAGTCTTAATTTGATATTGTTGTGTTCTTAAATGATACTACGGATGCTTTTATTGGCGATTCTCGATATTGAGCAAGGATTTAGTTTATTTTTCGTGGAAATTACTTATGATTGAGTATTGGTGTTAACTGAGATGAGTAGGAGTTGAGTTAAGATTGGTTATAGCTGATTCTCCCTTGCCGGGACGTATTTACTTTTACTGTTAAATCCCTTGCCGGGATAGTGTAGTTTATTATTGATCCCTTGCCGGGACACTTGGTATGGTTGTTGCTAAAGGTATATATATAAATATGGATCGGGTTGCACGCCGCAACAATATTGAATGTGGATCGGGTTGCACGCCGCAACAATATTAAATATGGATCAGGTTGCACGCCGCAACAATACTAAATATGGATCGGGTTGCACGCCGCAACAATGTTATATTGGATCAGGTTGCACGTCGCAACAATATTATATTTGATCGGGTTGTACGCCACAACAGTGGTAAATGATAAGGGATCGGGTTGTGCGCCGCAACAGTATTATTATTGTTTTGTTGTAGATTCTGAGTTGTTCTCTCATATTTCTCTTAAGTTCCTGCTGGATTTGACATTTTGCCCGTATCATGTACCCCCCCCCCCTCCTATTTAAATTGTTTATTCCTGTTATTTTCCGCTGTATATTATATAACTGCACAGGTTTATCTGGAGTCTGGTCCTAGCCTCGTCACTACCTCGCCGGGGTTAGGCCAGGCACTTACCAGCACATGGGGTCGGTTGTGCTGATGCTACACTCTGCACTATGTGCAGATACCGGAGCAACATTTGGACAGTAGCACTCGGGGAGCCAGCCTTCAGTCCATCCAGAGATCCCGAGGTAGTCCTGCAGGCGTTCGCATGCCCGGCATTCTCTTATATTTCATTATGTATTCTGTTTTCATTTGATTTCGAGACAGATTGTATTTCTTTCAGACATTTGTTGTAGTAATCTTAGTCCGTCCGTGAATATTGTGACACCAGATTTCGGGTAGAGGAGTTCTTTGGTATTGTAGTACTGGTTAGGCTATTTTTAGCTGGTTAAGTCTTCCGCTTATTTCTGTTATCGTTAATTTTAATATATCGATTACCTGTTAACTCAAGTTGTTAAAAAAAGGATAAAAATGAAGGAGTAGAATTTCTATATTTCGTGGTTTGCCTAGCTTCTACGAGTAGGCGCCATCACGACTCCCGAGGGTGGCAAATCCGGATCGTGACAATCACGACCTAAAGTGGAATTGGGTCATGACATATGGTTTATGGTTCTTCTGCATGCAATGTGTGGAAGGATGTAAAGGAACGTTTTGACAAAAGGAACATTTCTAGAATCTACAATTTGCATCAGGAAATTATAACTCTGAAGCAAGGTTTAGCATCAGTATCCACTTACTATTCTAAGCTACAGGATTTTGGGAAGAATATGATGCTATGACACCTACTCCTTCATATTCGTGTCCTGAATCGAAAGTATTTCTGGAACATATTCAGCAACAACGTCTGGTGCAATTTTTAAGTGGCCTAAATGAGTCATTTGCTCAAGCAAAAAGGCAGATAATGTTGATGATTCCAACTCCAAACGTCAATGAATCCTATGCGATGGTTATGCAGGATGAGAGCCAACGAGCCAAAGCAACTGGCATCAGTAATTTTGAAATAGGAGGCCAAGAAATAGTATATAACACAGGTCATGGAGCTAACACAATGGCTTCCAATGCAGGTTATGGAGCTAATGTTGTGGATTATAACACAGGGCAAAATGATGTGGGTTACAACACATGGCAAGCATACACTGGGGGCTACAAGCAAAAGAACCAGTTGTACAATGACTATTGCAAACAAAAGGGTCAAACTACGGATGTCTGTTACAAACTGGTTGGCTATCCTGCAAACTTCAAACTAAAGAGGAAGGCTTTTGGAAGGAATGTAATTGCAGCACATCATGTGCAGATGGACAAATCTAAATCCCCTGATGAACAGAAGGAATGTACAAAAGGTGCACCAGTAGGACATTTCTTTACAGAAGAGCAATATCATTAGCTGCTTCAAATGCTCAACCAGGCCAACACTTCAGTTGATACAGCAGCTCATGCTAAGATCACAAGTATACCACTGTCACTTCTGAGTGTGATCAAGGAAAATAGGTGGATTATAGACTTAGGAGCTACAAATCACATGGTGTCTAGCCTACATATATGCATTGACTATGTGGAGCTGTCTGAGAGTAGTTTGAGAAAGGTGCAACTGCCTACTGGAGAGAAAAGTATAATTGCACATTTAGGGTCTTCCAGTATATTAGATGGCATGATGATCAAGAATGTACTTTATGTGCATAAATTAAGGTACAACCTGCTATCAATGTCTAAATTGACCAAGGATTTAGGCTTATTTCTTGCCTTCATTCCCGCATGTTGTGTATTCCAGGACATTTGCAGTGGCAAGGTGAAGGAGATTAGTAGAGTGGAGCATGGACTATATGTGCTAGACCAGACTGTCAAGAGCAACACCTAGGAAGGACTACCTATTGGCCTTATGTTTTCTACATTGCCTGTAAATAGAATAAATGGTACCCTATGACATAAAAGGTTAGGTCATGTACCTATGGATATTATGAAAAGGAGACCTATGTTCGGAAACACAAAATTTTTTAATTGTTTTGATCATTGCTCTATATGCCTTTTGGCTAAACAAACACGTCTGCCTTTCCAGATAGTACCAATAAGAGTAATGCATTAGGTGATCTTATCACGCAGATGTATGGGGACCCTTTAGGGTACCTACCCATGATGGAAAACAATATTTTTTAACTCATTTGGATGATTTCAGTTGGTTTACCTTGGTTTGACTCATGAATTCTAAGGATGAATCAGTTGTGGTGTTGAAATTCTTAATTGCTATGATTAAAACTAAATTTTCTTCCACTGTCAAAACTCTTAGAACAAACACTGGAGGAGAATTTTTCAGTAACCAGCTTAAGAAATTGTTGAATAAAGAAGGTATCACACATCAGAGCACATGCCCTACATCCCTCAACAGAATGGAATAGTAGAGAGGAAACATAGATACATCTTAGACACTGCCAGGTCACTAAACTTCCAGGCAAATGCGCCTTTGGAGTTTTGGGTGAATTCATTATGACAGCAGTATATTTGATCAACATAATCCCCTCAAGTATATTGGGTGGAAAATGCCCATTTGAATTGGTGTTTAATAGAACTCCTTCACTAGACCATCTCAGGGTGTTTGGATGTCTTTGCTATGCTACAAACTTGAAGAAAAGGGACAAATTCTCTGCCAGAGCTGTTCCTGCAATCTTCTTAGGTTATTCCTCAACTCAGAAGGGCTATAAACTGTTTGATCTATCTAATCATGCAGTCTTTGTTAGCAGAGATGTTGTTTTTAAGTAAGACAACTTTCCATTCAAGTAGCTATCAATTGAATCAAGCTCAGTGGCTCCACTTATACATCCTAATCACCAAGTGGATATAACAGATTTTGACACTCATCCTGTGTCAATTACTCTTCCTAGTGATGATTCTTCATTACATACAATACCCATGTCCTCAGGCTCTCCACCTCCAGATGTACAGAAAGATGGTCTTCTCAGCAACCCTGTTGTTGATCTCCCTACATCACCTATTGTTGATCCTGCAACCACTGCACATTCATCACCACTTCAACATTGTGACAACTTGAACAATTTTGAGCCTCGCAGGACCTCTAGAATCTCTAGGCTCCCCAATTGGATGCAGGATTTTGTGATTTCCCAGAAGACCAATGGTGCATGTGCCTACCCTATTTCTAATTCTTTCAACTATCTTCAACTGAAACCTCACTACTCCAAATGCTTGGCACCTTATTCTTCTGAGATAGAACCAAGATCCTTTGCTGAGTCTGCTACAGATCCTAAATGGGTTGATGCTATGCAACAAGAAATTCAAGACCTGGAGGATAACCAGACTTGGAGCCTAGTGCCTCCACCACCTAGGAAGCAGCCTATAGGGTGTAAGTGGGTATTCAAAATCAAATATCAGGCTTCATGTAAGGTTGAGAGATACAAACCTCAACTTGTGGCCAAAGGTTACACACAGAATGAGGGTCTTGACAACACTGATACTTTCTCACCTGTTGCTAAAATGGTGACAGTCAGATCAATCGTAACAGCAGAAGCTTCCTCTGGTTGGCTTCTCTATCAGATGGATGTTCATAATGCCTTCTTGCAAGGCGACTTAGTTGAAGAAGTTTACATGCTTGTCCCTCCAGGTTTCTCTAAGGGGATTGTCAAGCAGGGGGGGTACCTTGTATGAAGGCTAAATAAGTCTCTATATGGCCTCAAGCAAGCATCCCGACAGTGGAACATCAATCTATCTGAGGCACTGCAGACCATGGGGTTCTCCCAAAGTCACTATGATCCCTCCTTATTTACCAGGAAGACTGATGCCTACATTGTCCTAGTGTTAGTTTATGTGGATGATTTAATAGTCACTAGGAACAACATTACAGAAATCAAAAGGACAAAGGACAACTTGCAGCAGTTCTTTAAAATCAAGGACGTAGGAGAGTTAAAATTCTTTCTTGGGATTGAATTTGTTAGATCAGATAAAGGCATATACATGAGCCAACGTAAATATGCTTTAGAGCTGATTTTAAAACTCGAACTAGCAGAAGTCAAGCCTTCTAGCACACCATTAGAAGTAAATCAAAATTGACTTCTGCGGATTTTGACAAATCGATACCCTACTCTATGGATACTGCCCAAGATCCTCTCTTGAAGGATGCTGGTGAGTTTCAAAGATTAGTGCGATGGTTATTATACTTAACAACGACTAGACCGGATATATCATTTGATGTACAAACCTTGAGTCAATATATGCATTTTCCTAATCAATCTCACCTAGATGCAGCCAGGAGAGTTGTCAGATATGTCAAAAGTGCACCAGGTCAAGGACTGTTGTTACCTTCATCTGGTGATGGCACTCTGAAGGCATATTGTGATGCTGATTGGGGAGCATGCCTTCAAACTAGAAGGTTAGTTACTAATTACTTAGTGTTATATGGCAATGCTTTGATTTCTTGGAAATCAAAGAAGCAGGAAACAGTGGCAAGGAGTTCAGCTGAACCTAAGTTTAGAAGCATGGCTTCAACTGCAACTGAAATTTTCGGGCTCATTCGTCTGTTTGGTGAGTTAGATGTCAAGCTGCAATTACATGCTGCTCTATTTTGTGACAGCAAAGCAGCAATCCAGATTGCAGCAAATCCCATCTTCCATGAATGCACAAAACACATTGACATTGATTGTCATTTCATCAGAGAGAAGATAAAGGCTGGTATCATCAAGACTATACATGTGAACACTAAGGAGCAGATAGCAGATGTACTAACTAAGGGACTTGGGCGAACACAACACCATCATTTGTTGTGCAAGCTTGGAGTGAAGAACATTTTTCTACCCTCCAACTTGAGGGGGAGTATTGAGCCGGGATAATGTATGGGATAGTGTCACGACCCAAAATCCACAATAGGTCGTGATGGCGCCTAACGCCGCCGTTAGGCAAGCCAACATTGACTTGTCAATTTATTTACTCATTCTGTTACTTTCGATATCATAATTTTCGTTAATTAATTAGTATGAAATAAAATTTAAAGGGTGAAATGATAGTAATTACATGAACAACCATACCAAACATCTTGTAGAAACCCCAAAAACCCGGTGTCACAAGTGCATTAGCATTTTTCTAAGAAGTACAATAATAATACAACATCTGTCCAAAATGTAAATAAGACAGGGTAAAATTACTGGTAGAATGGGGACTCGGTAGGCTATGATGCGTAACCTGAATTGCAGCTCACATAAAGTCTCCTCAATAGATGAGCCTACGCGCCAAAATGATCACCAAGTGACCTGTTGAATCCTGCAGATTTAGTGCAGAAGTGCAGCATGAGTACGTAAATCAATGCGTACCCAGTAAGTATCTAGCCTAACCCCAAAGAAGTAGTGACGAGGGTTCGACATCGACACATACTAGAGGTCCAAATAAATAAATGACAATCCATAAAAGATATGAAGTGCACACCAATAGTGGGGTAAATCTGAAATTTTATATTGTTCCTATTATTCCTTTCAAAGCATAAATTCTCGATCTAGCATTCTATCTTAATATCTCAGAAAATGCCAAAGGTCAATACAAAATAAATAAGAAATAAGGTAAAGTGTTGGGAATCAATAGGAAGATTAGCTCGTGAATATTCAGTCTACTAGCGATATAATGCACGATTCTGCTGAGGTTGTTCGGCCCGATCCAAAATAATGTGTGCACTGCCGAGGGTCGAGCGGCATGAACCATAAATGCATTAATATACTACCGAGGCGTTCGGCCGCTCCACAAGAAAAAGAAGGAAGCTACCGAATTACAAGACACGTGTTTACAATACAATACATGAGTACAAGTGAGTGTAACCCTTACCATTTCTCAAATATTTTGCTAACAACTCAAAGTGATAAGGCTTGTTCTAAGATATATGTAATTTCTTAATCAAGTTCAATTATAATTTCAATTAACTAGGCTAGCAGAATAAGTTCAAGTAATCCAAATATTGCATGCTAAAATCCTAAGTCTACACGGACATAAGTTGCTTTAGCTACGTACGGACTCTCGTCACCTCGTGCGTACGTAGCACCCACAACTAGAAGCACATAACAATTACATCACCTATGGGTAGTTTCCCCCTCATAGAGTTAGACAGGAGACTTACCTCGCTCCGAAGTTCCATACCCGTCTCCAAAGCCTCTCTAACTCTTCAATCCCAAGCCAAAAGATCCAAAACTAGTCAAACAAATGTGAAAACCAATAAGGGTACACTCTAATACCCATAATAACTCAATTCATAACAATTCCCAACTCCGCTCGAAAAGTCAGTAATGTGAACCCTCGGGCCCACATGCCAGGATTCCAAAAATATTTGAAGATAAACTAAACCCATAGCACTACGAACTCAGATATATAATTTATTCAAACAACCAATTCAAGATTTATGCTACTGAGGCGTTCGGCCAACTCCACAAGAAGAGAAAATACATTAAAACAACCAATTCAAGATTTATTAAGGGGAAAATATTCAAAGAAATACCAAATTCTCATTAACGGTCAAGAAAATGAAGTTTAACCTTTTATTATTCTTTTATCAAGTTTCAATATGATTTAAGCAATTAAATTAACAAGTAAGGTGCAAACATCGCAAGTATAACATGATTTGAGTCCTAAACTATCCGGACATAAGCATAATTAGTAGCTACGCACGGATTCTCGTCACCTCGTGCGTACGTAGCCCCCACAAATAGAAGCACATATTAAATCAATCACTCGTAGGGTTAATTCCCTCTTACAAGGTTAGAAAGGAGACTTAGCTCGCTCCGAAGTTCCTTAACCGGCTTCAAAGCCTTTCCAACAACTCACACTGATGCCCATTTCTCCAAAATTAGTCAATCAATGTGAATAAATATATACTCTAGTACTTGTTACAATCTAATTTATAACAACTTCCAACTCCGCCCGATAAGTCGACAAAGTCACCACCGGGCCCACGTGCCCGGATTTCGGAAATTTTCAAAGATAAACTTTACCCATAGCACCACGAACTCAAATATATAGTTTATTCCAAATTCCATGTCCAATTTCGTGGTCAAAATCCAAAAACACCAATTTCTAGGTTTTTCTTCAAAATCCCAAATTTCTACAAATTTCATGTCTAAATCCATATATAAACCTTGTATGTAGCTCACAACTAGTAGAAATCAGTTACCTCATGTTTGATGATGAAAATAATGCTCCAAAATCGCTCCTACGTCGGCTCCCATTGAGGAAATGAAATAAAATGGCCAAAACCCGTGTTCTTGCAACTTATACACTGCCCAGGCGCCCCTCCTTCGCGAATGCAGCAATCCCCTCGTGTTCGCGAAGCTCAGCAAGCCCAGGCCTAGAAAACCTTCTTCGCGTTCGCGTTCCTCACGACGCGTTCGCGAAGCCTTCCGCCCTCACTACTTCGCGTTCGCAAACCCGGCCCGCGTTTGCGTAGGCCAAACGGTCTCAGGACCAGCTCCTCACTTCCTTCTACGCGCTCGCGACTGCCCAATTGCGTTCGTGTAGGTCGCTCAAGATCTTCACCGCGTTCGCATCTCTCCCATCGCATTCGCGATGGGCAAATCCAGCAGCCCCCAAAAGTCTCCTTCGCGAACGCATGAATTCCTTCGCGGTGGTGAAGAAGGAAACCAGATAGCAGCAACAGCAACAAGAAATCATTCCAATTTGGTCCGAAACCACCACGAAATACACCCTAGGCCCCCGGGACCCCGTCCAATCACACAGACCAGTTCCATAACATAACACAAACTTGCTCGAGGCCTGAAATCACATCAAACAACGTCAAAATCATGAATCGCACCCCAATTCGAGCTAATTAAACTTAAGAACTTCAAACTTCCACATTCGATGCCGAAACCTATCAAATCGCGTCCGATTGACCTCAAATTTTGCACATAAGTCACATACGTCATTAGGGACTTTTTCCAACTTCCAGGATCGAAATCCAACCCTAATATCAAAAGGTCTTATCCCGGTCAAACTTTCTAAAAACCTTCAAATTTCCAACTTTCGCCAAATGACCTACGAACCTCCAAATCCACATCTGGACGTGCTCCTAAGACCAGAATCACCGTACGAAGCTATTCCCAGGCTCGGAATTCCAAATGGACATTGATAACATTAAAATGCAATTCAACCCAAACTTATGAAATTCTTCTAAAAAATGCCAACTTTTAATAATTGACGCCGAAACGCTCGCGGGTCATCCAATACCCGATTCGGACATACACCCAAGTGAAAAATCATCATACGAACCTGTTGGGACCTTCAAATCCCGATTTCGATGTCGTTTACTCAAAAATCAAACCTAAGTCAATTCTTCCAACTTAAAACTTCTGAAATCAGAATTTTCTCTCCAAATCAACTTCTAACTTCCCGACATTCAATTCCGACCACATGTACAAGTCATAATACCTGAAGTGAAGCTACTCATGGCCTGAAACCGCCAGCGACGCGCTAGAGCTCAAAACGACCGATCGGGTCGTTACATTTTCTCCCACTTAGGCATACGTTCGTCCTCGAAAATGCTAAGAACTGCTCTGGAGTTGCCCCAAATCATTGTTTTACCCCTTGAGCACCTACCCATTCTACCACAACCCAATTGAGCACATTAGCTTGAGCCAATCTGAAGATTCCCCCTTTCATTTAGTCAAAAAGCCCTAGAACCAAATTCCATCATCCGAAATTCTCTACCACGCCTGTTTCCAGCATACGAACACCGTATCAATCACTACATGATGTACCAATACATGTTTTCATACCTTTACTGAATTTACACAATGCACCGAATAATTCACATGACCATAATAACATCCTCTAACAACAATAGCCGAAATCCCACGAATCTAATGCCCACAACACACCTCATGACGCATGTAAGTCTTCTTTCAACTATTGCAATACTGCCACGGCGGAAGAGATATGTAGAAGTTCATAGCCACCTACCAAATCAACAAATCATTGAGTCTCTTCTCCTGACAAGAACCACTACCTCATTTTGAACTCCATAACGATATTTGCTCTTTAATATGCCTTCTATAAATCTAATCGCACTGATCCCAAGTCCAATAATCTCTTCTCCCCCAGTACAAGCTGCTCAGGCAATAAGCCACCTCAGACACTGCCAAAAGTCTCATTTGATGCCACAATGTGCCAACAAGTTACTAACTCGAAGGTGATACATAAGGAAACGAACTCTGGAAAGAACTACTCAACCCACGTAACTATTTAAACAACTGAAGGATGTTATGAACCTTCCTCAGAAAATGAGTAACAAACACACAAGAATAGATATGGGGGAACTATACTCAACATCACAGTGTTGTGGCGTGCAACCCGCTCCAACCATGATACCCGTGGCAGCGTCCCACCCGATCCAATCAACACACAATTGGCGGCGTGCCGCCCAATCCACACATAATAATCTATAAGGAAATACTTACCGAGCTAGAATGCTCATACCTACGAAATACACGAATGTCAACCACAAGCACGCCAAGTTCGTAATACCATTCATGGGGAGACAGATAACGCCATACACTACAAAACTCAAGCACGACTAAGGTGAAATAAATGACTTGCATCTCGAGAGCCATCCTGCAAGCCACACGGGACCACAACACATGTGCGAATAATCAAGTCGTCTCACAACCCACATGGCACAATAAAGTATTACATGGAATAGCTGACGACAGAAATAACATCCAAAGCCCGAAGACTCCTCCATAGGCAACGCTATGCTTAAATGAATACACCCGGCTTGATATAGAGCACACATTCACATTTAGATCCATCCACGGGCTTCAAGTCGATTCTGATCGTACTGCACTGGACTAATAGCCTTTCAAAGACCCACAATAACCCTTTTTTCTCATGACACACAAGAACAACCGTCAAATTCGGAACAAACTTCCACAGTCCACAACCCAATGAACCGAGCATCCTTCAGCCATATATTCTCACATTAGCGATGGTACCACAATCTCTATACTTGGAATAAATCTTTAATTAATCAAGTGACTACATGTCTCGACCAAAAATCCACTAAGGGTCGTGATGGCGCCGGACACCACTATCAGGCAAGCCAACACTGTGAAGTTAATTAAATTCCCATTTTAGTATTTATTGAAATCATTTCTTTAGTGCATTAAACAATAAATAATAAAATTTACTGAAATAATAATGATGTCTTTAACAAATCTAAATGTTGAATAATCCCATAATCATCCAGAACCCGGTGTCACAAGTGCATCAGCAATCACTAGGAAATCAAATGAAGTACAATAACTGTCCGAAATACAAATTTGGACAGAAAGTGAATACTATACACTGAAAGAGACTATGCTGGCTGCGGGTCGCCTCGAGAGATGCAGTTCACCTAAGTCTCCGTATCATCCATGCTGCTACGCCCATTAGGCAGCTAGAGGTACATGTGCCCATTAGGCAGCTAGAGGTACATGTTCCTGTGCAATGTTCCTGTGCAACAAAAATGCACAGCAAGTGTGGCATGAGTACAAAAATAACATGTACTCAGTAAGTATCCTGTCTAATCTCGGAGAAGTAGAGACGAGAGGTCGACTTCGACACTTACTAGTGGTCCAATAATAATATACCTATAATATAGTAAATCGAGGATTTTCATAAAAATGGTCGTAACTCAATAGCATGAGGCAAGTAAACAATTCTTTCGTTTATAGGAAATTTCCAAATTCATTTTCATCATTTATACATTTATCTCAGGTCAGGGAGAACAAATATAAACATCTATGAATTTCAAGGCAAGCAATACAAGCATGCGCAAATCATGCCGAGGTTGTACGGCCCAATCCAATAAATATTTGAATTGTGCACTGCCAGAGGGTCGAATGGCGCTAATAGCCGCATCTATTATCCCGCTCGCGAATCATACATGCGACGCGGTAAAATATAAATAAACACACCAAACAGTCAATCAAGAATTCATCAAGGAAACAATTACCCAAAGAGATGACAACTTCTTTTTAACGGTCAAGAAAATGATGTTTAGTTCCTTTAGAAATTCTTTTACCAATTCTATATGATTTAAGCATTTTAATTGACAACAAGGTTAAAGTATTACAAGTAAGGCATGTTTTTGGGTCTTAGACTACCCGGACTTAAGCATAATAGTAGCTACGCACGGACTCTCGTCACCTCATACGTACGTAGCCCCCACAAATAGGAGCACATAATCAATTATTTCACCTATGGGGTTAATTCCCTCTTACAAGGTTAGAAAGGAGACACACCTCGCTCCGAAGATCCATAACCGGCATTCCACGCCTTCTCGATGTCCCAAATCCATGCCAACTCTCTCAAAACTAGACAAATAATGGGCAAACCAATGAAAATAAATCCTAATACTTATAACAATTCAATTTACATAATTTTCCAACTCCACTTGAAAAGTTGACAAAATCGCCCTCGGGCCCACGTGCCCGGATTCCGAAATTTTTCGAAGATAAAGTTTACGCATAACCTCACGAGCTCAAATACAATTTGCTCTCAATTTCATGTCCAAAATCGTGGTCAAAATTCAAAAATACCAATTTCTAGGTCTTCTACCAAAAACCCACAATTTCTCCTAATTTCATGCTTGAATCCATAAAAAACCATGTATTTAACTTACAAGAGGTGGAATTAACTTACCTCAAGCTTGACGATGAAATTCCTCCTCTTCAAAGGCTCCAAATCGCCCAACCAAAGTGAAAATATGAGGAAAATGAGCCAAAACTCAATTTGTATAAAACACACTGCCAGTCCCCGATTCTCGCACCTGCGGTCACTTGATCGCTTCTGCGGTTCCGCAGCTGCGCCGCCATATCGCATCTGCAGGAAGGTCTCCAGCTGCCCCAGTCCGCTTCTGCGTTGTCCAGACAGCATCTGCGATCACGCAGGTGCGGAAATTCCCTCGCACCTTCCGCCTCAGCCCCCTTCACTTCTAGCCGCTTCTGCGGTTCATCTCCTCGCATCTCTGGGGCCGCTTCTGCGATGAAGCTTTCGCAGAAGCGGTTACACCAGCAACCTGAAACCCCCTTTAGCTCTTCCTTCAAGTCCAAATCGATCTGTTAATCACCCGGAATCCACCAGAGGCCCCCAGGACCCCGTCCAATCATACAAACCAATCTTAAAACATAATGCGGACCTGCTCGAGGCCTCAAATCACATCAAACAATGCTTAAACCATGAATCGCCCTCCAATCCAAGCTTAATGAACTTTAGAACTTCAAACTTCAACATTTGATGACGAAACCTATCAAATCACGTCCGATTGACCTCAATTTTGCACACAAGTCATGTTTGACACTACGGACTTGCTCCAACTTCCAAAATCGCAATCCGCCCCCGATATCAAAAAGTCCACCTCCGGTCAAACTTCTCAAAACCCTTCAAATTCTTAACTTTAGCCAAATGACTCCAAAATGACCTATGGACCTACAAATCCACTTCTGATCGCGCTCCCAATACCAGAATACCATGCAGAGCTGTTTCTAGACTCGGAATCCCAAACGGACATTGATAACATCCAAATGCAGTTCAATCCAAACTTATGAAATTCTTCCAAATATGCTAACTTCCACAATAGGCACCGAATCGCTCCCGGTTCATCCAAAACTCGATCCAAACATACGCCCAAGTCCAAAATCATTATACGAGCCTGCTAGAACCTTCAAATCCTGATTCCGAGGTCATTTACTCAAAAATCCAATCTTACCTAATTCTTTCAGCTTAAAGCTTCCGAAATGGGAATTTTCTTCCAAATAAATTCCAAACTTCTCGAAATTCAATTCTGACCACGCGTAGAAGTCATAATACTCGAAGTGAAGCTGCTCATGGCCTCAAACTGCCGAACAACACGCTTGAGCTCAAAATGACCGATCGGGTCATTACACTACATGTCACTTATACAACCTTCGTGTGGGATACGTTCCCCACGACCTACCGCACCAGGTAACAAGTCTGCACATCCATACCATTGGCGATACTATTGCTGTAAGGTGGATTAGGAATCCGCAAATCAGTACACCAAGCCTCTTACATAGGACACTGATCTCAGGTGACGCTAAAGACAACACCAGCTTACTCTAAACATCTGAATCCTTTCCCGCTCATCCGAGCTCGTAACATTCTTGTCAACACCGAACCGCAACCTTGATCCTCAACTTCCAATTCCCATTCCGCTCACTGCACCTAACATGCCAATACGCAGGAGTACACGAATTCCATCATAACTCCTGATCCACTAATAGAATAAACATCCCATCATATAGCAACCTTCCACTTAACTCATTTCAGGTTCAATCATTGCAACACGCGATTGAATTCCTATAATCAAAGAAAATACAATCCTAAAGTAATGGTCTAAACCACCATAACTCTACCGGGATCCGTCTACACAAAACAGGCCATACTACTCGAATGCCTCCAAATAAAATCAATTACGGCGGCCATCAAGCCTTGCACGTACCGCCACAAATCACATGTATAACTTGACACGCTGAAGGAACTAATCATTGCTACCGTCATGCCGTTTCAACTATTGCTAACCAATCCGACTTCTTCTAATTTTTCTAGACTTGCCTTAGGAATAACAATAGCTCCGTTCAAAATACAACGAACCCAATCCGCACTCATCCAGAGTGACCTTATTTCACGAGACCACGTTGTCTCAAAACCCATGAACCTTCTCATACCCTCCTTGTGCGCGCATTTGCATCTTCATCTGGTACACCCACTCTAATAATTCTTCTATGATCCCGAGGTTATTTTCTCCCATTCCACCAATACTACACTACATACCGAAGATAACATAGAATACTCCAAGCCCCTTTTCATAATCCGTTGCAAAAGCTTGATACCTAACCATATCACAGACTCGAAACCCTTAGGCACCGCACTTTAATTTTGAACCCACTAGGACCATTGTTAAGAGTCACCCACTCTGTCGTGTTCCTAAATATAATCAAGCTACAAGGCCCTTCTAGTACATAAGCACCCTCTCAAAGAAGCACCCGGCTGAATTCCTTTCCTTGTACATCACATCCACACGAAGCATAGACTTTAAGTCTTCCCAAAACCTGAACATGAACCGATAAGGCCAAATATAACACACCTTCCTCAAATCCTTTGCTCAATTTACCACTGATGTTTTCTTTCCTTAGTCGTAATAACCCACCAATATGACAATAACCAGAAACCTCAGAAGTAGACAACCATGCAATCTAATCGTAGACGATAAGGCTCTCCCACTTTGCTTGAAGCTACAATTACATAACCCTGGAACCTACCAAGATTACTTCTTCCTCATTAACATGACCTCGCACAATCGACCCGCCAAATTCCTCAAAATCTTCCTGTTAACCATTTCATGAATGCTCTGAATCACTAGCCACATTGTTATGCTCGACCTTTTACCGGATAGCCGGTAGAATTCTTCGTAGAAGCTTCGTCAACACCACGCATTAGCTAACTTGCTCACAGGAAATAACCCACCTGTGGAAATTCCATGCCGACATCTTCCAACGATGCTACACCGAGTGCAATTACTACGTAACCAATAAACCATCCTAAGCCCATGCTCATTCACCAGCTGTAATTGTCCGTTCACTCCCCATTGATATCAACTAAAAGTGCGACGATATATTCCAATCCAAAGTCATGTTGTATCCCTCTTCATATTAAGCAACTCCCTCTTGTCGTATCCAATCTTCCTCAGTATAGTAGCAAATATTCCAAATCAGTTCGTAGACCGAGTCACTGCCCACCATGAATCCCAAATCACTCTGAACTTTTCTCAAGCTGTGTAGCTATCCTACCACAGAACCCATATGCTACTCTGCCACTCTCCCACTTTGATCAAACCCTCTCCTTTAAGCAACTACTCAACTTCTGCTTCTCACACTTGGCCTTCTAGAAATTTAACCACTACAAGACACCTCTCACATGTCCTTCCCCATCCTCCGCTGCCCAGTTGTTGCCTTAAATCAAAATCCGTCTCTGTGGCACTTGAAGCAATAGATCGCTACCAACCTTTCCGAAGATCATCCTTCTCGAGCCATCAACACTAGGAACACCGATTCGATCCTGAACCACTACACACCGCGATCTCTAACAGCCGCTTCCCCGGCACCATTTCACAATACTCTGCCCCAAAGGAGAATTGAACAAGGCCATAACACCGAAGAATTTAACACATTCAATCAAGGACGACGACACCACATCATAGATGAAAATTCCACCACGCTCGAAAATGCCAAGTCTCGTTACTCAATCAACCCAAACCTGAACATTCTTAGTCTGATTGCTTTTCCTCTGCTGGATATAAAACACTGAACCTCTGAATCATGCACTGAGAAAACCTCTGTTTAAGTCATTCATCGCCCCGACGCATAGACAAGCATCCTACCATTACATCAATATTGTGCGATAACAAATCATGAACATCATAGCAAGCTGTGCATAGCCTCAAAACCATAAGAAATACCGCTACTGAGCTGAAATGACAGAATATCCCTCCGCAAGGCGATGACATTAGCTCAATCGAATACGCAGGGAAAAACATCATGTAGCACATCTGCAGTACCATTATAATTCCTCAATTTCCAATTTATAACAAGCGCTTCACATCGCATAAGTTTGAATAGGATAGAAACAAAGGCATAAGTCTCAAAGGAATCAAAACGCACGATGAGAAATCAAGAAGGGAAGTGCTCCTAACAGCCCGGTAGCCTCTCGAAGATAAGTACCGATGTCTTCGTACCGATCCGCAAGACTCTACTAGACTTGCTCATGACTCGTGAGACCTAAGTGAACCTAGTGCTCTGATACCATATTGTCACGACCCAAAATCCATTAAAGGTCGTGATGGTGCCTGACACCGCTGTTAGGCAAGCCAACAATAATTGATTAGCTTAATTACTCCTTTTAGTATTTAAAATCATAATTTTTCTTTAATTACATAGTACAAAATAGGATTTACAAAGTGAATGAAAATATTTTCGCAACTACATTAATGAACAACCTGTAAGCAGCCCCAAAACCATGTGTCACAGGTGCATGAGCATCAACTAGGAAGTAAAATAAAATACACCATCTGTTTGGAATACAAATTAGACAGGAAAAATATAAATAACTATGAAGGAGACTCTACTGGCTGCGGATCGTAACATGGGAGGCAGCTCACCTAAATCCCCGCAATAATCGTGCCTCTGCGCCCACAAGACCACTAAACATATATGTACCTGCACAAAATGTGCAGCAAGTGTAATATGAGTACGTACGACGCGTACCCAGTAAGTATCTAGTCTAACCTCGAAGTAGTGATGACGGGTTAACTCTGACACTTACTATGGACTAACAATAAAATACCGATATTATAATTAAGCATGAATTGTGATAAATAACTAAAAACTCAATAACAAGAAGTAAGTACAATTCTTTTATCAATAGGAAATTTTCAAATTTATTTTCGCCATTTAACAATTTATATCTCAAGCCCATGAAGCAATATCAATCATTATTAGTTCCAAAGATTTATCATGCGCAAATCATGCCGAGGTCATACGGCCCGATCCAACATATAAATATAAAATGTGCATTGCCAAGGGTCGAACGACACGAACCATAGATGCATCTATCTACTACCGAGGCGTTCAGCCCGCTCCATAAGAAGAGAAAATACATTAAAACAACCAATTCAAGATTTATTAAAGGGTAAATATTCAAAAAAAATACCAAATTCTCATTAACGGTCAAGAAAATAAAGTTTAACCTTTTACTATTCCTTTATCAAGTTTCAATATGATTTAAGCAATTAAATTAACAAGTAGGGTGCAAACATCCCAAGTATAACATGATTTGGGTCCGAGACTACCCGGACATAAGCATAATTAGTATCTACGCACGGACTCCCTTCACCTCGTGCATACGTAGCCCCCACAAATAGAACCACATATTAACTCAATTCACCTATGGGGACAATTCCCTCTTACAAGGTTATAAAGGAGACTTACCTCGCTCCGAAGTTCCTTATCCGACTTAAAAGCCCTTCCAACAACTCACACCGATGCCCATTGCTCCAAAACTAGTCAATCAATGTGAAATTCCATAAATATATACTCTAATACTTGTTACAATCCAGTGAATAAAAAATCCCACTCTGTCCGATAAGTTCGATATAGTCACCCCCGGGCCCACGTGTTCGGATTCCGGAAATTTTCGAAGATAAACTTTATCCATAAAACCACGAACTCAAATATATAATTTATTCTAAATTTCATGTCCAATTTCATGGTCAAAATCCAATAATATCAATTTCTATGGTTTTCTTCAAAATCTCAAATTTCTATAAATTTTCATGTCTAAATCCATATATAAACATTGTATGTAAATCAACTAGTAGAAATCACTTACCTCATGCTTGATGATGAAAAACATGCTCCAAAATGGCTCCTAGATCGGCTCCCATGGAGGAAATGAGATAAAATGGCCAAAACCCATGTTCTTGCAACATATACACTGCCCAGGCGACCCTCCTTCGTGAATGCCGCAATCCCCTCGCGTTCACGAAGCTCAGCAAGCCCAGGCCCAGAAAACCTTCTTCGCATTCGCGTTCCTCACGATGCGTTCGCGAAGCCTTCCGCCCTCGCAGTTTCGAGCTCGTAAACCCGGCCTCGTGTTCGCGTAGGCCAAACGGCCTCAGGCCTAGCTCCTCACTTCCTTTTACACGTTCGCGTCTGCCTAATCGCGTTCGCGTAGGTCCCTCAAGCTCTTCACCGTGTTCACGTCTCTCCCATCAAGTTCGCGATGGGCAAATCCAGCATCCCCAAAAATTCTCCTTTGCGAACGCATGAATCACTTCGCGTTCGCAAAGAAGGATACCAGATAGCAGCAAAAGTAGCAGCAAATCATTCCAATTTGGTCCGAAACCCACCTGAGGCCCGCGGGACCTCGTTCAATCACGCAAACCAGTCCGATAACATAATACAAACTTGCTCGAGGCCTGAAATCACACCAAACAACGTCGAAATCATGAATCGCACCCCAATTCAAGCTTATTGAACTTTAGAACTTCAAACTTCCACATTCGATGCTGAAACCTATCAAATCACGTCCGATTGACCTCAAATTTTGCACACAAGTCACATTCGGCATTACGGATTTACTCCAACTTCCAAGATTGGAATCCGAACCCAATATCAAAAGGTCTAAACCCTGTCAAACTTTCCAAAAACCTTCAAATTTCCAACTTTTGCGAAATGACTCCGAATTGACCTACGGACCTCCAAATCCACATCCGGACGCACTCCTAAGACCAGAATCACCATACGAAGTTATTCCCAGGCTCGAAATTCCAAACGGACATTGATAACATTAAAATACACTTCAACCCAAACTTATGAAATTCTTCTAAAAATGCCAGCTTTTCATAATTGACGCCGAAATGCTCCCGGGTCATCCAAAATCCGATCCGAACATACGCCCAAGTCCAAAATTATCAACTAACCTGTTGGGACCTTCAAATCTCGATTCCAAGGTCGTTTACTCAAAAATCAAAACTTAGTCAATTCTTCCAACTTAAAGCTTCTGCAATTAGAATTTTCTTTCCAAATCAACTTCGAACTTCCCAACATTCAGTTCCGACAACACGTACAAGTTATAATACCTGAAGTGAATCTACTCATGGCCCGAAACCGCCGAACGACGTGCTAGAGCTTAAAATAACCGGTCGGATCATTACACTTCCTTTTCATGGAGATAAAATACATCATAAAGAAGTTCGCACTATCCTACATTCGAGAAGTATGCTGGTTAAGCCCTCGAATCACGTAGAACGATCTAGAGAGAACAATCAAGGGAACAAACAGAATTGTACCCGCATTATTTATCAATAAAATTATGTTTCTTCATATTAATATTGTGATTGCAATTTATTTTTGTATCACAAATAATGTGTTGCAAACAACTACTTTAAAGAATTCTAAGTTGTAAATTATAATAATTTCTTGAAACTTTTCTCACTTCGTTATGTTTCATATGAAGCCAAGGCAGCAGAATCTTATGACTTAAGATAGTAAAGAACTATCCATGGTCGTTCAAGTTGGCTAATATATATTGCTAGACTAGATTCTCTTACGTATTAAAAAGCATATAAACTTACTTAATTTTGTAATTAGACGATCTATGGTATAACGAATAATACTTTATTATTGATGCTACCATTGTTTCATTTTATATTCTCTCTTTAATTTCCTTATGGGTTTATTGCAAAAAGAACCTAATTTTTTATATTTAAAAGAATTAAAACTTTAAGCCTTTTATTTTATTCTTAATAAGAATATAATTCTATAGCCACATAAATATCAATATGTTATTGCATCTTTAAAGCACAAGTTTTAAAAAATTATTTATTTCCCTCCTTATATTACGTGTCGTATAGAACACTGCATAAATTGAAACTGAATGAGTATATCTTATCGTGAGATNNGGGGGGGGTTGTGGCAAGTTGAGGCCAATCACTCCCCTATAACCATACTCCTATATGTTATAATGGTCAAAGTAAGAGTTATGTAAGTATTTTTACCTAAGAATCATTGAATGATTGTGATGACTCGATAGGCCATCTCATGTTTTAAAACTAAATTCAGTATTCCGTAGCCTTAAATATCTTATTTTAGCCTTCTTCGATTCGTGTGCGCGGTCCGGGTATTTTTTCGGAAGACTTATATTGTCACGACCCTAAACCGGCCCGGTCGTGATGGCGCCTCTCGTGAAGACAAGGCCAGCCGACACAACACCCATATTAACCCTTTAATCATTAAGAGTCATTTTTAAGCCTTTAGTTAAACAATATCTCATAATATAAGTCTGAATGAACAGTGCAGAAATAACATACAAGCCCGACATCGAGGTGTCACTAGTCATGAGCATCTACCAAGGTCTGAATACAACAAAGACAGTAAAAATGTACTAAATACAGAAATAAAAATGAGAGGAAGGAAGCGGTGTTGCGAACGTCGTGCAGCCACCTTGCTAACTCTGATGACTCCGCGTCTGAGCAACCAACACCCGCTACCGGGTTCTGAAATACCTGAATCTGCACACGAGGTGCACGGAGTAATGTGAGTACTCCAACCCAGTAAGTAATAAGAGTAAATAAAGACTGAGCAGTAGCAAACAATGAATCCACATTTATAATAAACTCAATAAGCACAACAGGCTTTCAAATAAGAATACGAGTCAATCGTCTCATTTAAAATCCAGCTTTTGGTATAAATCATTTGAAAATACTTTCCAACAGTTTTCGTAGGAGTTCAATACCATTTATAATAAAAGAGATGAAAACCATAATCGGCCCCTCGGGAAAAACATAGTTCGTAAACAGCCCCTCGGGCAAAAACGCAATCATAAACACCTCATAACTTGAAAATCTCAGTGGAAATAACCAATGCCAAATCAGTGATTAAATTCAGAACATCTCATAAACCCCAGTATAAATAAAAGTTGTTTTAAAATATTTGCTCGACATTTCGACAGAGGCTCAATATAAAAATGAGTGAAAACAGTCACTAATTCAACATATTCAATAGAAACTCACTTTAAAGAGGAGTGAATTCAACAACTTCATAAACAGGCCTCTCAGGCAAAGCATCACTCATGTGCATGTATATATCTAATGCCCCTCGGGCTAGCCTCTCTGTCACTCGTGACTCATCTCTTACCAATCAATACTCGCACTCAACATTCACGCTCAATAGGTACCATATAATAACCGCTGCGGCGTGCAGCCCGATCCATATCGCAGCGGCGTGCAGCCCGATCCATGTATTTCGTCGATAGCGCTCACTGGGGGTGTGCAGACTCCGGGAGGGGCTCCTACAGCCCAAGCGCTATATCGCTGCGGCGTGCAGCCCGATCCAACATATCGTTGCGGCGTGCAGCCCGATCCATAGATATATAATCCTCACAACTAGGCCCTCGGCCTGTCTCAGTCATTAACCTTACCATCAAACTCTCGGTCTATATCAGTCATCAATCTCACAATCAGACCCTCGGTCTATCTCAGTAAAATAGGGAACTCAGCCCACAACAGTTTCCACATTTTTTAAGAATATAGTGATAAAGCCGGATTTGAGTAATAACCAGGTAAAACATGACTGAGTATATGCTTTCAAAAAAATAGAGTGAGGAAAGATAGCAAAAATGCCCCTAAGGGTCTCAACAAGTCGGCACAAGGCCCCAAACATGGCATACATCCCAAAAGTATAATAACATCAAACAATTAACTATCAAATACACATTAAAATAATCGTTCGGGATGGACTAGGTCACAATCCCCAGTGGTGCTCTACCCCACGCTCGTCATCTAGCGTGTAAGTCACCTCAAAGTAACACAGCGATGTGAAATTCGGGGTTTCAAACCCTCAGGACAGTATTTACAATCATTACTTACCTCAATCCGAGTAAAATCCTACTCCACAATACCTTTGCACTCTCAAATCGACCTCCGAATGCCTCGAATCTAGCCATAATGATTCGATTCAGTTAATAAAAATTATAAGAATTAATTCCATATGAAATTCTACATTTTCCATCAAAAATTCGGAATTACACTCAAAATTCGCCCGTGGGGCCCACATCTCGAAACCCGACAAAAGTTACAAAATATGAAACCCCATCCAACCACGAGTCCAACCATACAAATTTTACCAAAATCCGACAACAATTCGGCCTCCAAATCTAGAATTTTCGTTTTTGAAAAGTTTATAAATTTTCTCCAAATTCTTCCATTTGATTCACTAATACTTGATGAAAATAACCATGGAATCATTAAATATAATCACTTTTGGATATAGAACACTTACCCCAATTCATATGGTGAAAATCGCTTCGAAAATCGCTTCAATCCGAGCTCCATAGCTCCAAAAATGAGAAAACTCTCGGACTGCTCGAATTATACACTGTCCAGAAATTTTCGCATCTGCGGTACTGTTCACCGCAGGTGCGGTTTTACTGTTCACCGCAGATGCGGTACTGTTCACCGCATCTGCGAAAATACCAGCAATTGCCCAGAAAATTTCAGCAGCTTTTTATTTCACTAAAAATGCTCTAACTCCATCATACGAACTCGGAATTCGACGATTCTTGTTCCTATGAGTCACAAATAATAATACAAACTTATTCCTTCAATCGAAACTCAATTTGGATCTCATTTGCTCAGTGCAATACCCATTTTGCTCGTTAAACAATTAACTCATGTTTCGCGTCAAAAACCCAATTGCGACTTGATGAAATTAGACCAAGCTTTTCAGATCACTCCTATAATTCATTATTAGAATTTTGGAAGTCTCGAAATCAAATTTCGATCTCTGGAACTAAAAATGGACCTTTGGATCATTACATGCTTATGCTCAAAACGACAAAAATCTTCCAAAAACTCTTCCAAAACTTATCCGAGCCTCATGGGACCCCAACCAAGCATGCCAACACACCCCATAACATCATTAAAACTTGTTCCAACCTTCGGAATGCCTCAAACAACATCAAATTACCCAAAACACATCGAATTCAAGCCTAAGTTTCTAAAAACTTCCAAATTTCGCTTTCGATCAAAAACCCAACCAAACCACATCCGAATGACCTGAAATTTTGCACACACATCCCAAATGACACAACGAAGCTACTGCAACTCTCGAAATTCCATTCCGACCTCTATATCAAAATCTCACCTATCAACCGAAAAACGCCGAAATTTCACTTTCGCCAATTCAAGCCTAAACCTTCCACGGACTTCCAAAATGTATTCCAATCACGCTCCCAAGTCCCAAATCACCTAACGGAGCTAACCAAATCATAAAAAATTCCGATCCGAGCTCATATACAAATAAGTCAAATATTGGTCAAACCTTTCAAATTTCAAGCTACAACTGAGAACTGTTCTTTCAAATTCATTCCTATTTCCGTGAAAACCAAAACCAACGATTTACATCAGTTATAATACATCACACGGGGCAAGTCATGCCAGAGAACTGGCGATCAAAGTGCAAAAGCTCAAACTGACCGGTCAGGTCGTTACATATATGGTAAATGATATAAATAGAATTTTTGCCTTAAAAGTTAAATTGAGTTGACTTTGGTCAACGTTTTGAGCAAACGGACCCGGATCCGTGTTTTGACGGTCTCGGTGGGTCCGTATCATAATTTGGGACCTGTTCGTACGCCCGGAATCAAATATCGAGGTCCCTAGCTCGAGATATGAATTTTTGTTGAAAATTGAAAGTCTAAAAGTTTAAAGGTTTTTAAGAATTGATTGATGCTTGGTCTTACTGATACCGGGTCCGTATTTTTGTTCCGGAACCCGATACAGGTCCATTATAATATTTTTGACTTTCTGTAAAATTTGGTGAGAAACGGAGTTGGTTTGACGTGATTCGGACGTCCGGTTGTGAAAATAGAAGTTTTAAAATTTTCTTGAAAATTTCATTTGATTTGGTGTTCAATTCGTTGTTCTAGGTATTATTTTAGTGATTTGATCGCGCGAGCAAGTTCGTATGATATTTTAGGACTTCTGTGCATGTTTGTGTTACACCCCGCAATATTACGATAATGTTACGCCCTGCAGTATTACATTACGTTAATGTTACGCTTCGCAGTAATAAGTTACGACAATGTTGTACCCTGCAGTATTATACGTTGAAATTGCGGAGCGATAAATAAGTGTTATGAAGGATAAAGAGGTAAACGAATTAAAGAAAACGAGTTTCGTTGTACGTGGCCAATTTGGGATAAAGTACGGGTCGAGCGATACTACCCGATAATTATGGACTAGTACTATACAAGGTACCATATGGCTGTGATAATATGATATATATAATGTATAAAGTATATATGAAGTATATTAAAAATAAGTAGAATTTTAAGTAATTTGAGACAATTTTTAAATTATACGGGTAGTTGGTTAATTATCAGATAACGGGACATTACCCAATTAACTAATAAGTGGATAAAAATTTATAACTTATCCCCAAACACGTGGTAAGAATCCACCAAGTCAAGAAGTGACTAAGTAGACCTAGGCATAAAGGAGAATGGATGACTATCTAAGTTATCTGTTACAATCCAATATGAATCAAAATGAATCCAGAAACGTTCTTCTTTCCAAAAACTTCAAAGAACCAAAACGCTATTCCTCTCAAAATTGCAAGGAAACCAAAAACGTTAAGAAGCAGAACCATTTTCGTCCAAGATTTCAATCCATAGCAAAATTTAGTTTGAAAATTTTAAAGAAAGCAAGAAGGATTCCATTCTTACTTTGAAGGGTTGGAAGCTAATTTTTCATAATGGAAAACGTTGAAGCAGAAGCATTTTGTTTCAAAACAATAGCTTCATCAGAAGCAATTTCGTTCAAATTTCAAAGCGCAGAAGCTTAATCCGATTTTTGGGTTCTAAGTTTAATTCACGAAGGTTTCCAACGGAATATTATACAGAATTTTTCCTACTTCGGGTATGTTAAGGCTATCCCTTCTTTCTTTTGGCATGATCTATACGACACAGACGAAACGTGCAAATGCACAAATTCCATGAATGACTCTATTCATAGAAGTATTAGAGATATCTATGTTCTTGAATTTCCATGTTTCATAATATTTTATCATCTGTTCATGGATCTCAGAAAAATATGAAAGTTGAAAAGAATTTACTTTATGATATTACTCAAAGGCAAAATGGTCTTATGACATTCCGAAAGATTTTATTAACGTACTTTTCATGCATTGCATTCATGTACATTGATCCGTGACCAGATGGCGTTATATACGCGTATATATGTATGTATATATATGTATATGGGATATGGGAAAAGGTTATGGCGTTATATGCGCACCACCACCTGATCAGCTGGTATACGATGATAATTTTGCCCACAGCGGCCGATATGATATGATGGGATGCCCTCAGAGGCTGATGATGTTATGAAATATGTACCTATGCACGACATGACATTCATACGCATATGCATGACGCTAAAAGTATTTCATGATTTACAGAGTTATCTAGACTTACAGGTTGAGTCAATTACTCTATATTTCTTCCATGTCTGTTATGTACTTATTTATGTGCCTTACATACTCGGTACATTATTCGTACTGACGTCCATTTTGCCTGGGGACGCTGTGTTTCATGCCCGCAGGTCCCGATAGATAGGTCGAGAGCCCTCCAAGTAGGGTATCAGCTCAGCAGAAGATGTTGGTGCGCTCCATTTGCTTCGGAGTTGCTTGTTTGGTTGGTATGATTTAGACGTGTATTGTTTGGTATGACGGGACTCTGTCCCGACCTTTATGAAAATTTCATAGGCTTGTAGACAAATGTCATGTACGTAAGATATTGTATGGCCTTGTCGGCCTATATTCAGGGTACGAGTGGTTATTTTGGGCTTGTAGGCCCGTATGTCTTATGTATAGATTGGTATTATATGTTGTATCCTACCTATTTTACAGCAGCCTCTCTGGCTCAATTATTTATGATATTATGACATGAAAAGATATGTTATGTTGGTACTCGGTTGAGTAAGGTACTGAGTGCCCGTCACGGTCCATCGGATTGGGTCGTGACAGTTTGGTTTGGAGTCCCGAGGGCTCGGGGTGAGTTTCAGATAGGCTACGGGGTGATTTGAACTAAGAAAATATGGTGTTTTTGCTACAGCTGGTTTTCTGGTATGTTGTGCTTCGCGATCGCGCAGCCATTTTTTGCGATCGCGAAACCATTTTCGCGATCGCGAAGGGGATCTGGGTTGGGGGAGGATTTCACACTATGCGAACGCGAGGACCATGGTCGCGAACGCGGAGCATTGGGTGGTTTTCTCTACGCGAACGCGACGCGTCACACGCGAACGCATAGCATTAGCTAGGCTGGGCAGGGGGAGTTGAGGTAACTCTACGCCAACGCGAGCCCAATCTCAAGAACGAGGAGGTCAGGGGGGCTAGACGTTCGCGAATGCGTACAGTTACTCGCGATCGCTTAGGCCACTTCGGCCCTGCTCTTTGCGAACACGTCAGTGTTCACGCAAATGCGATGAACACTGACGTCCAGTTATTAAAACAGTCCCATTACGGAATTTTTGCCATTCTTTAAAATTTTCAAAAGCTAGAAATCGTAGAGATGATTCTTCCACGATATTTTGTTCCCCAAATTATTGGTAAGTGATTCTAGCCTACTTTCTTTCAATTACGCATTACATTTCATGAGTTTTCAACCTAAAATCTAGGATTTTCATAGTGAAAATTGGGGGTCTGGGTAGAATTAGAAATTTTTGTAAAATTGGAATTAAGACCTCGAATTGAGGTTGAATTTCGAAATAAATTACATAATCGGGCTCGGAGGTAAATGGGTAAATGGATTTTGGTCCGAACCTCGGGTTTTGACCAAGCGGGTCCAGGGTCGATTTTTGACGTTTTGGGAGAAAGTTTGGGAAATCTAAATTTATGCATTGTAGTTGATTCCTTTAGCAATATTTGATGTTATTGAGTTAATCGTGGCTAGATACGAATGGTTTGGAGGCGAATTCTAGGGGAAAGGCCCCGATAAAGCTTTGAATTGACTGCGGAGTGAGGTAAGTGTTATGTCTAACCTTGACTTGAGGGAATTAGGAACTCTCGGACTATGTGTTATGTGAATTTCATGTGAACAGTGTATATGCGAGGTGACGAGTGCTTATACGCCGCCGAATTATCTATTTTTCCCTGATTTACCGCTTTTCCTTAATTGTTTCTTTTCCTGTCTTAACTGTTATATGCTCTAAATGCTTTCCATGCTTAACTTCTACCTGTTAATCAATATCTTCTCCTGTTAATGATGTGATCTCTTTTCATAGTTTTACGAATCCCTGCTATTTGCTTAAATTTGTTTGCACCTTCTAGTCGTAAATTGCTGGATTTGTCTCGATGTGTAGTATTACTTGTGTAGATTCTTATATTGTACAAGGTTTCCTTTTCGGTTCAGTTTGACATTTATTGATCGTAAAGGGTTTTATGGTTTTAACGGTTGATTTGACTATCTACATTGAGTGTTTGATACTGATATGGTGGGATCAGGCTGCACGCCGTAATAGGTGTAATAAGGGTGGATTAATATGGTGGGATAAGGGTAAATTCACACGCTGCAATAGGTGTAATAAGGGTGGATTGATATGGTGGAATAAGGGAGAATTCATATTGTACGGTGGGATCAGATTGCACATCGCAACAGGTGGAATAAGGATGGATTGATCTGGTGAAATAAGGGTGAATTATGATACTGACATTTATATATGGTGGGATCGGGTTGCGCGACGCAACATACATATATATANATATATATATATATATATATATATATATATATATATATATATATATATATATATATATATATATATATATATATTTGATATTGTTACGGTGAAATGAGGGAGGATTTTGTGTTGTCTGGTGGGATCGGTTTATGTGCCGCAACAACCTATATGTTTCCATTTCTTGAGCTGTGTTAGTTTTTCGGTATTTGTATATGAACTGTTAAAGGTTGGTAATTCTGGATGATATTGGTTTATATGTGAGGCTGTAGTTATTATTTTCAGTTGCCTGTTTAATTATGTTCGGTATTTCGATTATTCTGTCATTATTATATATACTGCGTACAGGTTATAGTGTGGGTGACCTGCCTTAGCCTCGTCACTACTTCGTCGAGGTTAGGATCGGCACTTACCAGTACATGGGGTCGGTTGTACTAATACTACACTCTGCACACTGTGCAGATTTTGGAGTCAGTCCCAGCAGCGGTTATTAGCGTGCTCAGATTGGATATTTGCGAAGATTTGAGGTACGGTTGTTTAGCGCCCGCAGCTCTTGGAGTCCCCATCCTCTTTCTACATAGCCGTGTATTTTCATTCAAACAGCTTTGTATTTATTTCAGATCCTTATATGTATTACTGTAGAAGCTCATGCACTTGCGACATCGGGCTCGGGGATTTGTAGTAGATGTTTTACGGTTTTAGCTTCCGCATTTATATTTAGATTATTGCAGTTAAGTCAGTTCTTCTTTCTTAATAAATTTTTAGACTGTTAAAAAGGATAAATTGTTCTAACGTTGGCTTGCCTAGCAAGTGAAATGTTAGGCGTCATCACGGTCCCAACGGTGGGAATTCCGGATTGTGACAAGTTGGTATTAGAGCACTAGGTTACATAGGTCTCACGAGTTACGAGCAAACTTAGTAGAGTCTAGAGGATCGGTGCGGAGAAGTTTGTATTTATCTTCCAGAGGCTATAGAGTTAGGAACAGTTTCACCGTTATTCTTCTCTATTTTGCGATTTTTATTCTATCATTGCTGATTGAATCCTTCTATTCTATTCTCTCGCAGATGGCGGGAACATGCACTGAATCTTCAGCCGAGTAGCAACCAGAGCCCCTAGTGGCAGCTCCTACGAGGGGCAGAGGTCGAGGCCGAGGCTGTGCCAGAGGCCGAGGCAGGGGCAGGGCTCAGCCTAAAGCTCGAGCAACAGCACCAGCAGTGGAGCCTCAGGTAGATTTTGACGAGGAGACTCCAGCCCAGACCATTCCTGCCGGATTAGTTGAGGTCCCGGAGGGGTTCATTGCCACCCTAGTGCTTCAGGACGCCTTGGTCCGTTTAGTGGGCCTTATGGAGAGTGTGGCTAAGCCGATATGTTTTCTGTGGCACCAGCTGTTTCTCAGGCTGGGGGAGGAGCAGAGAATCCCGCTACTCACACTCCGGAGTAGATGGCCATATCAGTCAGCGCTTCAGGCATCCCATAGTGCTTCAGGAAGTCGTGGTCCTTATGTGCCTAATTCTGGGTAGGCAGCCTACAGTGCACTGCCAGCTCCTATCAGTGCACCTCCTATTCAGAGTTACTATAAAAGGAGACAAATAGTTGGGATTCACACGCACAGCCTTATCCTATGAGTCTGCCTATGCTACGCGCCTGCCTTTGAGAGCCTTTCCGCCAGTTCCCTTCGTCGGCGTCATTGAACCTCGTTAGCATTTCAAGAATTGGAGGCTCAAAACGAAAGGTCAAAGGAATTGATGATTCTTGTTTAGTCTCCGATCTTCGCCTAGTCTTAGAACCTGCACTGTAGAGAGGGGAACAAGCACCTCTTTCTGCCGCTCTCCTCCCAGATGTAGGTATTCCTGGAAGTGAGAACACTGCTGTCCAACTTATAACCCGGTCACTCCTCGTCTTCATCCTAGACGCCACTGGTACTATTCATCTATACTATATATGGATGACTCCTGCTTTCTCCCTAATGGAATGATATGGACCCTTGCGAAAGGACCTTAAAATCCGACGACCTTGACTGAAAAGCTCCCAATTAGGTCAGTAGCTGGCCGAGTCGCTGATAAACCAAATAAGCATAGTAGCTGTTTAGAGCCGAAGGAGCTCTATTTGGGATTCTATAGCCTACGCACTTGCCTTTAGGGGATCGAAGTTGGATGAATCTCCAGTGGTTCCTTCCATCGGCGTCATCGAACCACATTAGCAATCCAGAATAATTGGAAGCTCGAAACGACCGGTCAAAGGAATTGATCCGTTTAGTTCTGCTCTTCTCCTAGTTTTATAGCACACCCATGTTGAGGGATCTTTCTGACGCTAAGCGCGCTGCATCTCCTGTCCAACCAAGTGAAGAATATCTTGTCCAAGCTTGCATCCTTCTTCTGCCATTGGGAATGGAACATCTCTCCACTTGTAAGTGGTAGAAATTAAGGACTCTGTTGCAGGTTTTGGTTGATTAAAGAATCCTCTCAGAAGCCCATGTTTATTGTCAAAAACGAGACCTTTACGGGTCTGATTCTGATGGCTTGGCTCCTTGTACCGCCGTGCCCTCCAAATGCATTATATTGGGATTTTGACCTGATTTGTCAACAACGGGTCTTGCGCCTTGGCTGCTGCTTAAACAGGACATCCTCTCAGAAGCCCGTGTATATTAGTCAAAGATGTGATTTACAGGTCCGCTTGCTCTTTGTCGTCAAATGGAAAGTTAGCTCATAGGGCTTTTCTGGTACTCTGCGAAAGATGCGTGAATTGGCCTGCTGAACCGATCTTGCTTAGGGCGGGTGACCATCTTATAATTGAAGATAAGCACTGAAAGTAAGAGAAGTGAGGCGTTCGTGACCTATTCTAGTAGAGGAACCAACCCCAGAAAACCTGACCAAAAGATGGATAAGTTCCCGTCACTAACCTTACTTCGGACTATGTGGCTGATCCGCTGAGAAAAGAAGGTAAGGCAAAGAGAAAGTAGCACTTTTCTTAAGTTAAGATGAATCTAATCTATTGAAGAGTCAAGGTTTCCAAGGAGCACGGATGAGGCGAAGCATCGATCTAACTACATACCAACGAAAAGACATTACGGGCGGTCATATCCCATCGTATTCACGTATCAATGCGTAAGTGGTCAAATAATAGTTGCGTCGTTGCGCCTAAAGTCTTATGGCCGAAGGTCTCCGGTGTGTCGTAATAGCCTACTGGTATACAAGCACACCGTGCTCTAGGTTGGTTAAGCCTATGAGCATAAAGAAGGAAGTCTATGCCAGAGATCCCTCTACACAAGATGCCGTGTAGAACCATCTTGTGGTCATCGAGTATAGGAACTCGATAAGACAGACCTCTCCGAGCAACTTCATCGTACCGGAAGTTGCTTAAGAGCCCAACTATATGTGCAAGCGATATAATTTATAATACGAATAAGGTTTGACAACAAGACGTGAAGGTCTCAGAAAAGTAAATACCTGTCTGCTGATGGAAGCCTTTCTCCATAAAGTATGCCACTGGAGGGGTCCTTCCCTGCAATGTATGTAGGAGGGTCAACTTCTACTTACTTCCTTCTAGAAGCGAAGGTTGGCAAGGAAGACCATTCAGTATACCAATGTTAGCGATCAGATTCTTCAAAAGAAGAGTCTGCAGGGGCAGCAAATCTAGTTTCCAAATAAGTCAGAATCTTAGCGGAAGCTCTTCCTTTGACAGCTATTCCTATGTCAGCTACCACTTTGTCAGAGGCTAAGTTCCCTCTATCTTCCGGGAAGGGAGTAGAAGAAGAAGTCCTCGTGACTCGGCTACATAAATTATCACATCATCCGAATAGATTTACATTGTCAATCAAATAGAGAAAGATAGTTTTTTGTACTTACCTTCCTACTAATAATAGATATGGTCGGTGATGAGATCCTCTTTCCTACCTAATCTAAGACTAATCTTAGTTTACAAGAAGTTTTCTTATGAAAGAAAGTGGACGTTTCTTTTTACTCAGTGAATGTTGCCAAATCTCTCGTTCTATAGGAGTAATAAGCGAAAAAGGGGATTCTTTAGGCTACTCCACGGAAGAGTCAACGCGAAAGAATGGTAGTATTCAACTTTCTATTGTCAATGTTCAAGTTTTTTGTCTTAGCTTATCTTATTCTTCTTGAATTGTCTTGAATTACCTACGGAGTTTAAGGGGTTCACTAGATTTTTGATTCCTTCTCCATTTCTGAGAGCTGGGAAAGGTAAATATTACTATATTCTTTCTTCCCTCTCTTCTTCCTCCCTGACTTCATACTCGTTCTAACCCAACAAAAAAGGGCAGAGTTCCATTTGGTGGGTGGGTCTAGGGCGAACGAAAGAGATGTGTAGCAGAGGGCAGGTGAGGCATTGTGTCGTCGAGGAGAAAGAAATTGGCTCTTCCATTTCTTAGTAGGAGTGCCCCAATGTTAGAAGGACATTTCGTCCAAGAACAAGGTTTGAGTTAGTGTACTAACTACCTTCTCTTTTCTCGCCTAATGGCTCTATCTCTGAGCTAACCCGGACTAGTAGCAAATGGTCATCCGGCCCATTCGGGCCAGTCTCAGTTTCAGCAACCACAGCACCAGGATGGATGTTATGAGTGGTGGTTTGGGCATAATAGGAGGACTTGTCCAAGATTATTGGGCGCCAGATCACAACAGAGTTCTCGTGCCATGATTCTGACACCGGTTGCTTCACTGCCCGCTCAGCCAGCTAGAGGTAGGGGCCAGTGAGCCAGAGGTAGAGGACACACAGCTAGAGGTAGAGGTCAGGCTGTTAGAGGTGGAGGTCAGGCCGCTAAAGGTAGAGGCCGTCCTAAGATGTAGTTCAGAGTAGTGGGGCCCAGAACCGATGCTATGCCTTTCCAGCCAGGCCTGAGGCTGAGTCATCTGATGCGATTATCACAGGTACGATTTCAGTTTGCAGTAGAGATGCCTCAGTTCTATTTGATCCAAGTTCTACTTATTCATATGTTTCGTCCTATTTTGCTTCATATTTATTTATGCCTCGTGATTCTTTGAGTGCTCCTGTGTATGTGTCCACACCTGTGGGAGATACTATTACGGTAGATCCTGTTTATCATTCGTGTGTGGTTACCATTGGGAATCTTGAGACTAGTGTAGATCTCCTACTTCTCGATATGGTTGATTTTGATGTCATTCTGGGTACGGATTGGCTATCATTCTATATTGGATTATCACGCCAAGACGGTGACCTTAGACTTGCCGGGTTTGCCTCGATTAGACTGGAGAGGGACTCCTGGCCATTCTACCAGCAGGTTTATCACTTATGTAAAGGCTCGACACATGGTCGAGAAGGGGTGTCTAACTTGTTTGGCTTATCTCCGTGATTCTAGTGCGGAGGTTCCTTCCATGGATTCAGTACCAGTTGTTCGTAAGTTTCCAGAGGTGTTTCCTATAGACGTGTCGGGGATGCCACCTGACTGGGATATTGAATTTTGTATTGATTTGGTTCTGGGCACTCAGCTCATTTCTATTCCGCCATACCGTATGGCCCCGCCAGAGTTGAAACAGTTGAAAGAACACTTGCAAGATTTGCTTGATAAGGGCTTCATTAGACCTAGTGTCGCGCCCTAGGGTGCGCCCATTTTTTTCGTGAAGAAGAACGAAGGGTCGATAAAGATGTGCATAGACTATCGGCACTTGAAAAAAGTCACCATCAAGAACAAGTATCTATTACCGAGGATTGATGACTTATTTGATCAGCTTCAGGGTGCTAAAGTGTTTTCAAAGATTGATTTGAGGTCTGGCTACCATCAGTTGAGGATTAGGGCATCTGATGTCCCTAAGTAGCTTTTCGGACTCGGTATGGGCATTATGAGTTTCTAGTGATGTCACTTGGGCTGACAAATGCCCCAGCAGCATTTATGGATTTGATGAACCGGGTGTTCAAGCCCTGTTAGGATTCCTTGTTTATTGATGATATTTTGATCTACTCCCGCAGTCGAGAGGAGCATGAGAAGCATCTTCGGATCGTTCTTCAAACTTTGGGAGACAGTCAGTTATATGCTAAGTTTTCAATACGCGAGTTTTCCTTGAGCTCTCTCGCTTTCTTGGGTCATCTTAAATCAGCATAGGGCATTCAGGTGGATCCTAAGAAGATTAAGGTAATTTAGAACTGTCCTAGACCCACTTCAGCTACAGAGATCCGGAGTTTCTTGGGATTGGCGGGTTATTATCGTCAATTTGTGGAGGGGTTCTCATCTATAGCAGCCCCGTTGACCAGGTTGACCCAGAAGGATGCCCCGTTCAGATGGTCAAACGAGTGTGAGGCAAGCTTTTAGAAGCTCAAGACTGCTTTGACTACGGCGCCAGTGTTAGTGTTGCCCACAGGTTCAGGATCTTATACGGTATTTTGCGATGCATCTCGTATTGGACTTGGTGCGGTATTGATGCAGGGCGGCAAGGTGATTGCATATGCATCGCGATAGATGAAGGTTCACGAGAAAAATTACCTTGTTCATGACTTAGAGTTGGCAACCATTGTTCATGCGTTGAAGATTTAGAGGCACTATCTTTGTGGCGTGTCGTGTGAGGTATTCACGGATCATTGGAGTTTGTAATATTTGTTCAAGCAAAAGGAGCTCAATTTTAGGCTGAGGAGGTGGTTGGAGCTATTGAAAGACTATGATATCACCATCTTGTATCACCCCGGGAAGGCCAATGTGGTGGCCATTGCTTTGAGTAGGAAGTCAGTGAGTATGGGCAACCTTGCGTACATTCCAGTCGGTGAGAGACCGCTTGCATTAGATGTTCAGGCTTTATCGGATCAGTTCGTGAGGTCGATGTTTCTGAGCCATGTCGGGTTCTCGCTTGTACGGTCGCTCAGTCTTCATTGTTTCAGCGCATCAGGGAGCGGCAATATGATGAACCTCATTTGCTTTTCCTTAGGGACATAGTGCGGCACGAAGATGACAAGCAAGTTACGGTTAGAGATGATGGAGTTTTGAGGATGCAGGGTCGTGTTTATGTGCCTAATGTGGATGGACTTTTTTAGTGGTTTCTAGAGGAGGCCCACAGTTCCCGGTATTCTATTCATCCGGGCATCGCCAAGATGTATCAGGACTTGCGACAACATTATTGGTGGAGGAGGATGAAGAAAAACATAGTTGCATATGTAGCTTGGTGTTTAAATTGTCAGCAAGTAAAGTATGAGCATCAGAGACCTGGTGGTTTGCTTCAGAAGATACAGATTCCTGAGTGGAAGTAGGAGCGTATCACCATGGATTTCGTTGTTGGACTCCCACAGACTCAGAGGAAGTTCGGTGCAGTTTGGGTTATTATGGATAGGCTGACCAAGTCAGCGCATTTCATTCCTATGGCAGTTACCTATTCTTCAGAGCGGTTGGCAGAGATTTATATCCGCAAGATCGTTCGTCTTCACGGTGTGCCCGTGTCTTTCATTTCTGATCGAGGTATGAAGTTCACCTCGCATTTCTGGAGGGCAGTACAATGTGAGTTGGGCACGCAGGTTGAGTTGAGCACATCATTTCATCCTCAGATGGACGGACAGTCCGACCGCACTATTCAGATATTGGAAGATATGCTCCGCGCTTGTGTTATTGACTTCGGAGGCTCTTCGGATCAGTTCTTGCCACTTGCGGAGTTTGCCTACAACAACAGCTATCAGTCGAGCATCCAAGTGGCTCCCTATGAGGCATTATATGGTAGACGATGTCGATCATCGGTTGAATAGTTTGAGCCAAAGGAGGCTCTGTTATTGGGTACAGATTTGGTACAGGATGCATTGGATAAGGTTAAGATCATTCAGGATAGACTTCGCACAGCCCAGTCCAGGAAGAAGAGTTATGCCGACCGTAAGGTCTGTGATATTGCATTCATGGTCGAAGAGGGAGTGTTGCTCCGTGTGTCACCCATGAAGGGTGTAATGAGGTTTGGAAAGAAGGGCAAGTTGAGCCCTATGTACATCGGACCTTTTGAGATTCTTCAGAGAGTGGGTGAGGTGGCTTACAAGCTCGCATTGCCACCTAGTTTGTCAAATGTTCATCTGGTATTCCATGTGTCCATGCTCCGAAAGTACCACGGTGATCTGTCTCATGTGCTAGATTTCAGCTCTGTCCAGTTGGACAAGGATTTGACATATGAGGAGGAGCCGGTGGCTATTCTAGCCCGGCAAGTTCGCTAGTCGAGATCAAAGAGTTATCCTTCAATTCGAGTGTAGTGGAGAGCTCAGCCCGTCGAGGCAGCTACTTGGAAGTCCGAGTCGGACATGCAGAGTAGATATCCACAAATCTTTCGCCAGCCCAGGTACATTTCTAAGTCCGTTCGAGGACGAACGGTTATTTTAGAGGTGGAGAATGTGATGACCCAATAGGTCATCTCTTGTTTCAGAACTAAATTATGTGTTCCGAAGCCTTAAATATCTTATTTTAGCCTTCCTCAATTTGCGTGCGCGGTTAGGTGTTTTTCTGGAAGGCTTATATGTTAAAGACTGATAAAATAAGAATTTTTGCCTTAAAAGTTAAATTGAGTTGGCTTTGTTCAATGTTTTGAGCAAACAGACCTGTATCCGTGTTTCAACGGTCTTGGTGGGTCTGTATCATAATTCGGGACCTGAGCGTATGCCCGAAATCAAAATCCGAGGTCCCTAGCTCGAGATATGATTTTTTGTTAAAAATTGAAAGTCTGAAAGTTTAATGGTTTCCAAGAATTGATTGATGTTTGGTCTTGTTGATATCGGTCCATATTTTGGTTCCAGAGCCCGGTACAGGTCCATTATAATATTTATGACTTGTCTGTAAAATTTGGTGAGAAACGGAGTTGGTTTGACGTGATTCGGACGTCCGGTTGTGAAAATAGAGGTTTTAAAGTTTTCTTGAAATTTCATTTTGATTTGGGGTTCAATTCGTAGTTCTAGGTGTTATTTTGGCGATTTGATCATGCGAGCAAGTTTGTATGATATTTTAGGACTTGTGTATATGTTTGGTTTGGAGCCCCGAGGGCTCGGGTGAGTTTCGGATAGGCTACGAGGTGATTGAACTTAGAAAATCTGGCATTTTTGCTGCAGCTGGTTTTCTGGTATGTTGTGCTTCGCGATCGCGTAAGGTATATGGGCTGGGGGAGGATTTCACACTACGCGTACGCGAGACCATGGTTGCGAACGCGGAGCATTGGGGGGTTTGCTCTACGCGAATGCGACCCGTCACACGCGAACTTGTAGCATTAGCTAGGCTAGGCGGGGGGAGTTGAGGTAACTCTACGCGAGCTCAGTCTTGCGAATGCAGAGGTCAGGGGGGCTAGACGTTCGCGAATGCGTATAGTTACTCGCGATCGCGTAGGCCACTTAGGCCATGCTCTTGGTGAACGCATCAATATTCACGCAAACGCGATGAACACTGACGCCCAGTTATTAAAACAGTCCCATTACGGATTTTTGCCATTTTTTCAAATTTTAAAAAGCTAGAAAGCCTAGAGACGATTCTTCCAAGATATTTTCTTCCCCAAATTGTTGGTAAGTGATTCTAACCTACTTTCGTTCAGTTACCCATTACATTTCATGAGTTTTCAACCTAAAATCTAGGATTTCATGGTGGAAATTGGGGGTTTGGGTAGAATTAGGGATTTTTGTAAAATTGAAATTTAGACCTCGAATTGAGGTCGGATTTCGAAGCAAATTACATAATCGGGCTTGGGGTGAATGAGTAAATGAATTTTGGTCCGAACCTAGGGTTTTGACCAAGCGGACCCGGGGTCAATTTTTGACTTTATGGGGGAAAGTTTGGAAAATATAAATTTATGCATTCTAGGGAAAAGGCCCCGATAGAGCTTTAAATTGACTGCGGAGTGAGGTAAGTGTTGTGTCTAACCTTGACTTGAGGGAATTAGGAACCCCCGAACTATGTGTTATGTGAATTTTATGTGAGCGGTGTATATGTGAGGTGACAAGTGCTTATACGCCGTCGAATTATCTGTTTTTCCCTTATTTACCGCTCTCCCTTAATTGTTTCTTTTCCTATCATAACTGTTATATGCTCTAAATGCTTTTCATGCTTAACTGCTACCTGTTAATCAATATCTTCTTCTGTTAATGATGTTAGCTCTTTTCATAATTTTACAAATCCCCGCTATTGTCTTAAATTGATTTGTTTGCACTTCTAGTTGTTGTAAATTGCTGGATTGGTCTCGATGTGTAGTATTACTTGCGTAGATTCTTATATTGTACATGGTTTCCTTTTTGGTTCAGTTTGACATTTATTGATCGTAAAGGATATTATGGTTTGAACTCTTGATTTGATTGTGTACATTGAGTGTTTGGTACTGATATGGTGAGATCGGGCTGCACTCCGCAGCAGGTGTAATAAGAGTGGATTGATATGGTGGAATAAGGGTGAATTTATATTGTATGGTGGGATCGAGTTGCACGCTGCAACAGGTATAATAAGGGTGGATTGATATGGTGGAACAAGGGTGATTCATATTGTACGGTGGGATCGGGTTGCACGTCGCAACAGGTGGAATAAGGGTGGATTGACATGGTGAAATAAGTTTGAATTATGATAATGACATTGATAAATGGTAGGATCGGGTTGCACGCCACAACATATGTAAATTATTTACTGTTGTTGATATTGTTACGATGAAATAAGTGAGAATTTTGTGTTGTCTGGTGGGATCGGGTTACGCGCCGCAACAACCTATATGTTTTCATTTCTTGAGCTGTGTTGGTTTTCCGGTATTTGTATATGAACTGTTAATGATTGGTGATTCTGGACGACGCTAGTTTATTCGTGGGACTATAGTTATTATTTTCAGTTGCCTGTTTAATTCTGTTCAGTATTTCTATTATTCTGTCATTATTATACATACTGCATACAGGTTCAGTTTAGGTGACCCGCCTTAGCCTCGTCACTACTTCGTCGAGGTTAGGCTCGGCTCTTACCAGTACATGGGGTCGGTTGTACTGATACTACACTCTGCACACTTTGTATATTTTGGAGTCAGTCCCAGCGGCGGTTATTAGCGTGCTCGGATTGGACATTTGTAGAGACTTGAGGTACGGCTGTTCAGCGCCCGCAGCTCCTGAAGTCCCCATCCTCTTTCAATTTAGCTGTGTATTTTCATTCAAACGGCTTTGTATTTATTTTAGACCCTTATATGATTACTCTAGAAGTTCGTGCACTTGTGACACCAGGTTCAAGAATTTGTAGTAGTTGTTTTACGGTTTTAGCTTCCGCATTTATATTTGGATTATTGCAGTTAAGTCAGTTCTTCTATCTTAATAAATTTTTAGACTGTTAAAAAGGATAAGTTGTACTAACGTTGGCTTGCCTAGCAAGTGAAATGTTAGGCACCATCACGATCCCGACGGTGGGAATTTCGGGTCGTGACAATGATGCAAGAGCAGATTCAGTGTAATGTTACAGAGTTTATTTGAATCCAATACTTTTGGCGCGAGATATAAATTTATGTATAAAATTTAACTAAATCATAATAAATAGTATATCTGAATCCATAACTTTAAAAGTATAATTAGTTCAATGCCAAATCTTAAAGGTTGAACCCGTAGAATTTAAATTCTAATTCCGCCTATGAAATAATGAATATTCACATTTTCTAGCTTCTCTGTAGCAAAGCGGAGGGAAAAACTTTCGAATTCTGTGAAGCGTAATATTGGTTAGTTACCTAGTTAAGACTTGAGAGAAAGAAGAATAGCGCGCTTATGATAACACGCAATTACGTACTGATTTAATTTTTAGATCTTGCCTCTCAAGGTAATGATTAGTGGCTTCGCTTTAAACTTTATGCATGCGTTAGTTGATCAAAACGGGATTAATTGCCAATTTACCATAATAATCATTAGTATGAATTAAAAGCTCATATATATAGACAAAAGAGACACAGAACCCCATGAAAAAAGTGGACCTTCCATGAGATCCAATTAAGCAAAGGAAGAGAGAAGTGGATGGTAGTAGGGTTGAAAAGGACCATATTAAGATGTTTGATGGACACAAGACAAGCTCATGAGCTTCAGACATAAAAATAGCTTCATAAAGTGGAACACCATTACTCCACTAAAGTAGGAAACTTGAATGGTCTCTTTTAACATATATCCTGTTTGGCCAAACTTCTAAAATCAGCTTATTTTGAAAAGTATTTTTTTTTAAAATATATTTTTCAAAAATATTTTTCGTGAGAAACAGTTTGTGTTTCGTTATTTAATTTGAAAAGTATTTTTTAGCAGCAATTAGTGTTTGACCAAGCTTTTAAAAAGTGCTTCTAAGTGTATTTTTCTCAAAAGTATTTATAAAAAAGCACTTTTTTTAAAAGCATCTAAGTGTATTTTTCTCCTCAAAAGCACTTTTTTCCTCCCAAAAACTTGATCAAACACTTCAACTTTGAAAAACAAAATGCTTCTAGGTTTAGAGAAGCTTGGCCAAACAGGCTAATAGTCACCTTACATCCTTAATTAATTCGTCACTTCATATTCTTCAATTACTTAATTTTCTCAATAAAAAAAATAGGTTGAAGATCTATTTTTGGTTTTTAATTTAGTGTGAGGCTCCATTAATATGGATTCGCAGTATGTAAGGCTTATTAAAAGGAAAAAACGCTCCCTTCAACCTACAGTACCAAAGGAGGATTCATAGTCTCTCAAATTTGAGAAACCTCCAATTTAAATCTTTTTAAATGTAAAAGTTAAACTCATTGTTATCCATTTTTCAAAGTGGATAATATGGATCTTATCCATATTTGACCCATTTATTTTTATTTTTTTTATCCAATCCATTTTTAGTAGATAATATGGATGGATAATTATTTTTCTATCCACTTTGCCACCACGAATTAAAGTTGTTAAACTCGATATTAGAGGCCTTTTGTTGTAGTACATTGTACCCCTTAATTAATTAACAAATATATGCATAGTGATCAATGCAAAAGAATGATTCAAAATTTAGATTTGATACAGTTGGAATAGTTACATTTCCCATATGTCGCATTGATAGTAAAGAAATTCTTTATACTAACTCGATATAATTAATTGACTTGTGGCAACACAACTGAATATTCCCTCTTAGCAAAGAAAAAGGTTTTTCCAAACAAGGTTATTCGACCCAAAGTTTGCTGGGAAAGACCACCGGAAGGTTGGATCAAGGCTAACATTGATGGAGCATTCAATAGCGCCAACATGGAGGGGGGCATTAGTGGAGTTGTTCGCGACTCAAAGGGAAGATGGAAAACGGGTTTCTCAATGAAGATCCAAACAACCTCACCAATACAAACGGAACTACAAGCCCTTGTGCATGCACTACAACTAATCAACAAGGAACATATGTTCCCTATTGAAGTGGAAAGTGATGCCACGGAGATTATTCGTATTATTAATAACGACCACTGTACTAATAATGTTTTATTCATAAATGCAGATTGTTGGTGGAGGAGGCATCCAGGCAGGGGACGATATTATTCAAGCATAGCTTCAGGGAGGGCAATATGGTGGCTCATGTTTTGGCAAATGCAGCATTAAGGAGAACTAGCTATAATAAGTTAAGCTTTTTGGTTAAACCTCTTGAATGTGTTATGAATGTGTATGAAAAGGATCAGGAAGGTTATGTTTATCCTAGATCTTGCTCAAGTATACATTGTGAGCGCTTGGTTGCATTAGGAAATGTTAGTGTCTTACAAGGCTTAATGGTAGGCTATGATGAATTATGTATCAAAAACAATTTGAGAGGGCATTAGCTCTCCTATGTTATATATAATATAAGTATGCTTTCCAGTTCAAAAAAAAAACTTATACTTTAACTACTCGCGGTTTGGTGGGTTGATCCATTTTTGAGTTTTTTTGTCTTTTTCTTTTTTTGGGCTGGTATTAATTAAGGGATTTTGGGGGTAATCAAGGGTCATCACCGGGGTTAAATCATCACCCGTATTTTGTGTTCCATAATCTGTGTTCAATACACTGGATTTCGAATTAAATGTGATTCCGGTTGAGTTGACGAAAAGTGTCTAATACCAGTAGCCTGGTGAGAGCGGACTGTTTGAGGATGGGTTAAGGCAGGGCCTGCCGAGCTTGCTTCTAACGAATGGAGAGAAATAACCTATCGATTAAAGATCATGAAATCATTCTGTTTCAATGGAGGTACGAGAAACGGTTGGGGGCAATGAATTAGGTGAAGTAGTTGGAATTTGCGAGCTTTTTCAGCCACCGCTGGATGTAATTCCAAGAGCCAAGCGAGAATGAATATCACACAAAAGAATCAAGACCAGGCTCCCTAATGGAATGCTTAGCCATTCCATTCCGGATCGACCGAATTGGTAGTGAAGTTGTAACATGTGGACTCGTCTTGAAACTCACTTATTCTTAGAAAATTGATGTGTGCTAGCCTTCCCTTCCATCGGCCTATATTCTTTATCAACTACAAATAGTACAAAGGAAAGACAAGACTGCTTCCAGATCGACAGGGGGAGAAGAAGATAGTCTCTTGCAATAGCGTATGCACCTTGTACCATACGGTATCACGAGATATCGCTTCGTCGAAATTTTTAATAATTATTTATAAGAAAAATAAAAATAATGGGATACATACGAAAAATGACATTACTTATCATTATAATGAATTATTCATTTGTCCATTTTTTTTAAGTTGTGATATTGGTTAAGAAAAATCATGCCTACTCCGCTAAAGTATAGAATCAAAAAACATACGCGTCTGTTCCTAAATGTGTGGCTTATCATGTGATATTCCTTCTAATTGGCCTTTGCAAAAGGATGACAAAGACTGAAGACTCAAAAAGTCGTGTACTTAACGACTGGGGTCTAGAAAAGCATTACATGTTCTTCCCCAATCAATCTTTCAATCTCCTGAAATTTGACTTTCCTAACTTTTGAATCTTTACAAAACAAAAAGAAGTAAAAGATGAATTTTTTTATTATTTTTTAAATATGTTTAAAAATGAATATCTCATTTTTATACTTGAAAAACATTACTGTTCCTGTTCCAATTTATGTGTTTTACTTTCTTTTTTAATCTGTTTAAAAGTGAATGTCTTTTTTTATATCTAATAGTAACTCTTTAACTCCAACTTCTTTTCACGTAACATTTAATACCACAAAATTCAAGGATATTTTGGTACATTATACACATCTTTAGCTTAAGAATACAAGATTTAAAAGTCTTGTTGGATATCCATATAGGAGTCTAACTAATATGAATTCATGAAAAAAAAATTCCTATCAACATATATTTTTCTTGACTTAGACAGAACTCAAAACTTTTAGTTAAGAATAAGGAATTTTATCAATTCTCCTAGTACGATCTTTATTGATATGTTGAGTCAAATTTCATGTGAATGGGACAAAAGATGTGATGAAAGAAGACAGAAAAGGGCCAAAATGGGAACATAAGTCAGATCACACTTTTGGGGACAAGATAGCATGTAAATGAAATGGGATTGGTGCAGAAAATAATGAGTGTTGTTTTTCATCCACAACAACCAGTACTCAGCAGCCACAGTCCACAAAAGCATGAACTGATAAGCCTATGGGGCCAAGTGTCTGAATAGGGGCTTTTGCCTCTGCTTTTTCACTGTCCTTCCAATGGCAAACAAACAAAACAGCCACTCCCTTAGCCATTTCAAACTCATTTTAGTTTACTTTCTTTTACTGCTATATTTTATTACGGTTTCAATTTACATGATACACTTTTATTACTAGTCCGTTTAAAAAATGGTACATTTTTATTATCAAAAATAATTTAACTTTAAACTCTTTATTTATCTTTAATAAGAAGTTTTTATATCCACACAATGTCATGTCCTCACAAAACTTTTACCCCTTAAATATTAAAGATCACAAGTTTCTAAAGTCTTCCTTTTTTTTCTTAAACTTCATGCCGAGTCAAACTAGCTCATCTAAAGTGAAACGGAGGGAGTATTAAACTCAGTGTAAACCCATAAATTAGGTTTGAGAAGGATAGTGCAGTAGAAATGACACAAGGTAGCTACTTTATAGGGTTGTCATTTAGAAATTAGCCCGTGCGTTCTAAATTTTAATTTTTCAATTCACTTTTTCGGGACAAATATGTCCTAAATTGTCCTAAAGTTAAAATTTTTAATTTAAAATTTTAGGACAAAATAAATACTGGCTAATCTTTAAATAGAATCTTTGATAATGGTTATCTATGCACTTTCCCCTAGTGTGTAAGCAGTCAAAAAAATTCAAATTTTGAAAAACTCCAAAAAGTTTTTCAAAAATTTTCTTTTCAAATCACTCACAAAATTTTAAAAACAACTCCAAATTTTATTCATATCCAAATACAACTCTAGTTTTAAAATAAGATTTTCGTTTTTTTTTTTTTTTGGAATTTCGCAAATTTTACATCCAAACGTCCACTTACCTAGTTGAAAGATGGAAAGTAATCCCCGTTTCATGCAATAACCTTTTTCTTTTTAAAAATCATTCAAAATTGGGAATTTATGTGTCCGACTAATTTATATTCACGCTAAATAGAATTACTAAAGAGATAGCCAAAAAGGGTTTCATTTTTATATCTCGAACTCAAAATTCTAGTCAAGAATGAAAGACTTTCAACCATAGCATCACATTTTCTTAGGCTGCGTACACTTTATTCTTTCTATACCCTACTACATGGGATTGTATAATTTTTTTGTTGTTAATGTTCATGTTATTATTGGTCCATACTTCATAGTTTCCTCTACAGAACGCAACCTTTTACCACACAACATTCTTGCTGATGTCTTGTCTTGGGCACCAATCACTAGCTGCCACTTATACAAAATTTTGAGATCCCATATGGCCACCCTCAATTTGGAATTTCCTTTGAGAGATAATTGCAAAGTTTAAAGCTAAGTTCTATTTAAAATTGTTGAGGGTGGGGATATATATATATATATATATATATATATATATATATATATATATATATATATATATATATATATATATATATATNNAACCTAACGACAAAAAATTGATTACGTTTTGGTTGGTTTGGTTTTAGGTTTTGAAATTTTAAAACCGATCAAATTTGGTTTGGTTTTGGTTTTAATAAAAAAATAACCGAACCAAACCGACTATAGGAGTAGCTATTTCAAATTTATTATTACACCTATATATATGTATATTTTTATACAAAGTTTCAAAACATTTATGGTGAATGTTAATCGTTTGCACTTTTAGTACAGTTTTTTACCTTTATATTCTAGTTTGATTGTTAGTTTCTTTTGTTAAGTGTAAGAATCCATTTCATATTAAAAAAAAATATTTTTAATTGAGTCCTTAAATTATTCATGACTATTTGATTCAATTATCATCAATATATTTTAGTAAATAATAGATTTCTCAAAGGGCAATTGATTTGATAGTGTTATGTTAAAAATGTGGTCGCCGGAATATGTGTTTGGTAGTGCATGTCTTATATTTAAGAAAAAAACGACAAATAACCGAAAAACCCGAAAAACCGACATAAATCGAATCGAGAAAAAACCGATTTAATTGGTTTGGTTTGGTTCTAATATTTGAAAAATTGACATATTTGATTTGGTTTCTTTTTAGGGAAAAACCGATCCAAACCGAACCGTGAACACCCCTAGCTCTAACGTTGTTCCATAGTTTCGCTTCTAGAAATCAAACAATGAGTAAATTAGCTTGATTCTTTGAATGGTAATTTGCTTCTCCCATCAGTAAGTATACGTTAATTAACTTTTATGAGTCAATTCAAGTTATAGGAATTACTTGTTCGTTATTAAAGTTACTTTTTCTTTTAAGGACAATACAATCATTCATATTTGTTTATATATCTCAAAAGGTCACTACTCATATTCTTTCACTAAAATCATTTGCCATGTCATTTAAAATGTCTAATTGTACAAGAATAACTCATTTTTTAATCGACAAAAATTCGACCCAAGATCCAAATTTCAAAGTATGGGTTAAAATAAATAAATGTGACAGTATCATTTTTTTTAATTCCTTTCAGCCTTTATGTTCAACTGATGTTGGAACTTTCTGATCCACATCGCATCGAGCTAAAAAAAAATATAATTTTTTGTGCATATCATAGTTTTGACGGAAGGTCTGCGCCTAAGAAACATTAGAAGAAAAAAAAAAATATCAATTGGAGAAATTAGCTACAAATGATTGCGGTTCTATCTCCTTTGCACATATGCGTTTTAGACAAGAATCAATGTTTCTTTAGAAGTAAAATAAGCCAACGGGGTACTTCTTTTTAAGGATTCAAAACTTTATAATGTTGCGCTTGTCCGTCTGTAATCATACTCCATTGACTATTTGTTTTTATTTTATTTTTATTTTTATTTTTACTTTTAATTAAACAACTTTATTTTCAAGAAAAAGATATGTACAGGCGAATCAGATAACCCCTAATTAAGCTGAACAAACCTCGTCTTTGAAACCCTACAGACTCGAGAAAACACCAAGACCTACCCATACCCCTAATTACACCATTTCTATGGAAAAAAATTCAGCTTACTCAACTGTCACTCTAGTCTCTTGCACCAGTAGCCCCGATGATGAACCTCTTGTATGATTAATTTCAGCAGCACTGTCACACTTCCCTTTTTACCCGAAAGAAAGTATAAGGGAGTTTTTTCAATTTAAGTGACATTAATCGACTTGAGATTATTTATTTATTTTTTCAGAGTCGCCACTTGTAATAATTTATGGTGTCCCAAGTCACCGGTTTATTTTTAAAACCCCAAATCGAGGAAAATTTGACTTCGTTTAAAGTCTGCGAAACCAGAAAGACTAGGTAAGGAATTCTGTTAACCCGGGAGAAGGTGTTAGGCATTCCCCGGTTCCGTGGTTCTAGCACGATCGCTTAGCAATTTATACTTGGCTTATTTTGTCTAATCACTCATTTTAGGACCTATGTTTATTTTACCTTTTACCGCTATTAATCACTTGATAATCCGTATTTAAAGAACTAACTTAAGATGAGTTACGCGTATGTATACTCAATTCCTAACACTTAGTTTATTTTTAAAAAAATTGGTCAAAGTTGCGCGAACACATACTTTAAATTTATTTGAGAAAACGTAATCATAATAACAATTTAAAACTCGCGCCTAAAGCATTTCTACGAATGTTTGATTAAGGCATTATAATAAAAAAAACGTTTAACCATGGTTACGCGAACGTATACCTTGGCATCACAACTATGTCACGCATGCGTATACATAGTTGGAATAGTTAATTTAGTTTTGAAGTGAACCTAAAATTGTAATTATATCTCTAAGTATTCTACATCATTTAGCTAGGTGTAAAGGTTCAATACTATATGAGATACTTATTTGAATTAGATGGGGGCAACTTGCCTTTGGCTGCCAAACAGGCCCGTACTTAAAGCTTGGGCTTGACGAGTTTGCCTTGAACGGCCCATCAAATAAATTGTAATTTTAGGACTAATCGGGCAAAAAATATAAATAGGCAAAATTTAAGGAAAATTTCCAGAAACGTAGCGGTAATAGCTATTTTACACACATGGCAATAAATAATCATATTTCTAGCCGTCACCTTTAAACCATGTACCTATAATCACGCACCCAATGCATTTATTTCCTTAATAAAAATTTTCTTAGTACTTTTTTTCCAATATTTTCTCTTAAAACAATCCCTAACATATTTAAATGTTAATATGTTTTCCTATGTTTTTGTTGGAAACTAATTCATTCCATAAAAAATTTTCTACTTCCCATACATGAATATTTTACTAGATAAAAAAGTACATATACCTTTATATTCAACATAAACTCTAGCGAAATTATATCTTATATTTTGAAAAAAATAAAATACATATGTTTCAAGAAAAATAAAGTATATATTTAATATATATATATATATATATATATATATATATATATATATTAAACAATAGTAGATTTAGCAGTACATTATATTTACCTAGAACAAAATAGAAACAATTGCTTCGATTTACATAGAAAACAACTTTATTTAATAAGATTATTATTATCCGTAACGACCCGGCCGGTCGTTTTGAGAAATCAAGCTCCGTTTGGCGGCGTAAGGTCTGGAACATCTCCATAATATAAGTATCGACTTGCGTGCATGGTTGAATTTAGTTAACGGATGATTTAGAGTCGAATTGGGAGAAGGAATCTAGTTTTGGAAGCTTAAGCGTTGAGAATTTGACCGGAATTGGACTTTGGAGTAAACGGCTGCGGAATGGGTTTTGGATGATCTCAACAGCTTCGTATGGTGATTTTGGACTTAGGCGCACTTCCGGATTCGGATTCGGAGGTTCGTAGAGTAATTTGAGGTATTTCGGCAAAAGTTGGAAAAGTTGAAGTTTGGAAAATGGAGAAGTTTGACCCATAGTTGACTTTTGTGATACCGGGGTCTGAATGCCATTCCGAGAGTTGTAGCAGCTCTGTTATGTCATTTTGGACATGTCTGCAAAATTTGGCGTCATTCCGGGTTGGTTTGATTGGTTCCGGCACGAGTTTTCAAAGTTGGAAGATTTGGAAGTTCATAGTTCAATTCATGGTTTGCATTTCCGGTGTTGTTTGATATGATTTGAGACCTCGAGCGATTCCGTTTTAGGTTATAGAACTTGTTTGTGTGCTTAGACGGGGTCCCGGAGGCCTCGGGTGTGATTCGGACGAGTTTCGGATGTTTTGCATGGTTTTGAGCATGTCTGATTTCTGGTGTTTTCGCACCTGCGGCTTTGGAGCGCAGGTGCGGCTCCACTTCTGCGTAAGCCTGGCCGCTTCTGCGGTCATGAAGGCTTGGGAGCTTGGGAGCTTCTGCGGAGGCTCATATCGCACCTACGGTGAAATATCGCTCCTGCGATTCCCCTTTTGCTTATACGGTGTCGCTGATGCGGCTGTATATCCGCAGATGCGGTCCCTGTCGTCAGCTGAGTTCGCAAATGCGGACTCTCTCTCGCAAATGCGGTCCCGTAGATGCGGTTTCTTGACCGCAGATGCGGAAGTCCTGGAAAAATCATATAAGTCGAGGGTTTGGCCATTTCTTCATATTTTGAGTTTTGAACTTCGGATTTGGGAGCTTCTTTTGGGGTTTTTCAAGCAAATCGATTGGGTAAGTGTTCTTTACCTAGAATCTAACATATTCCATGATTTTATCTTCATTTTCATGATTTAATTTGTGTTTTGAGTTGAGGAAAATGTTGGGTTTTTAAGAAAATTTTGAAAATGAAGATTCATGATTTGAAGGACGAAATAGTATCGGAATTTGATAATTTTTGTATGGTTGAACTCATATTGGAATGGGTATTCGGACTTTATAAAATTTGTCGGGTTCCGAGGTGCGGGCCTGGGGATCGACTTTTGGACCGATTTTCGAATTTTGTTAAAGATTGAGACTTTATGATCCATGATAGCTTCTTATGTGTTTTATTTGTGCTTTGATGTTAACTTGGTTGGATTTGAGCCGTCCGGAGGTCTTTTCACCTGAGAAGTGCATTTTAGAGTATCAGTTTGTCGCTCTTGAGGTAAGTATCTTGCCTAACCTTGTGTGGGGGACTTCCCCTTAAGGATTGAGTCTTCTATGTTGATTGTAGTTCGTGTACGCGAGGAGACGAGTGCGTACTCGGACTTATTTGTGGGAAATTGGCCTTTAGGGTTCTTAGGTCCTTATATTCACTATGTATGAAGTTATTCTTGATATGACTGAGTTTCCTATTTACTAGTTTCATCTCTACATGCTTAATTGGAATTAATCACTTCATGATTCACTATTATTGCCTAATTGACTCCTATATGATTTAACTGAAGAATTTCGCCTCTCCTATTGTCATGTTATCTTTTCATAGCTGCTTGTCTTATTTGAGAATTTTTATTATCCCTCCTGAAATTGTTTAGTCTTAAGTGAAGCTAAGATCATCTTTCCTTTATTGAATTGTCGAATATCCTCGTAATTGTCCAACCTTAAAAGGAGTTTAGATAACATATATCTTTGTTGACTTGCCTTTATTCGGGATTACTTGACTCGTGTTGACTTCTTTGTTATTGGCTTATATAGTGTGAGATCGTTGCTACATGTTAGTTTTTCCTTTATCGAACTGTTCCCTTTATGCCTAGCATTCTTTCTGTGGTTATTCCTCGGGAACTGGTTCTACTGTTTCCTTGTGATTTACAGTTCTTGAGTTGATTCACTTGTCGTACCTTGTCTTATCGTCATTATTGTTGTTATACGTATTGTGGTGATGTACGAGTTTTGTGTTGTGCTGTAACTGTTGTTTCTGTTGGTTGCGCTGCATATTTACTTTAGGACTACGGAACGGTTTCGGGAGATCCTCCTACATGTTTACTTTGGGACTACGGAACGATATTTCGGGAGATCCCCCTGCACATTTATCTTAGGGACTACGGAACGGTATCCCGGGAGATCCCCCTGTACTGGATATTTACTTTGGGATTACGGAACGGTATTCCGGGAGATTCCCCCTGCATATTTATGATTTGGACTACGGGACGGTATCCCGGGAGATCCTCTGTATATTTACGTTTGGGACTACGGGACGGTATCCTGGGAGAGTCCCTGTTAATATCACTGTGTTCTGAGCTGTTGTTTTCATTGATCCTATCCCTGTGTAAATATTATATGTGTTGTCCGTTTTCTTCCTTATAATTACTAGTTGGTATGAACTACGTTAGGACACTTGCACAAGCATACACGTGACTAAGCACCCTTATCGGATAAGAGGTTTCTTGGTATTGCTGAGTATAGAGCACACCCTTGTTTATTTGCCTTCCATGTGAGAATGACTCTTTTGGGCACGTGAGTTGTCAATATGATCATGAGGTGTGACGAGGGCACAGGATGCCAAGTGTTAGGGTTCATGTATTGAGACCCGTATTCTGTGATTATGAGATGAGGTATCACAGGGTGACTTATATTCGAAGGATATTTATTTGAAAGGGTTATATTCGAAAGGTGTTCATTTTTAGAGAACTATTTTGGAAAAATATTTACTTGAAGGAAGTATATTTCGAAATATTTTTATCAACTGAAGGATTCGACTAATTGATTAAAGTTTGTTGACTATGACCTAATGTGAAAACTGTCGCAGTTGCTCAGTTATGATTTGTCCTTACTGTATTTGTGACTTCGAATTTGGGTTGCATTTCTGTTCACTTTTATGTGCTTTATTATGGTGTTCCGCTGTTACTTGATATTTTCTTTCCTTATTGTAGTTACTGTATTGTTAGAAATATCGCTTAGTCTTTATATAGATATCATGTTCGGTTGTTTCTATACTTATACTTGTTCTGTTTATTAGACCAGTAGGTGTCTTGACTATTCCTCGTCACTACTCTACCGAGGTTAGTCTTGATACTTACTGGGCACCGCTATGGTGTGCTCATACTACACTTCTGCACTTTTTTTTTGTGCAGATCCAGGTATTGTTCGACAGTAGCTGTGCGAATTCTTGTCGAGGAGACTCAAGGTAGCCATGCTGCTGCGTTCGTAGTGTTCACAGTCATCTTCCTATTTTATATTCACACTGTTGTACTTATTTCCATACGGTTGTGTTTTAGAAGTTTTAGTGAAACTCTGTAGAGCTTATGACTTGTACTACCGGGTTTTGGGAATTATAAATTTTGTAGAGATTTCTACTTCAAGACTGTTAAATTTTATTTATTATTGTGGTATTACAGTATGAGTTAGGTTTACCTAGTCCCTAAGACTAGGTACCATCACGATACCCGAACGGAGGAAAAGTTGGATCGTGACAATATCATTTAAGAAGAATATAATCTTAGTACTAAAATTATTTAGACTTTATTTCAGACTTTAATATTTTATTTCAGACTTGATATATATATATATATATATATATATGAACCACTCCGATTCAACAAACTTTTTTATCCAAACTTTCCTTGCTACAAAATCACATATCTTCCGTCTTTACTTTATATTATTTCTTTACTGAGCTAAAGAAACCAAAGGGGAGAGAAAGAGAATTCTTGGAATGTTTGGTCAATAGTGGCTCTCCTACTTGTGCCAATAATGGTACTACGTACTGCGGCGTTGTCTCACTAAGTTCACTGAATATTTTAACTTGTAACTGTAACGATTCGACCGGTCGTTTTGAGCATTTGCACTTCACTCGGTTGTTTGAGGGCATGAGTAGCTCTGTATGAAGTATTATGACTTAAGTGGATCGTCGGTTTTGATTTTCAGGTTATTCGAAATTCGAGTTGGAAGAATGATTCTCAACTAGAAGCTTTAAATTTGAAAGGTTTGACCAAGTTTGACTTTTTAGTATTTGACCTCTGATTGCATTTCTGATGGTTCTGTTGGCTCCGTTGGGTGATTTTGGTCTAAAGAGCGCATCCGGATCGTGATTTGGAGGACCGTAGTGGAATTTGACTTAAAATGGCGAAAGTTGGAATTTTGAAAAGTTTGACCGGGAGTGGACTTTTTGATATCGGGGTCGGATTCCGATTCCGGAAGTTGGAGTCCGGGTAGTGTCAAAGGTGACTTGTGTGCAAAATTTGAGGTCAATCGGACGTGATTTGATAGGTTTCGGCATCGGTTGTGGAAGTTGAAGTTTCAAAGTTCAATGATTTCGAATTGAGGTGTGATTCGTCGTTTCGATGTTCTTATGTGTGTTTTGAGGCCTCGAGTAGGTCCGTATGATGTTATGTGACTTGTTGGTATGTTTGGACGGGATCCCGAGGGGCTCGGGTGTGTTTCAGATTTGATTTCGGATTATTCTTCTTTATATTGTTGTTGCTGAAGGCTGCTGAGTCTAGTGTTTTCGCATTGATCGCAGAAGCGAAGGAAGGCCTGGTTGGAATGGATCGCAGAAGCGGGAATAGGGGCGCATCTGCGGCTCTGCATAAGCAAAAGCTTGGGCGCATGAGCGTGTTTGGTTGCGCACTTGCGGTTGCACAGAAGCGGATGTTGATTCGCAGGTGCGAGGAGTCAGCTGGTTAGTGGATTCCGCAGAAGCAGAGCTCATGTCACAGAAGCGACTCCGTAGAAGCGGCTAATTTGGCGCAAAAGCGGAAATGCTAGGCAGAATGATAAATACAAAGGTTCGCGATTTTGGCTTCATTTTAACATTTCCAAGTGCGGATTGGGGCAATTTTGGAGCAATTTATCACAAGGATTGGGGTAAGTGTTCTACACTCGGTCTTGGTTATATTTCATGAATCTATCTTCGATTTTAGCTTTTTGTTGATGAATTGAAAGAGGAAATTGGGGGTTTTGGCCTAATGTTTTATAATATGAATTTTTGAGTTTTGATCACCGATTTGGAGTCGGATTTGAGTGAAACTAGCATGGTTGGACTCGTAATTGAATGGGTTGTCGGATTTTGTAAGTTTTTTCGAGTTTTGGGGCGTGGGCCCGGGCGTGATTTTTTAATGAATTTGGGATTTGATGTAGAATTCGACCTGTATCATTTTTAATTGCTTCCTTGGGCTTTATCTGATGTACTTGAGTTGCTTTTGGCTAGTGCTGAGCCGTTCGGAGGTCGCTACGCGGGTGATGGTATTCTTGGAGCATCGCTTGGCTTGCTCGGTGTCGGAATCGGCTTGTTTAAGATAAGTAACTCTTCTAAACTTAGTGCTAAGGATATAAAACCCCAAATTACGTGCTATGTGATTGATGTTGAGGTGACGCACATGCTAGGTGACGGGCGTGTGGGCGTGCACCCTGTGAATTGTGGCTCTGTTATTTTTCATGGCACTGTATAGTGGCCCTGTCTTGTTTATATCTGTGTTTTTACCATGTGATAAAGTAATTGATCTGTTAATCATGTTACATATCATATTTAGGCTTCATGCCAATACTGTTGGGACCCATAGTTGTCATTTCTTGCTGTCATCCCACTGGTTTTCATTGATATTTCGTACTTAGTCATATTCATGCATTTATATCATATCTCAGTCTTAGTTATTATTCATTGGCACATCATATCACTGTTCCGGGTTAGTCTTCATGACACTGTGAGCCCGAGGGTGAGACTGGAGAGACTGATGACCGAGTGAGGCCGAGAGCCTGATTATGAGTGACAATTATGGGATCGGGCTGCACGCCGCAGCATGTTATATTGATTTATGCCTAGATCTGGCTTGTGATAGCGCTTGGGCTGAAGGAGCCCCTCCGGAGTCTGCACACCCCTAGCGAGCGCGATTGATTATATTGAGGGATGGATCTTCCCTGGACATGGATATTGTTTGAAGCATTTATATACCTGGAGATGGATCTTTTCCATGGGGTTGGATTGGCCTTCCTCGGTACTGAGTGACCGATGGTCAGTGATGTATATATTCCGGAATGGATCTTCCCTGGGCCGTTGATAACTAGGGATTTTGACGCATTTTATACTCCTTCTTGTATACGCTCTGATCAAATATTCTTACAAAATAGTCCCAAAAGGCTTACGAGTTGTGCTTGATTGCAGGTTTGATCAACAAAGTGACAAAATGTCAAAGATCGGCTCAAATGGAGTGAAACTTGCACAAGTACCAAAAATAATGCAATCTCATGCAGAACAGGCCCAGTGCGGCCGCACACCACTTTGTGCGGTCCGCACTGGAAGATTCAGAGAACTGATTTCCAGGCTTCAAGGCAGTGTGGTCCACACTGAAGGCACCGCGGCCGCAGTCCATTCTCTGCGGTCCGCTGTGTGAAGATTCAGAGAGATCACTTTTCAGAGTTTTAAGCCATCGCGGTCCGCGGTCAACTTTGTGCGGACCGCACTAAAAGCCTTCGCGGTCGCGGTCCATTCTGTGCGTTCCGCGGAGCCCAAGTTCAGAGAGATCAATTTTGAAGGCCAAAGCCCAGTGCGGACCACGGTCCATTTTGTGCGGTCCGCACTAACCCGTAGGGGTATTTTTGTCCAGATTTTTCAGCCTAGTATAAATAGATTCTTTTTCCATTTTTAGGGCATCAGATATTGTATTACGTAAGTTGAGCTCGTGAGAAGACTTTTCTTAGCCATTTTGGGCACTTTTACGTAGTTTTAATCACTGAATCGTTGTATTTACTTTAGTAATTAATTAATATGTCTTTCTCTTCATTTATTTCTCTGATTTTCTCTTCAAGCATGAGTAGCTAGACCCATTAGCTAGGGTTGTGGCTCAACCCTAGTGTGGGTAATTGATGGGTGTTGTGATTTAAGGTTAGATTGACTATGGGTGTTTGTTATTTGGGTCAATTTTATGGTTTAATTTATGAATTAGTGGTTGCAAACACTAGTTTGTGCTAAGTTGACTTGAGCTCTTCTTGAGAAAGAGAGCCTAAGTCTCCAAAATTGACTCAACAAGGAATTGGGATGGACTCAAGAGATTTGATGTTCCCAATTAAAGGGTTAAACCTCGAGAGAGTAATACCCGACTTGAACCCTAGTTGCTTGGAAAAATATGCATACCCAATTGGTCTTGTCAATCGGACAAAATCACTCTTTCTACCGAGAGGTGTAGAGTGGGTAGTATCGAGCAACGGTTATAACATATTTCCCAATCATGTCAATCGTGCCTTGGATGCAAGTACCCGTCAATTGGCCACCTAGGCGAAAGTCACTACCCTAGTGCCTTTTAAACCATTAGATACAACCTGCAATATTTAACTCTTAGCTTAATTTACTATTTGTAGTTTGATCATAGTAGGATATAAAGAAAAACCAAAAATGAATAGAAGTGATATTTGGAACAAATACGCAATTCCAACCTAAATAGATACTCGACTCCAATTCTAGCTCTCTGAGGATTCGATCCCGACCCAAAATCGGGTAAAAGCTATTGCGACCCTCTCTTGCTACTTTTTAGTAGTGCGGAGTTGGCAGCGATCACTTTTTGGCGCCGTTGCCGGGTAGCCCTACTTTTTACTTGATAGATACATTCGGATGACGATATATATTTTTGGATACTTTTTATGCTTTCTTGATTTTTCATCTTTGGTCTGTATATATATTTTGCTACAATTCTCGCACTTTTATTTTACTTTGGGTCTGTAGATAAAGTTATGTTACATTGTAGATATTCATCCCATCTATTGTATATTCGACAAACCCCCTCTTGTATATATTCATTTTACTTTCCGCAAATTTTTCGTTTTTAGCTTCTCAGTTGTGATTCGTAGCTTCTTGTTTTGAAATTTGCAATAAGCCTTTGGTTTTCTTAATGCCACGGTTCTTTCCAAAGGTGGAGTGTTGTGTGAACCGGGTGGCTCTTCCAATTGATGAAGATGGCGTGACAACCTTCTTAAGGGTTTGAGTCCGTTTTTCTTTTTGTTTTTGGTAGTTAATAGTTAAGGGTGCCTCAAGAAAAGCTTCACTTGGGCCTAGCACATTTGCCTTTGATCTTATGGTCAAAAACAAATTGTTGTGTTTAGGATGGTGAAAGTCGTGACCTTGAGATTCTTGTGTTGGCTGATAATCATCAAGTGGTTTTTCGGGACCATTGTGAGCTTAAATCTTATCTAAAGTCGTTGTGGGCCCCCGACTCTGTGTCTTTAGCAATCCCTTGGCTTGTGTGGTGAGTAATTGAATTGCAAGTCCAAGTCCTGAGCCATTGGTCTAGAACTTGCCCTGAATATTTGTTGAGGCAAAATCCTAGGTGAATTTTGACTTGAGACATGATTATAGGCTCTCTTTGATCCAAAATGATTGTTTGAACAATTCCATAACCTACCAGTGATATGATCCCTAGTTAACCCCTTTGAGCCTTAGACTTTTTCTTTCATGAACCATGATACAAGTCTATACCCGTTCTAAAAGATTATCTCTCTTGGCACCCGATCTTTCTTTTAGCACATGGCAAAAGTATAAGTTTGGGGGGAGAGACGAGGATTGCAACAAAGTGGTGAAAAGGCACAAAAATGAGGAAAAGGAAAGGCAATGAAAAAGCAAGATAAGCAAAAAGACAAAAGGAAAGTTCAATATGAAAAAGAATAAAAAGGGATTCAAAGAAAAGCAAAGAATGAAAGGTGTGGAAACTTAAATAAAGGAGAAAAGGTTTGAAATGCATAAGAAAGAGTGACAATGTGTCTCTCTAACCCCTTAGAAAGAAGTGAAAATGACTCAAAGAGTCAAGTGAAGGAATGCCAAATGAATCAAAAGAAGTGCTTAAGGGAAGATGGAACCCACTTAGACCAAAACATTCCCTACCCTGAACCAAAAGCCTTCACAATGTCTCCACAAAAGCCCTATATGATCTTGAGTTGAATGAAGCTTACATTACTCGATACTCACATAAGGGGCAAGCATATGGTACCTAGAGCCGGACTGTGACTTTTTCTTGAGAGAGATGAGTGAATTTCCGTTAACCTCGTTTTCGTGCCACTATTCTAAAGGTGAGGTTTGCTTAGGGAGAGTTGAGGATGTGTGATTTGGGTTCCACAATGACCAAAGTAATTGAAAGAGTTCTTTGATGTGTTGAGTTAACTCTTGATCCTCTTGTGTCGCACTTGATCCGTGGTTTCTCAAAGAGGAAATGTTGTTAATGGTTCATTCGTATTGAGGGCAATTGTTAGTCCCAATTGATGCTAGATTAGGTAACTTTAGGACAGCTGAAAATTTTTTGGATTTTCCCTTAAAGGGGTGGGTCTTATTTTGTTTGCTTGAGGACAAGCAAAAGCTTAAGTTTGGGGGAGTTGATAACTAGGGATTTTGACGCATTTTATACTCCTTCTTGCTTACGCTTTGATCAAATATTCTTACAAAATAGTCCCAAAAGGCTTACGAGTTGTGCTTGATTGCAGGTTTGATCAACAAAGTGACAAAATGTCAAAGATCAGCTCAAAAGGAGTGAAACTTGCACAAGTACCGAAAACAAGGCAATATCATGCAGAACAGGCCCAGTGCGGCCGCACACCACTTTGTGCGGTCCGCACTGGAAGATTCAGAGAACTGATTTCCAGGCTTCAAGGCAGTGTGGCCGCACACCATTTTTGTGCGGTCCGCACTGAAGGCACCGCGGCCGCAGTCCATTCTCTGCGGTCCGTGGTGTGAAGATTCAGAGAGATCAATTTTCAGAGTTTTAAGCCATTGCGGTCCGCGGTCAACTTTGTGCGGACCGCACTAGAAGCCTCCGCGGTCGCGGTCCATTCTGTGCGGTCCGCGGAGCCCAAGTTCAGAGAGATCAATTTTGAAGGTCAAAGCCCAGTGCGGACCACGGTCCATTTTGTGCGGTCCGCACTAACCCCGCAGGGGTATTTTTGTCCAGATTATTCAGCCTAGTATAAATAGATTCTTTTTCCATTTTTAGGGCATCAGATATTGTATTATGTAAGCTGAGCTCGTGAGAAGACTTTTCTTAGCCATTTTGGGCACTTTTACGTAGTTTTAATTACTGAATCGTTGTATTTACTTTAGTAATTAATTAATATGTCTTTCTCTTCATCTATTTCTCTGATTTTCTCTTCAAGCATGAGTAGCTAGACCCATTAGCTAGGGTTGTGGCTCAACCCTGGTGTGGGTAATTGATGGGTGTTGTGATTTAAGGTTAGATTGACTATGGGTGTTTGTTATTTGGGTCAATTTTATGGTTTAATTTATGAATTAGTGGTTGCAAACACTAGTTTGTGCTAAGTTGACTTGAGCTCTTCTTGAGAAAGAGAGCCTAAGTCTCCAAAATTGACACAACAAGGAATTGGGATGGACTCAAGAGATTTGATAGTCCCAATTAAAGGGTTAAACCTCGAGAGAGTAATAGTTGACTTGAACCCTAGTTGCTTGGAAAAATATGCATACCCAATTGGTCTTGAGAAAGTCAATTGGACAAAATCACTCTTTCTACCGAGAGGTGTAGAGTGGGTAGTATCGAGCAACGGTTATGACATATTCCCCAATCTTGTCAATCGTGCCTTGGATGCAAATACCCGTCAATTGGCCACCTAGGCGAAAGTCACTACCCTAGTGCCTTTTAAACCATTAGATACAACCTGCAATATTTAACTCTTAACTTAATTTACTATTTGTAGTTTGATCATAGTAGAATATAAAGAAAAACCAAAAATGAATAAAAGTGATATTTGGAACAAATACGCAATTCCAAACTAAATAGACACTCGACTCCAATTCTAGCTCTCTGAGGATTCGATCCCGATCCAAAATCGGGTAAAAGCTATTGCGACCCTCTCTTGCTACTTTTTAGTAGTGCAGAGTTGGCAGCAATCAGCCGTATGGGCCATATACAGTACCGAGTCGTTGAGCATGATGAGTGAAAAGTGTGAGACAGTGAGATTGAGTACTCTGAGAGTGTGAGTACATGATTCATCTTTAAGATACATGGCATTGGCATGCACACATGACATACAGGCATAGAAATGCATTTTTTCTCATGTTGTACGGTATCTCACCATTCATGACTTTTACGCACATTGATATGTGGCATAGAGAGGTATTTCACACTTGTTATCTGGAAAGAAAATGAAACATCTTATTTATTGTGAAAAGGATTTTTTAGAAAAATTACAGCTTTCAAACTATCTCATATTTTACAACGATTTTGGTAAAGGATTTGAGTTTCACTGATATTCTTGAAAAGCGAAACTCTGAGTTACTTCCTCATTTGTATGCACTACGTTGTTATGAACTGCTTTTGGTTATTTTTGTTGGACCCGACCTATGTTCCTGCCCATCACTGCTTTTAACTTGAGGTTAGGTTTGTTACTTTTTAAGTACATGGGGTCGGTTGTACTCATACTGCACTTCCTGTACATTTCGTGTAGATCCCAGATATCGATGTTGTTGCGTTCGATGGTTGTTGGATTTGAAGGTGTACTTGTGTCCCTGATGTAGCTGCCTCTTTTTCATGGTAGTCTTAGCTTTATAAAATTCTGTTTACGTACTTTTCAAATAGAAGATGTATTTTCTTCATATCAGCTTTGTAAACTCTATTCTCAGAAGTTCATGATTTGTACTACCAGTCCTTGGGAAATGTAATAGATCCAGATAATTTAGTTGTTTTAATTGACTTATTAGCAATATTGAATTTGGATAATTATTAGTTGGCTTACCTAGCGGGTTGGGTTAGGTGCCATCACGACTAGTGGATTTTGGGTCGTGACAGATTGGTGTCAAAGCCCTAGGTTTATAGGTTCTACAAGTCATGAGTAAGTGTCCAGATCCAAATAATTTAGTTTGTTTAATTGACTTGTTAGCAATATTGAATTTGGATAGTTATTAGTTGGTTTACCTAGCGGGTTGGGTTAGGTGACATCATGACTAGTGGATTTTGGGTCATGACAGATTGGTATCAAAGCCCTAGGTTCATAGGTTCTACAAGTCACGAGCAAGTGTCTAGAAGAGTCTTGCGGATCGGTATGATGACGTCCATACCTATCTTCGAGAGGCTACAGGACATTTAGGATATACTTCCCATCTTTCTTTCCTTATCGTGCGGCATTGATTCAGCTTGAAGCATAACTCTTTGAATTCCTTCCACACATTCGTATGCGCACATGAGCGCTCAGTATCAGTCGTGCATCGACAGCTTGTGATTCCCTGGATGAGGTGCGAGATGTGATTTCTGTAGTTTGAGCATAGAGGTGTTGATTGTGTGAGCACGTGCTTTTGGATTTATATGTCCGGTAGTATCCCTATTAGTGGAATTTATGGCTGGATGGCTACGGGATAAGTATGATGTGACTGCGAGATGTGTTCATATGATTTTAATGTGATGAGAAAGATCTACTTGAGGTGTAGAAAGAACTATTTGGTGCTTGATTTCCATCTTGATTTGATGTATAGCCCCGCGTTATGGGTGTGTTAAAAGATCTTTTCATGTTGTTTAATTGAGGAGTGAAGTAGATTTCATGTCGTGATATATGTTCAGACTCAGGAAGATTAAGTGATTGCATAATGTTTATGACTGTGGAAGGGCATAGAGAGAGGTCAGCTTGAGGCAAAGCAGGTGGGTTATCTCCTGCGGGGTGTCCAGAGGTTTGTGTGATCCCTATGTTGTTTGTTGGGAGTTCTCTTTTACCAGTGAAATATATGTGTTGCAATTTGAGTTTGGATCGCTTATGAGAATGGGCTTGACTGTTACAAGGGTAAATGCGAGATTTGCAGATGATTTGAAATACTAGATGGTTTGTGTTGCATGAGCTTATGAAGGATTTAGTTGAATCTCACTATGGTATTATGGCAGTAATAGAGTATGGGCATTGTGAGTTTTTGTGTGTTTTGATCTATGGCTTTGAGCCAAGTGAGCGAGTCTTCTATTGATAAGTTGATTGCACGGCTATGTGTCGTATTAGTTTCAGTTTGAGGTATACTGGTAAATCAGTTATGACTTGTAGAGGTTGAGATCGAGGATGACTCGAGTAAGGGGATTTCTGGATACGAATTGTATTAGGCTTTATGAGTATATGAGAATCATGGGAATGATTTGAGTTGTTATTGGTGAAGGATGTAATGTGCGTGGAGCAGAAATTTTTCTAGTTGCATTAAGGTGGGGTTACTTCCTTGGGTGTTGAAGTGCTAATGGGGCATAGGTCGTTCGGCACGTTTGATCAGTCTAATTGAGATTTGAGCAGAGTGGATGACTCTCGAGAATGGTTCTAATGAATTCAAGATTTATATGTGGCAATTGAGTATTTTTGCCGATTTATATGTGGCTAGAAGCTAAGAGTTACATTGGATGGTGTCGAGGCTCGCAGTATTTCTACATCGTTGTGGATTCTACATTTCACTATTAGGAAGGTTAAATGAACAACTTGAAATTCACAGAAGGTCTCTTCAGAGTGGGTATCTCGGTTGTGGTACTTTTGGGGTGCTTAAGAGAGCATTCAGCGGCTTATGAGCCTTAAGGTGGTGTGGTTTTATGTTAGGGTCTCGTGTGGTGAGTCTGGGTTGAGGATTGTGGTATCATGGTGAGGAGAAGTATCAATTTGAAGGTAATTCAGAAGGAACTCGGATAAATAGAATAGCTTGGTAGTAGGCTGGATCGGCATGATAATGGATATGATTAGTTCTTTGGTGCTTATGAGGTAATGAGTTTCTACAGGTGTTTCATGGCAATTCTCTTGGGTTTTGGTGACCTGCGTAGCTTGGTTGAGTTAGAAGGATTCACTCCTGACGGTTGGGTTTTGTGCAAATGGGATTTGGAGCGTTCTTGATGATTTCTACCACGGTTAGAGATGTATATTTCCTACTGGCGCGAGGAGCATGCGATGTATAGTGATTTCCTCCTGGATGGGATCAAGTGGAAAGTTCTTGGCTAATTGAGTATGTAGTTTCTTGTGACTCGGAGTGGATTATGAAGTTCTCATATTTATCATAGCATGGCATTGTATATGCGGTGTGTTGGGATCGAGATTTGGCATGTGCAAGGTCACAGTTCAGTTTTGAAAGGAAGGTCATGAGTCCTTAGGCAGCACGGACAGTATCAGATGACTAGGTAAATAGCATTACTATTTGGTATGGCGTGATAAGAGTATACATTTCAGAAGGGGCAATGTGTTTTCGTTTATGAACACTTCATTGGTATTGCGGCATTCTCTTGTTTGATCAACTGCTGATGTTCGAATTTTGCTTTGTGGCACAGAAGAATTATAGAAGTATTCCTCGTGGGATGACCGTGTAATTGGAGAAGTGTGGGCATTCTGGATTCGTATGTTCTATGGATTTGGAGACGGGAGTTCTAGTGAGTAGATTGTTTCGTGGTTGTGGACTGTGAAAATGTAGCCAAGGATAGTCAGAGGTTAGTATGTGTTGTGATTCAGTCATTATGGACTTTTGGAGGGTTATTTATCTATTGTGGGGGACCAGAGCTGATTTGGGGTTCATTGGTATGCCCAATATGGATGTGTGTTCTGCATCGAGTCGGATTTGTTGACTTCGAACTGCTATTGTTGAGGGAGGTGCCATTGAGTTGTTGTTGAGCTTATTTGTGTTCTGAAATGATTTGTGAGTTACCCTTATATGTTACGAGGAGTTGTGAATCGTTGGTTATATGCACACATGGTGCAGTTCTATTTGGGCTTATAGCGGAAATTTGAGCAAGATGAGTATTATTGAGCGTTGGCAATGTTCTTTTCGGATGGTGGCATTGTGTTATTTGCTCTCTGTGGTTGTGGTAATGCACTTTGGGTTCTTGATGTCGAATTTTGAATGGTTATGGATTTTGAGTAGGGTGGCTCGAGGTATATATTATGGACTAGTATTTGGATGGGATCACGCATTGTAGCGGAGTTATGTAGAGGTATGGCCCTTTGTGTTAGATTCGTGAGTTTTGGTTCTGCGGTGTGTGATGGGTTCTTAGCATTTCGTCGTGGTGATACTCGTTGAGCTTGCGGGATGGTTCTCTTATCTGATGTCATTTTCCATGTTTGAGTACATTTGGAATGTTGCTTATTAGTGCACGGATTGCACAGGTTGTGGCTTTAGATTGCACTGATGTATCATGTCACTAGAGTGGTCATGTTCGATGAGACGAGGTCATTGGACCTAGAATGAATACTATCAGAATTGATTACAGCATGGTTGGAAGGATAATATCGAAAGTCGGCTTAGAAATCTGCTATAGTTCCTGTCAGAGAAGAGGGAGCTCCATGACTTGTTGATCTGACGAATGGTTATGAGTTTCTGCGTGTTTCTTTCATCATTGGCAGTATATGAAGGTGTTAGAACGAGGCTTTGTTTGGTAAGAGGTTTATTATCGGCATTGGTTGTTTTGAGCAGCTACTGTGATTAGAAGTTATCGCTATGAATGTTTGAGTTATGTGGTATATCATGTGATTTCATCTTGGGTTACAGATATGGATTGATACAGCTTGTTCAGACTTATACAGTGCGTAGATGCGAGATTCTGATCTTATAGAAAGTTCTGGATGTTGGAAATTAGGTTCTAAGACTTATGGGCTAGGTTGGATTAGGAAATTTCAGTCGTGTGGTGCTATCAGACCTATATGGGATAGGGTGGCATAGGATCACCCCCGGGTATGTGCATGGTGAGGTTACACAGCGATTTGATGGCTTTTGGAACAACTCTTGGCACGTTCGAGGATGAACATATATTTAAGTAGGGGAGGATGTAATGACCTGACCGGTCGTTTTGAGCATTTGCACTTCGCTTGGTTGTTTGAGGGCATGAGTAGCTCCGTATGAAGTATTATGACTTATGTGGATCGTCTATTTTGATTTTCAGGTTATTCGGAATTCGAGTTGGAAGAATTATTCTCAGCTAGAAGCTTTAAATTTGAAAGGTTTGACCAAGTTTGACTTTTTAGTATTTGACCTAGGATTGGATTTCTGATGGTTCTGATGGCTCCGTTGGGTGATTTTGGACTTAGGAGGGCGCTCGGATCGTGATTTAGAGGTCCATAGTGGAATTTAGCTTGAAATGGCAAAAGTTGGAATTTTGGAAAGTTTGATGTCACGACCCGGATTTTCCACCCTCGGGAGTCGTGATGGCGCCTACTAACAGGAGCTAGGCAAGCCAATTTAATTGACCACTCATTAAACACATGTTCCTTTTTAATTATTTAACAGCATTAAAATAAAAGCAACAGAATTAAAATCATAAGCGGAAGTCTTAAATTTAGATAGCTGAATAAAATACAGAACCCCAACATGAATCTCTACCCCGGAACTGGAGTCACATACTCACGAACATCTAAGAAGTACTAAATACAAAGTCTGAAAGAAATCATAAATCTGTTTATCTCGGGTACAATGAGATGACAGTCTAATAAGGAAAGATGAGACGCCGGGCCTGCGGACGCCTGCAAGGCTACCTCGGGTCTCTCCAGACCGAAGGTATGCTCCCGTGCTAAAGCTGCTGCTGCTGCTCGAAACCTGGACCTGTGCAAAAATGCACAAAGTGTAGCATCAGCACAACCGACCCCATGTGCTGGTAAGTGTCTAGCCTAACCCCGGCGAAGTAGTGACGAGGCTAGACTGAAAACCACATAAACCTGTGCAGATATATATGCAAGTACAATGGAAAGAAATAGCAAGAACATAACAATTTAAGCTGGGGAGGGGAGCATGCTTCAGGGGTGACAGATAAAACAAAATATCGGGAATAATGGTACGTACATCTACATTTTTAACTTCTAACAATAATGAAAAGACAAGGCAACCTTCATATTCAACTCATCTTGTTGCAGGCGTGCAACCCGATCCCATTTCTAATGAATCTCGTGGTAGGCGTACCACCCGCTCCCATTTCAATATCACTTGTGGTAGGCGTACCACCCGCTCCCATTTCAATATCACGTGTGGTAGGCATACCACCCGCTCCCATTTCAATATCACTTGTGGTAGGCGTACCCCCCGCTCCCATTTCAATATCACTTGTGGTAGGCGTACCACCCGCTCCCTATACTTTCTACACAGTACACCATACAGTCCCGGCAAGGGAATAATCACAACAAGTCAAACATCCCATCAAGGGAGGGTCAGCTATAACCAATCCTATTCAACTTTTTCTTGGTACAACTAATATCATTATTCAGTTGCAACTTTCATAAGATCCAACAAGGGTACACAATTAGCAAAATTAAGACTCACAGTCATGCTTGACACCGACGCATGGATACTCGTCACCATGCCCATACTCGTACCCCGCACAAATCAAATAGCAATTATGACTCAACTCCTAATCCCTCAAGCTAGGGTTAAACCAAACACTTACCTCAAACTTCCACGGCCAATTCAATCATCAACAACCGCTTTCCCTCTCAAATTCGGCTCCAACTCAACCAAATCTATGCAATAATGACTTCACGTTGTCAATATGTGCTAAACAAATCAAACCCAATGTCTAATTATAGCTTTTTCATCCATTTACCCCAAAAGGTCAAAAATTCCCCCGGGCCCACATGGTCAAAACCCAAGGTTCAAACCAAAACCCGATTACCCATTCCCCCATAAACTCAGAATATATAATTTATTTTGGAATCGGACCACGAATTGAGATGCAAAACCCCCAATTTTAGAAAACCTAGGTTCTACCCAAAATTCCCAAGTTTCCCTGTTAAAATCTTTGTTTTGAAGTTGAAATTATGTTTAAAGATGTTAAGGAGTAAACAAAATGAGTTAGAAATCACTTACCAATCGTTTTGGAGAAGATTAATCATTTGGAAAATCGCCTCTTATGTTTTGGGTTTTGAGAAAGTTAAAAATGACTGAAATTCCCGACCTTATATACCCCCTGAAAGACCCAGCGCGGACCGCGCAAAAATGCACCGCGGCCGCGCTGAAGAACTGGAAATATTACAACTCTCTAAATCTTCCAGCGCGGACCGCACTGATAGGGAACGCGGCCGCGCTGGTTGACCTGGAAAGCTGTCGGCTCTCTGAAGTCAGCTACGCAGACCGCGCATGGACGACCACGGCCGAGTAGCTTCCACCGCGGACCGCGCTAAGGCGACCGCGGCCGTGCAGCAGGGCACCGTGGACCGCGCTAAGGCGACCGCGGGAGCGCTGGAGCCTGCAACTCCTCTAAACCTGCAACATCTGCTATTTCTAAGTCTAAGACCTCCCGGGTCCTACTCAAAACCCACCCGAGCCCTCGGGGCTCCAAACCGAACATACACATAACTCCAAAAACACCCTACAGACTCATCTGCGCGATCAAATAGCCAAAATAATATCATTAACATCAAATTAGGCCTCAAGACCCATGATTTCCTTCCAAATTTTTCATAAAACATCAAGTTTAGAATTTTTTTTAGTCCAAAGCACGTCAAACGACGTCCGAATTCAACCAAACTTACAGAAGGTGGTTAGACCATGTATAAGACTTGTACAGGGCGTTGGAACCAAAATACGAGCCCGATACCACAGTCTTTTAATCAAATTTCATTTTCATTTTCCTTAATCATTTCCAGAAAACAATTTCACACAAAAATTCATTTCTCGGGCTTGGGACCTCGGAATTCGATCTGGGTATACGCCCAAGTCCCATATTTTCCTACAGACCCTCCGGGACCGTCAATTCACGCGTCCGGGTCCGTTTACCCAAAATATTGACCGAAGTCAAATTTATTCAATTTAAAATCAAAATTTAGCATTTTTTCTCACAGAATTCATATCTAAGCTTTCCGGCTACGCGCCCAGACTACACATGCAAATCGAGGCAACCCCAAATGAGGTTTTCAAGGCCCCAAAAGTATGGAATGAATAAGAAAACAGGTGATGACCCTTTGGGTCGTCACATTTGACCAGGAGTGGACTTTTTGATATCGGGGTTGGATTCCGATTTCGGAATTTGGAGTAGGTCTGTAATGTCAAATGTGACTTGTGTGCAAAATTTGAGGTCAATCGGACGTGATTTGATAGGTTTCAGCATCGGTTGTGAAAGTTGAAGTTTCAAAGTTGAATGATTTCGAATTGAGGTGTGATTCGTTGTTTCGATGTTGTTATGTGTATTTTGAGGCCTCGAGTAGGTCCGTGTGATGTTATGTGATTTGTTGGTATGTTTGGACGGGGTCCCCAGGGGCTAGGGTGTGTTTCGGATTTGATTTCGGATCATTCTTCTTTATGTTGTTGTTGCTGAAGGCCGCTGATTCTGGTGTTTCTGCATCTGCGGAAGAATGCACGCATATGCGAGTTCGATACGGACGGTTGATCGCAGAAGCGAAGGAAGGCCTGGTTGGAATGGATCGCAGAAGTGGGAATAGGGGCGTATCTGCGGCCCCGCAGAAGCGAAAGCTTGGGCGCAGGAGCGAGATTTAGCGCAGGAGTGTGTTTGGTTGTGCACCTGGGGTTGCGCAGAAGCGGATGTTGATTCGCAGGTGCGAGGGGTCAGTTGGTTAGAAGAGTCCGCAGAAGCGGAGCTCATGTCGCAGAAGCGATGCCGCAGAAGCGGCTAATGTGGCGCAGAAGCAGAAGTGCTGGGCAGAATGATAAATACAAAGGTTCGCGATTTTGGCTTCATTTTAACATTTCCAAGTGCGGATTGGGGCGATTGTTGAGCAATTTTCATCACAAGGATTAGGGTAACTGTTCTACACTCGGTCTTAGTTATATTTCATGAATCTATCTTCGATGTTAGCTTTTGTTTGATGAATTGAAAGAGGAAATTGGGGGTTTTGGCCTAAAGTTTCATAATATGAATTTTTGAGTTTTGATCACCGATTTGGAGTCGGATTTGAGTGAAACTAGCATGATTGGACTCATAATTGAATGGGTTGTCGGATTTTGTGACTTTTTTCGAGTTTCGAGACGTGGGCCCGGGCGTGATTTTTAGCCGGATTTGGGATTTGATATAGAATTCGACATGTATCATTTGTAATTGCTTCCTTGGGCTTTATCTGATGTACTTGAGTTGCTTTTGGCTAGTGTTGTGTCGTTCGGAGGTAGCTACGCGCGTGATGGTATTCTTGGAGCATCGCTTGGCTTGTTCGGTGTCGGAATCGGCTTGTTTAAGATAAGTAACTCTTCTAAACTTAGTCTTGAGGGTATAAAACCCCAAATTACGTTCTATGTGATTGATGTTGAGGTGACGCACATGTTAGGTTACGGGCGTGTGGTCGTGCACCCTGTGAATTGTGACTCTGTTATTTTTCATGGCACTGTATAGTGGCCCTATCTTGTTGATATCTGTGTTTTCACCATGTGATAAAGTAATTGATCTGTTAATCATGCTAGATATCATGTTTAGGCTTCATGTCGATACTGTTGGGACCCATAGTGGTCATTTCTTGCTGTCATCCCACTGGTTTTCATTGATATTTCGTACTCAATAATATTCATGCATTTATATCATATCTCAGTCTCAGTTATTATTCATTGGCACATCATATCACTGTTCTAGATTAGTCTTTATGACATTGTGAGCCCGTGGGTGAGACCGGAGAGATTGATGACCGAGTGAGGTCGAGAGCCTGATTATGAGTGATCGTTATGGGATCGGTCTGCATGCCGCAGCATGTTATATTAATTTATAACTGGATCTGGCTTGTTAAAGCGCTTGGGCTGAAGGAGCCCCTGCGGAGTCTGCACACCCCCAGTGAGCGCGGCTGATTATATCGAGGGATGGATCTTCCCTAGACATGGATCTTGTATGAAGCATTTATATACCTGGAGATGGATCTTCTCCATGGGGCTGGATTGGCCTTCCTCGGTATTGAGTGACTGATGGTCAGTTATGTATATATTCTGGGATGGATCTTCTCTGGGCCGTATGGGCCATATACAGTACCGAGTAGTTGAGCATGATGTGTGGAAAGTGTGAGACAGTGAGATTGAGTACTCTAAGAGTGTGAGTACATAATTCATCTCTGAGATACATGGTATTGGCATGCACACATGACATACAGGCATGAAGATGCATTTTTCCTCATGCTATACGGTATCACGTCATTCATGACTTTTACACACATTCATATGTGGCATAGAGAGGTATTTCATACTTGTTATCTGGAAAGAAAATGAAACATCTTATTTATTGTGAAAAGAATTTTTAGAAAAATTACAATATTCAATCTATCTCATATTTTATGACGATTTCGGTAGACGATTTAAGTTTCACTGATATTCTTGAAAGCAGAACTATTTTCGAAAAACTGTGAAAAAGCTGAGTATTTTATCTCTGAGTTACTTCCTCATTTATATGCTCTACGTTGTTATGAACTGTTGTTGGTTATTTGTGTTGGACCCGACCTATATTTCTGCTCGTCACTGCTTTCAACCTGAGGTTAGGTTTGTTAATTTTTGAGTACATGGGGTCGGTTGTACTCATACTGCACTTCCTGCACATTGCGTGCAGATCCCGGATGTCGATGTTGCTGCATTTGGTGGTTGCTGGATTTGAAGGTGTACCTGCATCCCTGATGTAGCTGTCTCTTGTTCATGGTAGCCTTAGCTGTATAAAACTCTGTTTATGTACTTTTCAAGCAAAAGATGTATTTTCTTCATATCAGCTTTGTAAACTCTATTCTTAGAAGCTCATGATTTGTACTAACAGTCCTTGGAAAATGTAATAGATCTAGATAATTTAGTTTGTTTAATTGACTTATTAGCAATCTTGAATTTGGATAGTTATTAGCTTACCTAGCGGGTCAGGTTACGTGCCATCACGACTAGTGGATTTTGGATCGTGACAGTAACATATTTTAGAAAATTATGCATGTACAGACGCAGATCTACGTTGTGGAGAGGGGGTGGTACGCCACCCGATCGTTCGGGTAGAATTTGATGTATCCAAAGATGTTTTACTAATATTTTACGTGAAAAGGATAGATAAATAAATAATGGCACCCCAAGTAATAAATGGTGTAGAAATGGCATGGGGTAGCCACTATTTAAGGTGGTATTTATTTTTTATCCAGCAATTCTAATGTTGAGCAAAAATAGCCACTACCCTATTAAAATTAATATGAAAAGATATTTTTACCCTTTCTTCCCTTGCTTTTCTTCCAAATCCCTCGCTGCCTTCTCCATAATCCAAAATGAATGTTTCTCCAAACCCTCTCCACTGCCCAGGTCCACCCCCTATAAATAGAAGAAACAAATCAAAACTGTATCTACCAGATTAAATTAATTGAGTAAAAATAGTAGAAAAGTAGGGCAATCCGCATTCATGCTCATAAAATGACCTTGAAAGAACTTTTTAGATGGTAAAATACTTTCAATAAGAAGAGTATTACCACAGAGGCGGTGAAAAGCACAAAAGATGGTGCAAGAAGCATGATTACATCAGTAGCTCATACAATCCATAAAATCAAAGACGAGCTAATTCATTATTCATCCACCCAACTATCTCACACCAGAAGTATAAAAATGCCCTCAAAAAAAATATACAGTTACTTAAATATGTGCATTTTAAACTCCCAACGCTTCTCCCTCTTATGCATAACTATCCCAGTTTTCGCACAAACTTGAATAATTCCCAGCACCTTCTTAACTTTGATTTTCAAGTTCAAAAGTTAAGGACAGACAGTCCTTAACTTACAGTTACACGTTCAAAAGTTAAGGACAAGCAAGTTCAAAAGTTAAGGACAATAGGTCCTTAACTTTGACTTACAAGTTCAAAAGTTAAGGACGCTTGGTCTTGAAGTTTGAGTTCCAAGTTCAAAAGTTAAGGACATGTAACCTTGAAGTCCTGAACTTAGAGTTCCAAGTTCAAAAGTTAAGGACATGTAGTCCTAAAGTCCTGAACTTAGAGTTACAGGTTAAAAAGTTAAGGACATGTAGTCCTGAAGTTAAGGACATGAGCAGAAGGGTATTTTCGTCCGGGCAGTTAAAGTTTATTAAACCAATGGCTAAAGACTAAAGACATTTAAAACACTGACTTAAAAATAAAGACATGAGCTGTTAGTGGCTATTTGTGCACATCGCCCCAAAATGGTTATAGGTGCCATGGTCAAAGTATCCCTTGCTAGGCCCAATACCCAAGATCGCCACTCATTTTGCTCATATATTGTAGAACTGATTTTACTTTTACTGTGTTACCTCTTTCCAGATTACCTTTTTTTCTTCTCTTTTTCTTAATTTCTTTTATCTTCATTTTTGTATTTTCTCTCTATGTACAATTTCATTTTTATTAGTTATTTATTGAAAAAGTATATTTGCTTATGTTCTTTTGTTCTAGATCTCAATTTCTTTCTTTTTTTTAATATGCTTTTAATTATTATTTTTATCTAGTTAGTATTATTTTTCCTTGAAAGGACCAAATATATCCAGTGTGGTTATCATGTGTTTATTTATGCACCTAAAGATCTTGTAAAGTAAATCAAATTAATTCAAAATGGATCGAATCGAACTAAATTAATTTAAAATAGAGCGAACCGACCAAATGCATGTATACCCAAACTCAACCTCCTTAACTACTGGTTACTGTACATTAAATGCAGTGGCACCCACAACCATTAAATCCTGGATCCGCCTGTGCATGTATCACAATTTTGAGTACGTGACTTGAGCATAATGGTCACTTTATTTTTCTTTTTGGCATTCAATGCGTGATATAAAGGCACACCAAAAATTCTGGCTCCGTCTATATATGCATATTATTGGGTGTGTGAATAAAATCTCACATGAAAAATTTAAAAAGAAAACCTACTTGTAAGTTGTTGGATACTATTAGCTAGTGTTTAAACACAAATTTGATTGAAACTTGAAAAAATGAGTTTTTGAAAAAGAGATAAAAAAATAGTTTTTGAAAGTTGAAATTGTGTTTGGACATGCATTTTACTTGAAAAAAATTTAATTTTTATGAGTAGAAAACTTCAAAAATTCAAACACTACTCTACAACAGTTTTGGGGATTTGAAGATTTTGTTTTCAAAATCTGCTAAAAAATAGTTAAAATCCATAAACAAATAGATATTTGACAAGAAAATTTAAAAAAAAAAAAACTCCCAAATATTATGGTCAAATGGGAGCTTAATAGAGTAAGGCATTTTGAAAAATAATGCGGGTGACACTCAAAGCGGATAACATCACACTATGTTCAGTGTATATTTGGGTCGTTTTACGCAATAACTAGTATTAGAGCTATCGAGTTGGCAAGATGAGTATGAAAATGGCGGAGTAATGGCGTAGGCCCGCTTAGTGCCTTTGCTCGTCTTTTAGCCGGTTTACTATCTTTACTCGTAGCTTCGAAAAAGCATATACAATCTCTATGAGCTTCGGTGACCACATATAAGCGAATCATGTGAGCGACACTCGATTAATCTCCAAATTAACCCATGAATGGTAATGAGTCGTGTGGAACTAAGTGTATATGAACAAGTCCCATATGAAAATTGAAAAGAAAAATTCTATTTATAAGTTGATGGATACTCTTAACTATGTGAGATCTTTTGGAGAAATCCGTGTAAGCTTGGCCTAAAGCGGATAATCTGTTGGAAATTAAACCAAGATTAATTAGTATTCCTACGTCGTCTAGGATTTGGTATTTACTAGTTTATTTAATTTATGTCTTAGGATTCACAAGCAAAATCATGTAGGAATAGGTTTCTAAATTCTAGTCAAATCTTGTATTGTAATATTATAAATAGGGGTGCTACTATATATTTTCTATTGTGGAGAGATAATTATGATGTAGAGAGATTCACAGTTTATGAGTTGTGAAAAAGCCTCTTACCAAGTTCTCTCCCTAGTTTAATAAATTTCTTGTATAGTCTTTGTTGAATTTTTTGATTGTGCCTAAATTCTTTTTCGAGTTCTTTTAACCCATCGAATTGGTATAAGAACTTGGTATCAACAGATGAAGAATTTTTTTAAAGCTACTGGATTATGGTCCACCATTAATGAAGTCTTTGAAGAACCCCCAGAAGGCACTACGTTGACGGGTGATGTAGCTACGAAATAGGAGAAGAAAAGACATTTAGATTATAAAGCACGCTATTATCTCACCATTAAGGTCGAATTGCATGTATCCAAGAGATATTTACATGCAAAGTCATCAAAGGAGGCTTGGACAATCTTGGTGAAGTCATATCGAAAAGTTGCCGACATAAAGAATGAAAAACTACAAGAGTTTAGGAGTCAATTTGAATTGGCTCGTACGAGACTAACATAGTCTATCAAAGAACTTTTTACAAGAACTAAGAAAATAGTCAATGGTCTAAGGATCAATGGAGAAATATTAGAAGAAGTTAAAATTGTTGAGAAAATATTGCAGTACCTAAGTTTTAAGTTTTGCAACAAGAAAGTTATTCTTGAGGCTACCAAAGATCTTAGCACTCTCGGGCTTGATGATTAATTAGAAGGTGAATTGGTGATATATGAGAGATCACTCAATCAACAAAAAGATGAGACATTGGAGGAGGCATCACAAGAAAAGGAATATCAACCAAAAGAAAAAGAAGACACATCAAAGATGACGAAAATAAATCAAGAAGGCCAAAATTCAGAAACAGAGGAGAAAAGAAGAGAAGGTACATGTAACTTTTATTGTGATAGAGATTCTATTGAATGCAAAGGGAAGTCAAATAATATTCAAATTGATCGCCAAAAATTTCTCCGGTTGTTAAAAAGGAAGATTTGGTTGCAAGGGACGTTCGTCCAAAAGAGGTTGGTGTTTCAGCTGAAAAGTTATTTGATAGTATTGAAGATGAACCTATTAATAAAAAAAGCAAGATAGTTCATCAAGAGAAAGTCTCTGACTATCTGCACAAGATTGAAACAAAAATAGGTTGGGGTCCAGAACCACAGCAACGCATGAGTGTGATATTGAAGATGCAATCAATTTCGTGCCATTATTCGAGATTGCATGTTTCAAGGAGCATGACGAAATGTTTGTTGGTGGCATTACTCTACAACCTATAGGATGTCCAATTGGAGTTGATTGGGTGTACAAGACCAACCACAAAATTATTGGAGAAGTATATGGTCTCAAAGTAAAGGAAAAATATATTGATGATATTTTGAAGGGATTTATAATGGTTAAAGACAAATCATATATGGCCAATATTGAAGAGTAATTGAAGTTAACTAAAGATGATATTCACGACTTTGTTGATGCAACATATTTTAGGAAATTGGTGAAGAGCCTAAGGTATTTGACTTCTACAAGATTTGATATTACTCATGACATGCTCAAGTTTGAAGATCTTGGTTTAAGGGAGGCTGTTGGAAATTTAACTTAAGATTAATTAGTATTCCTATAATTTATGTCTAATTAGGATTCACGATTAGGAATAGGTTTTCTAGATTCTAGTCAAATATGGTTTTGTAATATTATAAATAGGGATGCTACTGCATATTTTCTATTTTGGAGAGGTAGCTACGATGTAGAGAGATTCAAAGTTTATGAGTAACTTCCTACCAAATTCTTTCCCTAATTTAATAAATTTTTTCTACATAGTCTTTATTGAATTTTTTACTTGTCCCTAAATTATCCTTCACAATATAAAACTATATTAAAAATAACTTTAGACCGTTTTACCCGTATGACACTCATCTCTCCGCTCTCAATTTGAGTAGTCATTTCTTAGTCATGAAACACTATTAAATCTTCGTGCTTATCTTCTCCTATTCCAAGAAAAGGTAATGAAGTCGAGCCCTGCATATATTTTTTGAGCTCGAAATTTTCCGAAAATTGCAACTTGAGACTGGCAATTTTTATACTTTTACCCCACTTGGTAGAGTGATTTTCTAGCGGAAACATGTTATTAAAGATATTATTTTCGTCTTCTTGAGAGTTTTTCGAAAAAAGCCTTTCTATCTCTCCCGATTAGGGATAAGGTATGCGTACACTTTACCTTCCTCATATTTTACTTGTGATTTTATTGAGTTATTGTTGTACTCCATCTAGAGTGATTTTCTACCAATAATAAATTGGTAGTTGGGTCCATTAGAACTTGTCTTCTTAAATTTGTTGCCACTGTCTTGCCATCCATTTCTCGCTCGCCACCCGGATTCTTCAACATGTACTCTGTACCCTATATGCGTTGAAGGTCAATATATTTAAGTTCTATGTATTAATAATATATAATATTTTTATACTATCAATGCCGTTTTACCTGCTAAAACTTGTCATTTGTCATGTTTTGTTTACAAATTCATATTTATCTAAAAAAAAGTTACTTGTAATCGAGTAATGATAGAGTAAAGCTTCTTTTTACTACTCCTATGTACTGTATTAATTATACAAGTTAATTTGTTTACAGCAGAGTGGGCTGTAATTTGGCAGAAAAAGCACAGAGAGGAGAACCCCAGCTGTATAGGCCAACCTAGGGATTTGAAAATGTTCTTATCATACATACTATTAGTTTAAACGACATGGGATAACCTACTCTCAGTTCCTGAAATTTTGGCTACAACAGGAATAATAAAAAATCATAGATGTATATGTTTAATGGTTTCCAAAAATAATAAATATATATATAGAGAGAGGGGGATACCTTTTGACTAGCAAGTTCATTAGTATGCTGCAGGTCCATTACAACTTCAGAAGTAAAGATATAGTCGCTAGATATAAATAATGTAGGTACCTTTCTTATGCCTCCAAAATTTGTACTACTGGTAGGGGTCGTTTGGTTCGAAGATACGTTATATTGGGATTAATTATATAGGGATTTGTTATGTTGTTGTTAGTTATTTTAATATTACTTCTTAGTGACTTTTTGGTATGTTGTATTAATTCTGGAATTATTAATGGGATTTTTACTTTCCTATACAATATTTGAAACTTAATTACCAAAATTGTCCTAGTTTTATATATTACCCACCCTAAACAAGGATTACTTACAAAATATACAATCCGTTATTAGTGCCTTGAATTAGGGGATTTAGTTACATCATTTTCCTTTTTTCTCTCCTCTCCTCTTTCCTCACTGCCGCATCTCTCATCAAATTTTCTTTCTTTCTTTATCTTTCTCTCTTGCCGTCTTTCTCTCTCAATAAGGTAAGCCTAAGAGTTGTCTTCTGCCAATCAACCTATTGAAGTAACTGATAATAGGCTAGATTTATGCAGTTTGGCGACTATTTATGCCCCAACTTGATTATGCTTCACTGTTCTAGGATAGTTAAATGACGATAAATTGGCTCTAATTGTGAATATCATGTTTTGCAGGAGCGAGTTGTGCTTATGAGGACTTAGGACAGTGTTTGGAGCTAAATTAAAGTGAGGGAAGCCCCTCGGAGCTGAGTCCAGGTGAAAGAAGAGAGAAAAGAAGAGATAAAATGCTAACCAGCTTAGCACGGCCATTAGCGTGCCCTTAGCGCGACCGCGCTAGTTCAGAACCTCGAGGCAGAATACTATACTATATGCGCGGCCATTAGCGCGGGCACGAGCGCGGCCGCGCTAGTCCAGTTTGGAGCATATAATTTCAGGGGTAAACTTGGAAGTTCGGGGGTAATTCCACTTAACATATAAGAGGTCCAGCTCGCCCAAAGGGACATGATCAAGGTTTTTACAGCTAGTTGAAGGCAAGGAGAGGCAAGAGGCAAGGAGGATAATTCGACATCGAGTTCTTCCTTTCTTCCTTTTGTATTTACCATTTATGATGAATTTTGCTGTTGTTAGTATGAATACGATTATGAGTAGCTAATTATTTTGTCTAGGGTTTTGATGGAACCTGTTGAAGGATGAACTTCGTGTTATGTTAATATAGTTTGCCCAGTTTAATCTCTATTTGTTCAACTACGTTCTTATTGTAGTTAATTGATAGGATCCTCAATTAGCTGTGCCTATTTAGTATGTATTACTCGGGAGAGAGTGCGTATTTAGGTAATTGTTGAACAACACCACTCCCAAAGTATATGAGGGATCAATAATCGAGGGTTTAAAGGCGGGATTAGGGATAACGAAGCCTTGGGTGTGATCTAAAGTGAGCTGTAATAAAAGCCAGCTAGCGTAACTCGGGAGAGTGCGTCTAGTAAATTGTCGTAATTACTCGGGAGAGATTTACGGTAGTAAGAGTGCTCATGATCAATAGAGACGATTATGCAAATCTATATGGAACATAACAGGAAAGGATTCCATCAATAGGGGAAATCACAACCTTAGATCCTTCTCTTAATTGTTTACAACTCAATCATAGTTAGTTTGTAGTTTACTTAATTTCGTTCAGTTATAGTTAGTAAAAGTATCACCAACTGTCATCAAAATATTTGGGAAGTTGATTACGAAGAATTTAGTGAGTATAACAAGAGTAATTAGTAGGTTAATTCCCTGTGGATTTGACACTGGGCTAAATACTCGGATTATATTTGCAACGTCCGCTTGTCCTTTCTATAAGGTATAGTTGGGCGTGATCAGTCAGCCTAGCAGACCCACATATCCAGCACCACCACCTCCTTGGGGTGCTCCAGCGCGACCTTATTTGAGTTCCATGCCAGAGAGTTCTTACCGCCCACCAGCTATTCAGGGTTCTTCCAGTGGGTACTCAGGCCATCAGGGTTCTTCCAGCGCCTATTTCAGTGCCATGCCAGAGAGTTCATACCGCCCACCATCTATTCAGGGTTCTTCCAACGGATATTCAGGCCATCAGGGTCAGACTTTAGGGTAGCAGTCTATGGTACCGAAGGGTTGTTACGAGTGTGGGGATCAGGGTCACATGAAGAGGTTTTGTCCCAGACTTTGGGGCAAGGCAGTACAACAGGGTTATCAGCCCATGTCTACAGCACCAGCCGTTTGACCGCCCATAGGCGGAGGGCAGACGAGTAGGGGCCATCCTAGAGGTGGATCCCAGGCAGGGGGGAGGTCAGCCAGCCACTGTTCAGTCGGCGCTCTAGCTAGGTTCTATGTTTTTCCGGTAGACTAGATGCAGTGGCCTCAGATGTAGTGATCACATGTATTATTTCTGGCTGCTGTAGGGATGCTTCGGTATTATTTGATCCAGGGTCTACCTATTCATATGTGTTATCTCATTTTGCTCATTTCCTAGATATTTCTCGTGAGTCCTTGGGCACGCCTGTTTATGTTTCCATTCCTGTGGGCGATTCTATTGTTGTGGATTGGATCTATCAGTCCTGTGTGGTCACATTCTATGGTTACGAGACTAGTGCGGATCTTCTGTTGCTTGATATGGCCGACTTGGAGGTCATCTTGGGCATGGACTGGCTATCCCCATATCACGCTATCCTCGATTGCCATGCCAAGATTGTTACCTTAGTGATGCGGAGTTGCCTAGATTGGAGTGGAAGGGTTCGTCTACCTTTACATCTAGTCGGGTTATCTCTTTTTGGAAAGCTCGACACTTGGTCGAGAAGGGTTGTTTGGCTTATCTAGCTTATGTTCGGGAACTACCGCAGAGACTCCGGCGACTGATTTAGTGCCAGTAGTCCGGGAGTTCTCCGATGTGTTTCCTTCTGGCCTTGCAGGCATGCTACGAAATCGTGATATCAATTTCAGTATTGACTTGGCTCCAGGTACCCGGCCTATATCTATCCCACCGTACTGTACGGCTCCGAAAGAGTTGAAGGAGTTGAAGGAGCAGCTTGAGGAGTTGCTAGCAAACGGGTTCGTCAGACCAAGTGTATCACCTTGGGTGCACCAGTGTTATTTGTGAAGAAGAAAGATGGGACTATGCGGATGTGCATTGATTACCGCTAGTTGAACAAAGTTACCATTAAGAACAAGTACTCTTTGTCGTGTATTGATGATTTGTTTGACTAGTTGCAGGGTGCTAGGGTGTTCTCTAAGATCAACTTGAGATCGGGTATCATCAGTTCAAGATTCGGTACTCGGATGTTCAGAAGACTGCTTTCCGTACTAGATATAGACATCATGAGTTTCTAATGATGTACTTCGGCTTTATTAACGTCCTAGCGGCGTTTATGGATTTGATCAACAGCGTATTCAGGCCATACATTGATTTGTTTGTCATTGTCTTTATTGATGACATTCTGATCTACTCACATAACATGGAAAAGCACGAGCAGCATTTGAGAGTGGTGCTTCAGACATTGCGGGAACAGAAGCTATACGCTATGTTCTCCAAGTGTGAGTTTTGGCTAGATTCTGTAGCATTCTTGGGACATGTTTTATCAAGCGAAGGTATTAAGGTGGATCCCAAGAATATTGAGGTAGTTTAGAGTTGGCTTCGTCCCACTTCGGCGACTAAGATCAGGAGCTTATTGGGGTTAGCAGGTTATTATCGTCGGTTTGTGAAGGGCTTCTCATCCATTGCAGCACCTTTCACTAGATTGACCTAGAAGGGTGCTCCGTTCCATTGGTCCGATGATTGTGAGGCGAGCTTTCAGAAGCACAAGACAGCTTTGACTACATCACCGGTTCTAGTGTTGCCTTCTGGTTCAGGGATGTATACGGTGTATTGCGATGCTTCACAAGTTGGCTTAGGTTGTGTACTAATGCAAGAGGGGCGAGTTATTGCATATGCTTCACATCAGCTGAAGATCTATGAGAAGAATTACCTTGTGCACGATTTAGAGTTAGCCGCAATTGTTTATGCTCTTAAGATCTGGAGACATTATCTTTATGGGGTGTCCTGTGAGGTTTACACTGCTCGTCGCAGCTTGCAGCATTTGTTCAAGCAAAGGGATCTCAATTTGAGGCAGCGCAGATAGCTTGAGTTACTGAAGGATTATGATATCACCATTCTTTATCATCCGGGCAAGGCGAATGTGGTCGCGGATGCCTTTAGCAGAAAGTCAGAGAGTATGGGTAGCATGGCATTCATTTCAGCAGAGGAGAGGCCATTAGCTTTGGACATTCAGTCCTTGGCTAACAGACTGGTGAGGTTGGATATTAAAAAGCCCAGCCGAGTTCTTGCATGTGTTGTTGCCCAGTCTTCACTATTGGAATAGATCAAGGCTCGACAATTTGATGATCCACACTTGATGGTTCTCAGAGAGACAGTACCACAGGGTGGTGCCAAGGAGGTTTCTATTGGAGAGCATGGTGTTCTGCGACTCCAGGGTCGTCTATTTGTTCCTAATGTCGATGGTTTAAGGGATAGGATTCTAGAGGAGGCACACAGTTCTCGGTATTCCATTCGTCCAGGTGCTACAAAGATGTATCGCGACTTGAGGCAGCATTATTGGTGGCGGCGGATGAAGAAAGACATAGTTGAGTATGTAACTAGATGCCTAAATTGCCAGCAGGTTAAGTATGAGCACTAGAGGCCAGGTGGCCTACTCCAGCAGATGACTATACCGGAGTGGAAATGGTAGCGCATTACTATGGACTTCGTAGTTGGGTTGCCGCGGATCTTGCGGAAGTTTGATGCAGTTTGGGTCATTGTCGACAGGTTGACCAAGTCGACACACTTCATTCCAGTTGTGACTATGTATACTTCAGAGAGGTTGGCCCAGATTTATATTCAGGAGATAGTTCGGTTACATGGTGTGCCTGTTTCTTTCATATCAGATAGAGGCCTCAGTTCACTTTGCATTTCTAGAGAGCAGTACAGTGTGAGTTGGGGACCCGTGTAGAGCTCAGCACATATTTCATCCACAGACCGATGGGCAGTTGGAGCAGACAGTTCAGATCTTGGAGGACATGCTCAGAGCATGTGTGATTGACTTTGGAGGGTAGTGGGATCGATTATTGCCTTTGGCTGAGTTTGCGTACAATAGCAGTTATCAGTCCAACATTGAGATGGCTCCATTTGAGGCTTTATATAGTCGGTGATGTTGTTCTCCCATCGTGTGGTTTGAGCCCGGCGCGGCTAAGTTATATGGTATTGATTTGGTGAAGGATGCCTTGGAAAAGGTAAAGTTGATTCAGGAGCGACTTCGCACATCAAGTCCCAACAGAAGAGTTACGCAGATCAGAAGGCGTGTGATTTATCATTTTGGTGGGCGAGAAGGTTCTCTTGAAAGTCTCTCTAATGAAGGGGATCATGAGGTTCGGGAAGAAGGGCAAGTTGAGCCCAAGGTTTATAGGCCCATTTGAGGTGTTGAGACGAGTTAGAGTGGTTGCTTATGAGCTTGCCTTACCTCTCAGTCTATTCACCCGATTTTCCACGTGTCTATGCTCCGGAGGTATCATGCCGACTTGTCATATGTGGTAGACTTCGGCATGATTTAGTTAGATGAGAGCTTGGGTTATGAGGAGGAGCCAGTTGCCATTGTTGATAGGCAGGTTCGCCAGTTGAGATCTAAAAGGATATTCGCAGTAAAGGTTAAGAGGAGGGGCCAACCAGTCGAGGAGGTGACCTAGGAGTCCGAGGAGGACATACGGAGCAGATATCCACACTTATTCAGCACTCCAGGTATGATTCTAAACCCATTCGAGGATGAACGTTTGTTTAAGAGGTGGAGAATGTAACGACCCGGCCGGTCGTTTTGCTTTCTAGAACCCCGTTCCCCTAAATAAGACTTCACGTAGGTGCTTTTACTATTTTATGACTTGCGGTGATGGTTAGTTCGAGATTTGGAAGAGTTCTAGTTGAAATCGGAATACTTGGCTCCTTAAGGTTGGCTAAAAAGGCTAAGTTTGACTTCGGTCAACATTTTGAGCAAACGACCTCGGAATCAGGATTTGATGGTTCCAATAGGTTCGTATGATGATTTCGGACTTGGGCATATATTCGGATCGGGTTTTGGATGAACCGGGAGCGTTTCGGCACCTAATAGTGAAAGTTGGTTCTTTGAAGGTTTTGAAGTTCTTTAAATTTGGTTTGGAGTAGGTTTTGGTGATATCGAGGTCCAAATGGGATTCCAAGATCGGGAATAGTTGCTTAATGTCATTTAACACTTGCACGCAAAATTTGGTGTCATTCCGAGTAGTTTAAGTACGTTTCGGCGCATTGGGAGTAAATAGAAGAACTTGAAGTTCATATTTTTGATTCAATTGGTATGGGGTGTGATTCTTAGTTTTGATGTTGTTTTGGGCATTCTGAGAGTTCGAGCGAGTCCGTTTTATGATTCCAAACTTGTTGGTATGTTCGGGCGGGGCCTCAGAGGCCCAGGGTGTTAATCGGACGAGGCTCGGACCAAGTTGGAACTTGGGAGCAACAGCTGAAGCTCCCAGCTGCTGGTGTAATCGCACCTGCGCTTGGTCAGCCGCAGGTGCAAGCTCGCAGGTTCCAGCCACGAGACACAAAAGCGGACAAGACAAGGCTGCCCAGGATCCGCAGGAGCGAGGAATTTAGCGCACCTGCGAACGCGCAGGAGCGATGAATGTGACCGCAGAAGCGGCGGTGTCTGCAGGCGCAGGTGAACGGTCATAGCAGCGGCTGTGCAGGAGCGGCCCCAGCTCCGCAGGTGCGATGGGCCAGTGGCCTGGTTTGTTCTGCAGAAGCGGACTTTTGACCGCAGATCCCTTCGCGAGTGCGAAAATCACAGAAGGTAGAACCTTCATTTATTCCATTGTTGGGCAATTCTTGGACCTCATAGAGAGGGGATTTCATCTAACACTTTGAGGTAAGTAATATCTACCAATTGTGAGTTAAATACATAGTTTATGGGTAGATTATAACATGTAAATTAGTGAAAATCATGGCTTTAAGTGAAAACCTAGGGTTTTGATAAAAATAGGATTTAACCACGAAATTTGTGATGGAATTTAGTAAAAATCACATATTTGAGTTCATTAGGTTATGGGTAACAACTTCCTTCAAAAATTTCCGGAATCCTGGCAAGTGGGCCCGGGGTGAATTTTGAGATTCTTCAAATAGGATTTCAGGAAACCACTTTAATAGTTAGGATATAAATTTTTGAGGATATATTGACTATTTTATATAACATTTGACTAGTTTCGAGTCGTTTGGCACCAAATTGAGGATTTTGAGCACAATCTTGGATTGGAAAGTAGGCTTTGAGACAAGGTAAGTCTCTTTTCTAACCTTGTAAGAGGGAATTAACCCCATAGGTGAACTTAATTAATACGTGCCTTTATTTGTGGGGGCACGTATGCACGAGGTGACGAGAGTCCATGCGTAGATACTATTCATACTTATGTCCGGGTAATTTTAGGTTTACACTATGCTTGGTTGACACTGTTATCCGATTTTGCTTGTTAATTGTCTTGAATAGAGTTGAGGTTGAGGATTTCAAGATTTTAAAAGTTTCTAGTTGAAGTTTTTATTTTCGAAAGAATTTAGGGACATTATGATAACTTGAGAAATTTATGTTCAACCACGTCGCAAGTATCTTCCGCAAGCGGGGTAAATTTTCTACTACTCTCATGGGAGCAGGCCGTCCGTCTCGGCAGGTTAATAGATGTATCTATAATTCGTGTCGTTTGACCCTCGGCAATGCACACAACATATGTATATGTATATTTGGATCGGGTCATACGTCCCCGGCATAACTCGTGCGTAATAATACTGGAAACCCTATTATATTTGATATTGTTTTATTGGCTTGAGAAGTTAAATGGTTAAATGAGGAAAATGATTTGGTTCTTGCTAAGGCTGAAAGGATTGTTTATTTACTTCTTGCTCTGAGTTCTATTGTCATTTATATATATAATGTTTAATTAGAATTTCATAGTATTGTATTGTTGGCCCATAGTAAGTGTCGAAGTCGACCCCTCGTCACTACTTCTTTGAGGTTAGACTAGATACTTACTGGGTACATGTTGTTTATGTACTCACGCTACACTTCTGCACTAAATGTGCAGGATCTGAGGCAGGTGCATCTGGATATCAGACCGTCGCGCATCCCTGATTCCTGAGACTTCGCGGTGAGCTGCCCTTCTGAGCCCGTTCTGCAGCAGCCGGAGTCTTTTTTTTTCTTGTATTTATCTGTCTATTCCACTTCTGACAGTAAACTAGTATTCTTTTGTATATTCTACTATATGCTCATATGCTTATGACACCAGGTCTTGGCACTGTATGTATATTCTACTATATGCTCATATACTTATGACACCAGGTCTTGGCACACACTAGTAGACTTGTGTTTTGGTTTATTTCTATGGTTATGATTGCACTCAGTTGCTTTCATTTTATTTATTTCAAATCTATTATTTCTTAAATCTTTTAAATTGAGGAAAGTTTAATTACTTGAAAATCTATTAAAAGAGAAATGAAGTGGTTAGATCACGGTTGTCTTGCTTAGTGACGGCGCTAGGCGCCATCACGGCCTATAATAGAATTGGGTCGTGACAGAGGTCTCCCGAGGCCTCATTGTGGTTAAATATCTTATGAAAGTGTTGACTGGCTGCATCAGCTATACTCTGGTTTCCTTCTCTCCGCTCCCCTTCTTTATCTTGTATTTTTTGAATGTTCAATCTACTTCTTCTTCCTTTAATCACACTATGAAAATATGCAATATTCTTGTCCCCGTCTTTGAGCCATTGAGCTTTTTACTTTTGTCGGAGGATCGCATCCTGGATCTTTAAGTATGAAATTACTTTGATTTAGCCATGTTCAAGGCTTCTCGCTTGTCAGTGTGTTGTACCTTACCATCTCATCTTCAAGTTCTGAAATTTGCTTTTCTAGTTTCTAGGTTCCTCATATATATCTCCAAAAGCTTCTCTGGACCAGCAACTCAACCTTTTGCAGACCCTCTTCAACTTCTGATGTAAAATTCACATTGGATTCCCAATGACTTCTTCGTGCCAAGTCTTCTCTACCACTAATAAGAAGTCTTTGTGGTCGACCAGAAATCTAAGAATTTAAAGTATCTTGGCTCCTCAGTCTCTGAGGCTTTCGTGGTGATTAAAATGAGATAAATCAATAAATTGATGGGCAATTAACCTTATTAAAGGTTACTTTGGCTGAATTAAGTATATCAGTATGAGCTAAATAATGAGTTATTGTCCAATTCATCCAACTCAACCCAACTATCTTCAAAATATTTCTCGAACTAACCAATGTGTTTTATCCTTTTCAAGCCAGCCAAAACGTCACACATACACAAATCATCAAACTGGTAGGAGGCGAGGAGTTGTGGTCTATCAAATTACTACTTTTATGGAATATCTAGTCAAGTTATTCGCGCTTTGCGCGGTAAAAAAAAATTAACAATATAATTCTTGAATAAACTTAATCGAAATAAAAGAGTTAGAATTTTCACACATCAAAGACAAATCTAAATATTCTCTTACGGATAGCTCCGAAATTCACAATATCACCAATACAAATTTAAATCTATTCACACACTTTACTGTTTCCTAAATAGAACATTATATGCAAAATTGAATACTATTCAACAAATAGGCATTAGAAAAGCGCCAAAACTAATTTGGTTAAAATTTTTAATATAGCAAAAATAATTATAATCTAATCTACAACTTATGAAAAAGGCTGAAGACAAAGCGGAGACCACTCTCAAATGTAAGTGCAATTCACTCTTACTCACATAATTAATCATGTATTTTTAATTAGTTAACTCTTAGATTTCCTATGAATTGAAAAAAGTTTCAAGAGTTTTAAGTTATTTATTTAGAAATAATGTTTCTTAAATACATATTTAATATATGCGTATTTAAGTTTGATTTTTAAATATTTTCAAAAGTTTCTCCTATTAAAAATAGAAAATATGCCACATAAAAAAGGGGGGAAATAAAATAAAGATAAATATCAATGCTAGCCATAATGATGTTTGACATCATTTTATTATAGATCAATTTTATATTATGTATATAAATATACAGAAAACAGAAACAAACCGTTGGTGTACTTGTAGAGGAAGAGAACATTTGAGCTTCCCTTATGAATTGTTCATCTTCTTTAGGAGTGACGCCTATGGTAAGGTTATATATATATATATATATATATATATATATATATATAACAAGCACCTCACTCTGAGTTGATCTTGTGAAAGTACAATTGAGAAAGACATAATTCGATATTTTGATTTCTTTGTGAACATCCCAAGAGTTTATGGGGTTTTCGAGATTATATTACTAAATTAAATAGAGGTTTAAACAAAAAAAGATTGAGGAAGAAGATAAAGGAAACATAAATTTGAGTCAGCTGATACCAATTTTATGTTAAACAATACGTAAGAAGAACAATCTTACCGATGGCATCGCAACTCACTATCAGAATTTTTATCTCCTTAATAGCCAAAAAAACTCATTTTTGTTAATTCTTTCCCTGCACAAGTTGACTCGGTAACAAAGCCGGGGGAGGATACATACCTTACAGCGCTTCTGAAATTTGGAACTTCATCGATCAAATCCTTTTTTTTTTTTTTTTTGGGTAAATAAGTAACTTTATTACCAAGGGCAAAATATGTACAATCATAACAAAAAACCCTAGAGATGGTCAGCACTCCACCTCCGAAAACCTGCTAAAATATTTATCTACTATCCCCTCCTCGCTTATGATATTATCTATTCAATACTAAGGAAATCTTCAGACTCACTACTACTAAAATGTCAATATTATCCTACTCTTCTTCTAACTCTTTTCCTCCAGGACAATTTTCAGGGATAGAAATTCATGGATTCCAGTTGCTTTGTAATCTTCTTGTTGTGGCTCCCTCGACAGTATATGTCTTGCACTATTAGCCTGCTAAGATTGTCAACGGTTCTTCTTCTTCCTTGAAATATTCTTTGATTTCTCTCTTGCCAAATATAGTAAACACTACATGCCAGCACCATTCTATACATTTCTGCTTTTGCGTTTTTCCCATTTGCAAATTTAATCGCCCACTCCTGCTCTTCCACCCATCCCATAACTTGTTTATGCACTCCTTGCCATCTGAGTAATTTATTCCATAGAGTTGCAGAGAAGTTACACTCAAAAAATAAGTGATCAAGAGATTCATCATCATGTTCACACAATGGACAAACCAAATTGTTAGCAATGCCCCACTTCGCTAATCGATCTCTTATGTACAATCTTCCATGTGCTACCAACGTCAAATTGAATACCCATTTAGGACACCCTGCATTATTACAGACAAGTCTCTTCCAAGTGACCTTTGGGAAAGAACCTCTCAATCTCTGATAAAGTTTTTTGATAGAAAAGGAATTCATGGCTAGAATATCAGAATGAGTGTATCCTGCTTCTTCTAAATTCTTTTTGGCCTTCATTATCTTCCTAACATCCAGGAAGCTTGGTTTGGATATGTATCCCAAACTTGCCTCCCTTTTATATAGTAGCAATGAATCCATTGAACTTGTCCTTCTTTTTGCTCAAGTTCCAGTAATGTTTGCTTACTGCTGCCTTATTCCATATATGGATATCCATAACATTAAAGCCACCAGCTGAGTGAGGATAGCAGACCTTCTCCCAAGCTAGGAGAGATTTATGTGACGTTTTATTTTCCCCAGTCCAAAAGAACTTTCTACACACAGCTTCTATCATTTGTATGATCCTCTTTGGTAGTACAAAAATCTGTGACCAGAATGTTTGTATGCCTTATAGTAGTAATTTCTATGATATGATTGGCTTTGGGGATTTTTTCTTTTCTGATTTGCTTATTTGTATATTTAAAATTCATCCAAGTACATTACAGAGTCACCTTTCATTGGCTGCTGCTTTAGAGCTTCATAATGGAATGTGTCTTTAAAAATTGAAACGGTTGTGCCTTTCAGAATTGACGGTTAAACTTTTTAAGTATTGATTTAGTAAATAGCAACAAAAAGAAAAAATTAATAAAAATAGCAAAAAAAGAAGGAAAAAGATAAATGACAATAGTCAAAGAGATGTGCCACCTCAGTTTTCTATTGCCCACAATTGTATTATAATATAGATAGTTATCGTTTATTTTTTAAGCATGTTATCAGTTGTAGGCCAAATACTTATATAACCCCTTAAACTTGGCACTAGGGGTGGGCGTCGGCCAGTTCGGTTCGGTTTTTAGGAAGTTCGGTTCGGTTTGTTCTATTTTTGATTTCCTATTTGGTGCACCAATAACCGAACTAAAATTAGTTCGTTTTCTTCGGTTTTGCTAATTCGGCTCGGTCAATTTTCGGTTCAATTCGGTCGGTTTAGTCTTATCTTATTGAGCTTTTAAATTGGACTTTTTCTACTAAAAAATATGACTAATTTCATATTTTAGAGCAAATAAAAACTCAAAAACGCAATACTTATAATATGATTAGCCAAATCATTTAGTTGATGTAGGAAATATAAATTTATTTGATAAATATTACTTACAATATAACTATCTCGTAGACGTAGACAATCATCTAGAAGCATAATCTAAGCAAGTTCAAATCCCAACGGTATGTAGCTTCCATTATAACATCTTTGGCCGATGATCAAGAAAAAAATGAGGAATATGCACATTGGGAAATTCACTCGAGTGGTTGTAGAAAGGTGCTTTAAAAAGATTGTGGAAAGAACTATTTAGTACAAAGAATTTCGAGTCTTACCCACTATGAAAACTTCGGAAACCGAAGTTGCAAAACCAAGCACCGAACTGAACACTAAAATTATAGAAAAAATAAACCACAAGCCAATAGAATAAGCCGAAAAACCGAAACCGAATAAATGGAAGTTTACGGTTCGGTCAGTTTTTTCGGTTCGATCAGTATTATATCCGTCCCTGCTTGGCACCGATTTTCACTCACACTTTAACTAACACTGTTTCCCATGGAACACTTTATCTATGTTTGAACTGTCCTATTAGACAGATTCGTCTGATGTGGCATAGCACGTGTACCACACTTCTTGTAAGTAGGGGTGCTCATAAAAACCCGAAAAACCCAACCAAACTGAAAACCGAATCAAACCGATACTTTTTGGTTTGGTTTTGTTTTGTTTTTGAATTTTAAAAACCGATCAAATTTGGTTTGGTTTTGGTTTTAATCAGAAAAAAACCGAAAAAAACCGAACCAAACCGAATATAGGAGTAGCTATTTCAAATTATTACACCTATATATATATATGTATATTTTTATACAAAGTTTCAAAAAATTTATGGTAAATGGTAATAGTTTGCACTTTTAGTATAGTTATTTACCTTTACATCTAGTTTGATTGGTAGTTTCCTTTGTTAAGTATAAGAATTCATATCGTGTTAAAAATAATATATTTTTAATTGGGTCCTTAAATTATTCATCACTATTTGATTCAATTATCATTAATATATCTTGGTAAATAATAGATTTCTCAAAGGACAATTGATTTGATAGTGTTACGTTGAAAATGTGGTCAGCGGAATATGTGTTTGGTAATGTATGTCTCATATTTAAGAAAAACCCAACAAATAATCGAAAAAACCGAAAACCCGACATAAACCGAATCGAGAAAAGACCGACTTAATTAGTTTGGTTTGATTCTAATATTTGAAATATCGACTTACTTGGTTTGGTTTCTTTTTAGGGAAAAACCGATCCAAAACGAACCATCAACCCCCCTACTTGTAAGAGCGTGGAAAACTAAAATTTTGTTGTTCAGTATTTTTCTCTCTCCATCTTCACCATTATTACAGCCATCACCTTCATATTAACAACAATCAACCACATGAACAAATTACTCTCTTTCTGTTTATTCCTTCTAGAGAGCTTTGAAGACCTCATATTTTAGGACAAAAGGTACCAATTTCCCAATAATTTACTTGGCCATATGATGGAAGTTGGATGCGAGAGATACAAAAATTAAACTCTACCACTACCTGTGCAACTCCCAGAGGAAATTCGGTGATGATATCTAATCGGACGGTGTCAACTTCCAGCTTTTATTAAACCCTTCTTCTCATTCAATCTGATGACCACGCTTTGAAAGTTCAAGCAGCTCGGGAAATTAGACGCCTCACCAAGACTTCCAAAACATACCGCCGGTTATTTCTCTAACGCCGTGAAACCCCTCATTGATATGTTCCGTTTTAACTTCACCATTGCCCCGGCATTTCTGTCACAGCCATGGATGTAATTTTCAGCGCCCGTTTTGTTGCAGAGCAAGAAAACTTTGAGATTTCGAGAAAATAGTGAGTGGGCTGGCCAGAGTTATATTTATTTATTTTGTTCGAAAGCTTTTTTGACTCAAAATCCATGCGGCGTTTTGTCATTAGTTATTTGTTCACGCATTACATTTGTGTACTGATTAGTCCTGAGGTGTTTAATTGTTATAATTTACTAAAGTTAGTGTGTCTAGTAGGAACAAGCTATAGTTAAAGTATCTAAGTTGAAATCTATGTATTTGGCCTAATTTGTATGTGTACGTAGTGAATCTACTTTTAATATTACAAGATTTTTCTCCGTTGTAGTCTGATTTACTATAAAAGAAAGTTAGCTTTCCTATACTCCAAGAATGTTAATCACTAGTAACTCGTATGATAATAGTAATAATTATAAAGCATATTCTATCATCGCCTACAAACCAATAAATGTTCAACAAAAAATTAAGTTAATTTTTTTTAATCATATTTCACCCTGTCAATCACAAAGCCAATTTCGCAAAAACATAACTTAGCTTTTTTGCATTCTTAGATTAATACAATAGAACTTTGAGATTTGCTAATAAAAAGACTTTTGAGAGTTGGATAAGAATTTTTAACCTACAAAGGGAAAGAGGTGGAAGAGGAAGTTAATGAAACCCTAGGTTTGACTCGTTCGGGGAGATGCTTTGCCCCGGAGGAATTAAGGAAAGCTAAGCCGCTCAAAAATGGTCCAATTCTAGTGAAGAAACCAGTCACCGAAGAGGAAGCGGAAGAGTTTTTGAGAAAAATGAAGGTGCGGGATTACTCCATAGTAGAACAATTGAGAAAGACCCCCGCTCAGATTTCTCTTCTATCATTGTTGATACATTCAGACGATCACCGTCGGGCCCTCATAAAGATTCTGAATGAAGCTCATGTCCCTGACAAGATCACAGTGAACCATTTGGAGAAGATTGCCAATAAGATATTTGAGTCTAACAGGATCACGTTCTCGGATGATGAGTTGCCTCTGGAGGGTACGGAACACAATCGGGCTCTCTATCTCACAGTGAAATGAGAAGATTTCCTGGTCACAAGGGTGTTAGTTGACAATGGTTCCAGTGCAAACACTTGCCCTCTCTCTACTCTGAACAAGTTAAAAATTGATGCTGAGAGGATCCACAAGAATAGTATATGTGTCCGAGGTTTTGATGGAGGGGGAAAAGACTCTGTTGGCGACATCATGCTCGAACTGACAATAGGACCAGTTGAATTTACCATGGAGTTCTAGGTACTGGATGTGGCCGTCTCTTACAATTTGCTGTTGGGTAGGCCCTGGATACATGTTGCCAAAGCAGTTCCGTCTTCTCTGCACCAGATGGTGAAGTTCGAGTGGGACAGACAAGAAATTGTCGTGTATGGTGATGAGAACTTATGTGCATACAATGATACATCCGTCCCGTTTATTGAGGGTGAAGAACATAAGGGGTTGTGGGTCTATCAAGTTTCCGAAACAGTGTCGGTTGAGAAGGTTCTGGAAGGGGAATACATTCCGGGTCCAAAGCTAGCTTCTGCAACCGTCATGGTAGCAAATGAAATGTTGAAGAATGGTTTTGTGTCGGTCAAGGGTCTAGGCGCATCTTTACAAGGTATCGTGCAGCCAATGTCTCTACGTAAAAATCTGGGTACATTTGGTCTGGGGTTCAAGCCTATAGGGGATGATGTGAAGAAAGCTAGAAAGTTGAAAAGGAAGGCATGGTCGTTCCCTAAGTCTATCCCACGTCTCTCCAGGTCTTTCATCAAGTCAGGGGTCGTGAAGCGCCCGGTGTCAGCAGTTCCAAAGCCTGTAGTTGATTTTGACGAGGAGTTGATTGAAAGGTTCCAAAGTCTCTTTGATGAGGTGAACATGGTAGAAATTGGGGAAGGTTCCAGCAAAGTGGACGTGTAGTTTATTGGGCCAAAAGTGAAGCTTAACAATTGGGATGCTACTCCTCTCCCTACTCGGAAGGAGTTTTGGTAGTTTGCTTTATTTTCTTTTCTGTTATCTAGGTTATTCCAGGGTTGTAATCCAGATTTTTATTTTTCGCTTATTTTTATGTACAAACCCTTCTATCCTTTATTTTGAATGAAATGCAATTTCCTTGTCCATTACTCCTGATAGTGTCATTTTTGTCTTTCTTTGTACAGTTCTTTTTATGTTGGTTTCAATGACATGACATGCATGAGGAATCTTCAGCCAAGTCTTAAAAGTCAATCTAACTCTGAAATAATAATCCAAGAGTGTGATGATGAAACAGAATATGATGACGAGGAGGCATTTGAGTAAATTAGTAAAGAACTAAATCATTTTGAAGAGAAACCCAAGCCTAATTTGAATGAAACTGAAGCAATCAATTTAGGGGATCCAGATAATATTAGGGAAACCAAGATAAGTGTACACTTGGAACCACAAATCAAGGAAGAAATAATCAAAGTACTGTTTGAATATAAAGACATTTTTGCATGGTCATATGACGACATGCCAGGTCTAAGTGCTGATTTGGTGGTTCACAAATTGCCCACTAATCCGGCATTCCCTCCCGTCAAGTAGAAGTTAAGGAAGTTCAAGACTGACATGAGTGTGAAGATCAAGTAAGAAATCATAAAACAGTTGGACGCGAAGGTCATTCGAGTCACGCGATACCCCACTTGGTTAGCTAATGTTGTGCTACTGCCAAAGAAGGGTGGCAAGACCAGGGTGTGCATTGATTACCGCGATCTCAACAAAGCAAGTCCAAAGGATAATTTTCCATTGGAAAATATCCACATTTTGATTGATAACTGTGGTAAGCGTGAGATCAGGTCTTTTGTGGATTTCTATGCGGGGTACCACCAGATCTTGATGGATGAGGAAGATGCAGAAAAGACAGCATTCATCACGCCATGGGGAACATATTGCTACCGGGTAATGCCATTTGGTTTGAAAAACGCTGGGGCAACTTACATGAGGGAAATGACTACTGTGTTTCATGACATGATACACAAGGAGATTGAGGTTTATGTAGACGATGTGATCATAAAGTCAAAGCAACAGTCCGACCATGTCGGAGATTTGAGGAAGTTTTTTCAGAGGCTCCGCAGGTACAATCTTAAGCTCAACCCTCCGAAGTGCGCATTTGGTGTGCCGTCTGGGAAACTGCTGGGATCCATAGTCAGTCGGCGAGACATTGAGTTGGATCCATCAAAGATCAAAACTATCCAAGAATTACCACCGCCAAGGAGTAAGAGTGAAGTGATGAGTTTGCTCGGGCATTCAAACTACATTAGCAGGTTTATTGCTCAACTCACGACAACCTGTGAGCCCATCTTTAAGTTGTTGAAAAAGGATGATGCGGTCAAATGGACTGATGAATGTCAGGCGGCATTTGATAAGATCAAGGGGTACTTGTCGAACCTACCTGTGCTGGTCCCGCCGGAACCCGGGAGGCCTTTAATTCTCTATTTGACAGTCTTGGATAACTCATTCGGTTGTATGCTAGGTCAACACGACATCACTGGCAGGAAGGAGCAAGCCATCTATTATCTCAGCAAGAAGTTCACATCCTATGAGGTTAAGTATACTCCCCTTGAAAGACCATGTTTTGCCCTGACTTGAGTGGCACAAAAGTTGAAGCATTATCTGTCGTCCTACACTACTTACCCCATTTCTCGTCTGGATCCTTTTAAAGTATATCTTTCAGAAGCCTATGCCCACAGGAAGACTTGCAAAGTGGCAGATTTTGCTCACAGAGTTTGACATCATCTATGTGACTCGAACCGCGATGAAAGCCCAAGCGTTGGCCGATCATTTGGCCGAGAACCCAGTGGATGAAGAGTATGAGCCATTGAGGACTTATTTTCCTGATGAAGAGGTGATGCATATTGATAAGCTGGAGCAGGATGAAAAGCCAGGTTGGAAACTTTTCTTTGATGGAATCGCTAACATGAAAGGTGTTGGAATAGGGGTTGTGCTCATTTCTGAAACAGGGCATCATTACCCTGTTACGGCCCATCTTCGTTTCTATTGTAATAACAACATGGCTGTTGGTGCACCAGATTCAGGGAGAATGGGAGACTCGAGATTTAAAGCTCGTACCGTATTGACAATGTTTGCATGATCTTTGTCAATGGTTTAGATCAGTGGAGTTCAGGCATATTCCTAGGATCCATAATGAGGTTGTCGATGCCTTGACTACCTTGGCCTCAATGTTATACCATCCGGACAAAGATTATGTTGACCCTCTGCATATTCAAGTTCATGATCAGCATGCCTAATATAATGTGGTTGAGAAAGAACTTAATGGTGAACTATGGTTCCATGATATCAGGGAATACATCAATATGGGGGTATATCCGGTACAAGCCACGGGTGATCAAAAGAGGACAATTCGACGTTTGGCTAGTGGAGTTTTCTTGAGCGGGGGAATTTTGTACAAAAGAACTCCAGATCTTGGGTTGTTGAGATGTATAGATTCTAAACAAGCCACGACTATCATGACCGAAGTACATTCCGGAGTTTGCGGGTCGCATATGAGTGGGTATGTTCTGGCAAAGAAAATTCTTCGAGCAGGGTATTATTGGCTCACCATGGAACGAGATTTCATCAGCTTTGTGCGCAAGTGTCATCAATGCCAAGTACACGGTGATTTGATTCATTCTCTGCCGTCTGAGTTGCATACAATGTCCGCACCTTGGCCTTTAGTTGCTTGGGGCATGGATGTCATTGGACCAATCGAGCCAGCAGCGTCAAATGGGCACAGGTTTATTCTGGTGGCCATCGACTATTTCACTAAGTGGGTTGAAGCTATGACTTTCAAATCTGTGACCAAGAAGGCAGTGGTCGATTTTGTTCATTAAAACATCATTTGTCGGTTCGGAATCCCCAAGGTAATCATCACGGATAATGGTGCTAATCTTAACAGCCATTTGATAAAAGAAGTATGCCAACAGTTCAAGATTACGCATCGCAACTCCTTACTCCGTATCGCCCCAAGGCTAATGGAGCTGTTGAGACAGCTAACAAAAATATAAAGAATATACTTCGAAAGATGGTGCAAGGTTCTAGGCAATGGCATGAGAAGTTGCCTTTTGCTTCGTTGGGTTACCGCACTACTGTTCGCACTTCAGTAGGTGCAACTCCTTATTTGTTGGTATATGGGACTGAAGCAGTTATACCCGCGGAAGTTGAAATTTCATCCCTTCAAATTGTTGCTGAAGCAAACATTGATGATGATGAGTGGGTCAAAACCCGATTGGAGCAATTAAGTCTGATTGATGAGAAAAGACTGGCGGCAGAAAGTCATGGCCAGTTGTATCAAAAGTAAAAATGGCAAGAGCATACAACAAGAAGGTGCGTCCGTGGAAATTTGAAGTGGGTCAGCAAGTATTGAAACGCATCCTTCCGCATCAGGTTGAGGCTAAAGGCAAGTTTGCTCCAAATTGGCACGGGTCGTTCATTATAACGAGAGTGTTGTCCAATGGTGCTTTGTATTTGACAGATATAGAAGGCAAATGTGTAGATATGCCTATCAATTCTGATGCAATCAAAAGATATTATGTATGATTTCTTTGGTTTGTTTAATTGTGATGTTTGTACTTGGCATATTTTGAAGGTGCATTTTATTCTGCTATCCAAACACTTTATCCTTTATTGTCCCGTTTGAGCCTTATTTATTTTCTTTCATACCCCTCTTTTGGAATTGGAAGCAGAGTTCAGAAACACAGATACAGGAGATAAATAAAGAAGAGAAAAAAAGAAAAAGAGAAGAGAAAAAGAAAAAAGAAAATGAAAAAAAAGTAAGTAAAGCAATAGAAAGAGAAGAAAAGAAAAAAAGAAAAAAAAAGAAATAGAAAAGTAACAAAAACGAAGCAATCCCTATGTCATGAACTTCGTTCGACCTGATTCCTTTTAAGGATACGTAGGCAGCCTCACGGTTCGGTCCCATCAAAGTAAAAATTCAAAAATCCCCAGGAAAAGAAACCGGGGCAGAAGTTTTGGTGTTGCGAAAGATCTGATTCCAAAAGTTGTAATTGTGAACCCTTTCATTTTAAGCTGTTTGAGCCTTTATGATATTCTCTCTTTCTAACCCTATCCAAAAGCCTACATTTCGGTCCAAAGAAAGACCTTCTGATCAATCTTTGGGAATGCCAAGTCAAGCAAGATAGAGGTATGATTCATCAGTGGCAACACTCCGTTCTACACAAGGAAATTGAATAAATGAGAGAGTCTTATTGGTGAAAAACCTCACGGGCACCGTAAGGCGATGGAAAGATGAGAGAAACTAAAATGAGAAAGTCTTATTGGTGAAAACCCTCGCGGGCACTGTAAGGCGACGATGAGTAGAGAGATGAACATATGAGAGAGGTTTGTTGGTGAAAACCCGTCAGGGCACTGCAAGCCGAATGAGGCTCGTGATTTTGCTGAGAGATTGGATTATAGAAAATCCCAGTTTTGAAGTATGAAGACGGGGCGCAAAATGAAATATGATTAGGTGAACAGTCTGGGCTGATTAATCTGAAATGCATGTCATGATCATTGGTACCAGCTGCTTTGCTCAAATAAGTCTCATTTCCTTTTTCTTCCTCAAACAGTCATCCTATTTCAAATTTTCTTCTTTACTCCTAACTCTCAAAGTCATTGCATTTCATTTCTTTGGGGTCTGCTTCTCTAAGTCGTCTCCAATGTTAGCCTTTCTAAGCAAGCAAGAAAGGATTTCAAAGCTTATTACCAACTTTCAAATTGCACAAAGCAAAGTGAGGCCAAAGTATACCAGAAATAGCATGATGCAAAATGGAAAATGAGGTGTTAGTGGAAGTTCAGTTGGTCGAGTGGTTTCGTGAACTTTGGGAAAATACAGAGGTTCAAATTGGAAGGACAGAAATGTAAAATAACAGGATGAGTGTGGGGCACTCAGGTCATCCATGGCCCTATGGTTGAGGTTCAATCAGAAGGTCAAACAATTCTTTGCCAGTTCGAGGCAGCTAATCGGAACAAAGCATGGTAGTGAAAAGGCCACCTTCAGCAAGAATGCCGCAAACTAACCACCGCATTTTCAAACTGATAAATTTTTCTTTGATTGAAACAGGAGCAGGAAATTTCGTTTGTTCCGGGGGAACCCTCTGTGAGGAAATCATGTGCCAGACATGTTCTGCCGTAAATCTTCAGGACCCTCCTGGATAATGGGATTTAATTTAAAAAATTGTAGGGCCCTCTTGAATAATGGGATCTAATTTTGAAAGTTCTCAGGACCCTCCTGGATAATGGGATCTAGATAAATTTTAAGACCTTCATAGATAACAAGATTTAGCATAAGTTCTACCTTAATTTAGCTTTGAAGTTTTCACTCTTAAGATAAGATTTAATTTTACATTTTCAGGGCCCTCCTGGATAATGGGATTTAGCTTTTAAATTCTCAGAGATCTTTTAGATAACATGATTCGATTAACACTCACACATGTTCCCAGTACCAAATTTGGGTAGAAAAGTTTCTTTTGTTTTGTCTGTTTTGTTGTAATGACAGGTGCCCACCTAGAAAACAAGGGAATACGTTTCAGGTTTTGGCATCAGGAGCCCACCTGGAAAACAAGGGAATGCATTTCAAGTTGAGCATTAGGCGCCCACCTGGAAAACAAGGAAATATAGTTCAAGTGCTGGAATCAGGCGCCCACCTGGAAAACAAGGGAATACATTTCAAGTTGAGGCATCAGGTGCCCACCTGGAAAACAAGGGAATACGTTTCAAGTGTTGGAATCAGGCGCCCACCTGGAAAATAAGGGAATACATTTCAAGTTGAGGCATCAGGCGCCCACCTGGAAAATAAGGGAATACGTTTCAAGTGTTGGAATCAGGCGCCACCTGGAAAACAAGGGAATACATTTCAAGTTGAGGCATCAGGCGCCCACCTGGAAAACAAGGGAATATGTTTCAAGTTTTGGCATCAGGCGCCCACCTGGAAAACAAGGGAATACATTTCAAGGTCAAGCATCAGGCGCCCACTTGGAAATTAAGGGAATAAAGTTCAAGTGTGGGAATCAGGAGCCCACCTGGAAAACAAGGGAACACGTTTCAAGTTGAGGCATCAGGCGCCCACCTAGAAAACAAGGGAATACAGTTCAAGTGCTGGAATCAGGCGCCCACCTGGAAAAAAAAGGAATACGTTTCAAGTTTTGGCATCAAGCGCCCACCTGGAAAATAAGGGAATGCAGTTCAAGTGTTGGAATCAGGCGCCCACCTGGAAAACAAGGGAATACATTTCAAGTTGAGGCATCAGGCTCCCACCTGGAAAACAAGGGAATACAGTTCAAGTGTTGGAATCAGGCACCCACCCGGAAAACAAGGGAATTCATTTCAAGTTTAAGCATCAAGCACCCACCTGGAAAACAAGGGAATTCATTTCAAAGTATTCAGCATCAGGCGCCCACCTGGAAAACAAGGGAATTCATTTCAGAAATCAATTCGAATTAGCAACAAAAGGAGCTCGCCTCGAGAGTATAAGCCAATAGTTCAAGATGCACGGCAGAACTGCAGAAGTTTCAAGATCAAGTTTGAAGATATGTAGATAGGATTCTTGTAACTCATAGATCATAGTTAGCCTAGCTTTTTTTTATTTTTGTCTCAGTGTAATAAGGAGTTCAGCAAGCAGTAGCAGCAGCAGCAATAGTGAAATCAAAGCTTCCCGGTAGTCCCAGCTACCAAAACTTCCAGAACTACACTGACCTGATTCCTTTATAGCCAAGGATATATAGGCAACATCAGAAGCAAGGTTCGGTCAGATCTTTCAAAAAATGCTCCCCACGGAGTATCCAAACGACCAAAAATCGCTCGTCTCCGCTCACTTTATCTTTGCCCGAAAACTCTTCGTGTTTCCGAGCAAAGAGGGGCAGCTGTGAGCACGTCATTTTTGCCCTATGTGAAATACTCCTACAAAATAAAGAAATATATTTTTTCCAAATTGTTTGCAATTTTATAGGATTTTTTGTAGAATTTTGTCAATTGTTTGCATTTTTGTGCATGTCTAATTCTGTCGAAATCATGAAAAATATCAAAAAATATCATGCATTGCATTTAGGTTTTTGTGTTTACATTTTACGATTAATTAGTTAATTAATTGCATTAGTAAAATGAAAACCACAAAAAATATCTTTCATTTTTACATTTTATGCTTTTAATGCTAATTTAGTAATTTTCTTTTCCATAATTTAGGATCAACTAATTTTGTAAATATTATAATTAGTAATTAGCTTAATATTGCAAATTAGATTAATTTAGGATTAATTTGGGTTTTTAATTCATTAAAGGAAAAGAAAATTGGAAAAGGTTTGTTTTGGACTCGACTTGGGCCAAATGCATTGAGCCCAATTGATTTTGGCCCAGTTTCGCCCAATATCCCTACCCAAATCCGGTCCAACATTCCTTACTACCCCAAACGACGTCGTTCCATTGCGTTTGGATCTGGGCCGTTGATCTTATTATATCGGACGGCCTGGAACTTAATACCCCCTTCCTATAAAATTGTCCTAACAACACCCTCATACCCTTCAGCCCCCCCTCCATTTCCCCGTCTCCCTAACTCTGAACATAAACCCTAGCCGCCCTGGGTTCCTTCATCTTCACCACCATTCGCCGCCGGCCGAAAATCACCTCATGGCGGCGGCCGGTCTCCAAACCACTCCGAATTTGCACCAGATAATCCTCACCTCCCTTACTCCCCAAATCCACTACTAATTTCCCTTAAATACTATCTAAATCGCACCATGTGTACGGTAAAACCGGGGGGTCCGATTTCCCCGTCATTGGGTCTCCCCGCGAACGTGCTTCTCAAGGTTCGAAGCCTAGGTCGAGACTCACCTTCGGGAGCCGTCGGGTTTTGACCCCGGGGGCAGTGCATACCAACAACTATGATAGGAAAGAGGGGAGTTTCCAAGGCATGCAGCTGGTATTGACAGAGCCTAATGCTATCTAGCTGTCTCATCCCCCTATCTTTATAATTAATGTTTTTTGTACAATATTGGGATCCCCCTTCTATATAAAGGGGATCCTTACAATTTTGTAAACAACCTATTGTTGCTCCAACTATTCGACACAAGATAAATAATAACTCTCTCCCTCTCTTTTCTCTCTAACACACTCTCTCGATATTATTGCTCCTATTTATTACTTTCGTACTTGTTCTTCATTTATTGCTTAACATTGGCCATAAAGAGCCTCCCTCAATTATTTTGTAACTGTTATCCCTTCCCCGATTATCCCTAATGGCTCGAGCTCGAGCCCAGGAATAAGCCTCGAGGCCCCGCACCGGTCAGTCCGAGGCCCGAAATAGCTAACTCGCCGGTTTGATTATAACTATGTTTTAGCTCGTGTTTCGTCTTTAAACTTCATACACCTAGCATCAACTGCTTAACAACTAACATAAATATAGGTCACGTATTTTTAGAGTCCCATCAACATATTTAATTGTTATTACCATTTTCACGGTAAACAGTTTGGCGCCCACTGTGGGGCTAAAAATAATAGCGATTATTTTCTTGTTGGTTTCGTTACACAACACGAGCTATCTTTCACACTTTTTCTTGTCCAAGATCTTCGATTTCTGGTCAAAATGTCTGGCTCGGTAAGTAAGATGGAAAATGACAACCTCGAAAACCACAAAGAGAAGGACACGACTATTCCAAATGTCGGTACACCATCGCAAAACTCAACCTGGATGGAAGGAGGGATTCTCCGACATGACGTCCATATGATTATTGGATGGACCAATATCCCCTAAGGACCCATGTTCAAACGGATAAGAACGTCCACTACAAAAGAGGGACCGACCCGAAACCGCGTGTCCGAAGACACCCTCGCATTCAGCGAGGAAGATCTCGAGGCCATGATAGAACCGCACAACGACGCGCCGGTGATCTCGTTTCTTTTAAATAATACTATGATAAAACATGTGCTCGTGGATCCAGGCAGCTTGGCCAACATAATTAGATCAGAGGTAGTAGGACAACTAGGGCTTCTCGAACGAGTCACCCCCATCTCTCGAGTCCTCCACAGCTTTAACATGACCGGCGAAGTAACGAAAGGAGAGATCACCCTCCTGATCGACACGTCCGGTGCGATTCAGAACATTGAGTTCCAAGTCATTGATGGCGACATGAGGTACAATGTATTGCCTGGCAAGCCTTGGATACACAACATGAGGGCAGTACCGTCAACCCTACACTAGGTGATAAAATTTCCCACGAAGGACGACGTAAAAACCATATGCGGAGAATAGCGGGTGGCGAAAGAAATGTTCGCGGTTCGCCATGAGGTGTCGATCCCCACGCACCCGATCTCAGACGATCCTAGGAACACATAGATCCCCGAGGACGACGAAGAAGATTTTTTCGCTCCTCGAACCTTCGTCTCCCCCGAAGAATCGGACGCAACTAAATCAACAGTCGAAGAGCTGGAGCAGACCGTTTTGATTGAACACCTCCCGGACCATAAGGTATACCTGGGAACGGGGCTAACCCCCGAACTCAGGGAAGGGTTCATTCAATTTCTTATTAATAATATCGACTGTTCACTTGGTCCCACTTAGATATGACAGGAACTCCACCAGAATTAACCTCTCACAAACTGAGCGACGATCCCAAGTTTAAACCCGTAAAGCATAAGAGAAGACCATATTCCGAGGTAAAACATGCCTTCATCAAAGAAGAAGTAACGAAACTTCTTAAAATAGGATCCATTAGAGAGGTAAAGTACCCCGAGTGGCTGGCCAATGTAGTAGTGGTGCCTAAAAAGGGAAATAAGCTAAGAATGTGCGTAGATTATAAAGACTTGAATAAAACATGTCCCAAAGATTCCTTCACATTGCCTAACATCGATCGTCTGATCGACGCTACAGCCGGCCACGAGACCCTCACCTTTCTCGATGCCTACTCGGGGTATAATCAAATCCGGATGAACCCCGAGGACAGGGAGGAAACCTCGTTCATCACAAAGTATGGTACCTACTGCTACTACGTAATGCCTTTCGGGCTAAAAACGTAGGGGCAACGTACCAGCGCCTAGTTAATAAAATGTTCGAGCATCAAGTAGGTAAATCAATGGAAGTATATATTAATGATATGCTAGTTAAATCCCTGCACGCAGAGGACCATTTAACTCATTTGCAGGAAACTTTCGACATCCTCAGAAGTTACAACATGAAGCTCAACCCCGAGAAGTGCGCCTTCGGAGTGGCTTCGGGCAAATTCCTGGGCTTCACGGTATCAAACAGGGGGATCGAGATTAACCCCGACAAAATAAAGGCCATCGAAGAAATCACGGTGGTAAACAATGTAAAGGCCGTGCAACGGCTAACAGGGCGGATAGCAGCCCTGGGCAAATTCATATCAAGGTCATCAGACAAGAGCCATCATTTTTTCTCTTTACTTAAAAGAACGAACAACTTCGAATCGACTCCAGAATGCCAACATTCCTAAAAGGAGCTAAAACGATATCTGACTAGTCCACCTTTGCTGCATATGCCAAAGGAGGATGAAACACTATATCTGTACCGGACCGTGTCTGAAATAGCGGTAAGCGGCATACTGGTCTGAGAGGAGCAAGGTACGCAATTCCCTATTTACTATGTAAGCCGGACCCTAGGGGACGCCGAAACCAGGTACCCCATCTAGAAAAATTATCTCTCGCGCTAATAAGCGCCTTGTGAAAACTGAAGCCCTATTTTCAATGTCACCGTATCTGCGTTCTGTCGACGTACCCCCTCCAAAGCATACTTCACAAACCCGAGCTATCGGGCCGATTGGCCAAATAGGCCATCGAACTCGAGGGGTATGATATCGAGTATCAATCTCGAACGGCCATCAAGTCCCAAATTCTGGCGGACTTCGTGGTCGATTTTTTGCCCTCCCTCGTACCCGAGGTAGAGAAGGAGATTTTATTAAAATCAGGCATGTCTTCCGGGGTATGGACCCTGTTCACAGACGGCGCCACAAATATAAGAGGATCCGGGCTTGGTATAGTCCTAAAGCCACCTGTTGGCGTAATCAGACAATCTATAAAAACGCAAAATTGACTAACAACGAAGCCGAGTACGAGGCTATGATTGCAGGTTTAGAACTGGCCAAAAGCTTAGGAGCCGAGACCGTCGAGGCGAGATGCGATTCACTCATGGTAGTAAGCCAGATGAATGGGAGCTACGAAGCTCGAGAAGACAGGATGCGGAGATATTTGGACAAAATCCAAGTCGCGCTACGTTGCTTCAAAGAATGGACCTTAGTCCATGTACCTCGAGAGCAGAACAGCAAGGCCTATGCCCTCACAAATCTGGGATCTTCTGTTGAAGAAGAGGACCTACTCCCCGGGGCTGTTGTTCAGTTGACTAAATCAGTGGTTGAGGAAGGTCACGCTGAGATCAATTCCACCAGCCTAACATGGGATTGGAGGAATAAATATATTGATTATTTAAGGGACGGGAAGTTGCTAGCAGATCCGAAAGAATCGAGGGCCCTGCGAACCAAAGCAGCCCGATTCTCGCTCGACGAAAACGAGACTCCGTACAGAAGAACTTCCGATGGCCCCCTGGCGGTAGTCTAGGGTCAGATGACACAGAATATGTACTCTGAGAAATTCACGAGGGTACTTGTGGAAATCATTCCGGCGCTGACTCCTTAGTCCAGAAGGTGATCAGAGCAGGCTACTATTGGGACAACATGGAAAAAGACACCAAAGAATTCGTCCGAAAATGTGACAAGTGCCAGAGATTCGCTCCCATGATTCACCAGCCCGGCGAGCAACTACATTCTGTCTTATCGCCATGGCCAGTCATGAAATGGGGAATGGACATTGTCGGCCCCTTGCCGACGGCACTAGGTAAAGCTAGATTCATTTTATTTATGACTGACTATTTCTCAAAAATGGGTGGAAGCGCAGGCCTTCGAAAAAATAAGAGAAAAGGAAGTCATCAACTTCATATGGGATCACATTATATGCCGATTCGGAATCACATCCGAAATAACATGCGATAACGGGAGGCAGTTCATCGGGAGCAAGGTAACACAGTTCCTTGAAGACCACAAAATCAAGAGAATCCTGTCAACGCCTTACCACCCATGTGCAAACGGCCAAGCCGAATCCACAAATAAAACCATCATTCAGAACTTAAAAAAGAAGCTGGAGAGCGCCAAGGGAAAATGGAGAGAAATGCTGCCCGAGGTGCTATGGGCATACCGAACAACTTCAAAATCAAGCACTGGGGAAACGCCTTTCTCTCTAGTGTACGGCGCCGAGGCTTTTATACCAGTGGAAGTCGGGGAGCCAAGCTCCAGATTCCAACACACTACCGAGGGCTCGACCAACGAGGCCATGACAACGGCCCTTAAACTACTGGATGAAAAACGAGAAGCCTCGCTGATCCGAATGGCCGCCCAGAAGCAGAGAATCGAAAGATATTATAACAGGAGGACAAACCTCCGGTATTTTGGGGTCGGAGACTTAGTCCTAAGGAAAATCACTCTCAACACCCGAAACCCTAATGAAGGAAAGCTAGGCCAGAACTGGGAACGACCGTACCATGTCCTCGGAGTAGTCGGCAAAGGGTCTTATAAGCTCGGCACCATGGAGGGCGAACAACTTTCGAGCAACTGGAACATATCAATGCTAAAACGATATTATTGCTAGGGCACCCAATTGAAAATTCCATGAATACCCTCAAGCAGGCATTGCACTCTTTTCCTTCGACCGTATTTTATCCCGAAGAGGGTTTTACCGGCAAGGTTTTTAACGAGGCAACATCCACATGCTATCTAAGGAAGATCCGACAAGTATTCCGGGCTTCTTTCGCAATCAATCCCGAGCGCCGGAGGGCATCCTCTGGGAAGATCATCCGCTCGGAAGAGCCGAGACATGCCAAATAAGGGTCCCAATGGGAAAATGATGTACCTGACCAAACAGTCGAATGAACCGTGTCCGCATAGTCAAGCCCCCGATGGCGGAGACACATGTTCTTGTGCCAAGTAATCAAGGAATACTTTTGCCAACGTATCTCATGCTCCAAAGGAAATTTAGCGTTTTCGCCAAAACGATTCCTACATCAAGAATGTCCCGAATACTCGGAGACTGGCATCGATAATTCGGCACCCGCACGACCTCAGGGTCGTAACTCCAAACTCATAAGCCCTCAGAAGCACCCGCACGATAATACCGGGGGGTCCGATTTCATCGTCATTGGGTCGCCCCGCGAACGTGCTTCTCGAGGTTCAAAGTCGAGGTCGAGACTCACCTTCGGGAGCCGTCGGGTTTTGACCCCGGGGGCAGTGCATACCAACGTCTATGATAGGAAAGAGGGGAGTTTCCAAGGCATGCAATTGGTATTGACAGAGCCTAACGCTATCTAGCTGTCTCATCCCCCTATCTTTGTAATTAATGCTTTTTGTACTATCTTGGGATCCCCCTTCTATATAAAGGGGATCCTTACCATTTTGTAAACAACATGTTGTTTCTCCAACTATTCAACACGAGATAAATAATAACTCTTTCCCTCTCTTTTCTCTCTAACACACTCTCTCGATATTATTGCTCCTATTTATTACTTTCATACTTGTTCTTCATTTATTGCTTATCATTGTCCATAAAGAGCCTCCCTCAATTATTTCGTAACTGTTAGCCCTTCCCCAATTATCCCCAATGGCTCGAGCCCGAGCCCAAGAATAAGCCTCGAGGCCCCGCACCGGTCAGTCCGAGGCCCCGAATAGCTAACTCGCCGGTTTGATTATAACTCTGTTTTAGCTCGTGTTTCGTCTTTAAACTTCATACACCTAGCATCAACTGCTTAACAACTAGCATAAAAATAGATCACGTATTTTTAGAGTCCCGTCAACATATTTAATTATTATTACCATTTTCACGGTAAACACACCGATTACAAATCTGGGAGTTTAACCTAAAAACCCTAGTTCACCCAAGTCAACCCAAAACTTCACCACACCATCTCCTCACTCCCCTCACCCCTAATATCTCACTGATTTCCCCAAACAATCCCACAAAACTCCGCAATTCCAAATCTAAGAAGGAGTTCTGTCTGGTTCGAAGAAAAGCTTCGAGTTGTTGTTCCATCAAGTGTTCGAGTCCTCAGCTTTTTTTCCGATGTTTTTCTTCTCTGATTAGGCTTTCAAGAGTCTTCTCTTTCAAGGAGATTCGGTCAAAGCCATGCAAGACCGGATCCCTTGAAGGAAAAGACCTCTATTGGTCAATCAAGGTGGAGACGACATCACAAGCTATCTTGGTTGCTTTCTATTCCACAAATGGTAAGGTCTCACCATTTACCTCTCCATTTTTCTTCTCTTTTCTTCAAATTCGAGTCAATTTTCTTTTAGGTTGTTTTTCAGTTGATAAATCTGTTCGTTCTTCATTTTTAAGAGTCGTCCCTGTTTCAGTCTTTGAACGTGTTTAAAATCAGTTTCTTAGGGGTTTCATTAACTTGGTTTCAATTCATGGTTCATTTGGTTTAAATCTTGAAATAGCTTCACTTTACTGTCATAGTTGTCAATTCCCTTTGCTTGTTCTAAACTATTTTTTAGTATCTTAAATTGCATGATTAGTCTAAATTTGTAAACAGTTGTTTTAATTAATGCATAATAGATTAGGTTCAACTTTTATTCAAGTTGTTTTGTGATTGTTTGTTTAACCCGTCTGCCTATGCTCATCACTAAAACTGATAGTCTGAAGAGCATTGTGAAGTTTTCTTATGAACTTGGTCCGTTTTAGAGGTTAGGTTTATTTTAAATTTTCAGATGCTTATGCTTTTAAACTTTGTTGTTTGCTTTTTTATTCAATTACTGATATTGGCCCATTTTCTTTTGTTTGCCTCGGTTTGTAAATTAGAAGAAACTTCTAGGGTCCTAATTGAACAAAAGAAAAAGTTGAGGGGTTTATTGGAGGGGTGGGTAAACATAATAGGATTAAAAAAACCTACTGGAAGGTTCTAGAATATGGGGCAGCTGGCCTCATTTGGTTAGCACAAAATGCATAAACCAATTAGGGACAGCCAGTTGTCCAAGTTGGTTAAAAAAGATGCCTTGTGGCTGAAGGAATAATTTTCTATCCTTTTCAGCACATGGCACCCTTTAGGGGCTATATATAGAACCTTTCCTTCACTCCTAAGATCATATTCTGAACCCTTAAAAAGAACTAAAATGTTTCTGCATTGCTTCATGAAAAATTAGCTCAAATTGTTTCTGATCTTTTCTTTAGCAAGAATTTTGAAATGCTTTCATTGGGTTGTTGGTTTTCATGGCTTGAATATGGACTAAAGGAGCTGTGTTTGCTGTTTATTTTGCTGCGTTGCTTACACCTTTGCTTTGGTGAAATCCTTACTCCATTTTTCTTTGTTTTTTATATCCAGGTATCTTTTGAACCTTTGAATGACCAGAAGAGTTGGAAGCATGTATCTAGTTGTTTGTAATAAAAATTGGTTTGCTTAGATGTTAGTTTAAATCATGTTATATATGTTTTGCTGTAATAAGAAACTGACTACCTCACATGTTATATCTTTGATTTCCTCGTGTAGACTGTTTATCTTTGGTTTAATAGCTTGTTTAGGTCTTAAGCATCTATTGTTATGTGTTATTAGTCATTTATTTGATCCATGTATAGTTTCTTATAATATTAAATGCTTAAATGTCCTGGTAGTTTATATAATCCTTGTTAGGATGGGTTGGGTATGCATTGTTAAGGGCAAATCTCAGATCCTTTCATGGTTAAAGCAATTAGGAATTTAAGTTTGGAGTTAGTTCATGAATGAGTTTAAATTATAGTTTTCTCATGGCTGAAACGGTAGCTTGTTAATAATCAAATCTATGATTTTTTAGATTGATTTGTTTAAAAAGTACTGTTGGATCACATTTTTATTCAAGAACTGGAGTCTCAATTGGGCTAGACGGCGGCCCAGATGAGGCAGCCTGGTCAAATTTCGACCTGGGTGTTTTGATTATTGTCCATTTCTTGTTATGGGCTCAGTTTCGAGCTTTGTTATATTCAACTTTTTAATTCATTAAACTTTCTGCTTGGTATAATGGGCATGGGCCTTAGTACTGAAGGCATGATTGTAAGTTGGGCTTGGTATTTGGCCCATTGGAATCTGTGTGTCGTTTGCCCTGGCTTCGCTTATGGGCTCGATTTTGAGCCCAGTCTTCTTTTAAATAATTTTGGGTTTAAGGTCAGCCCGGATTTTGCTTAAATAAGAAAGGGCTCAGCATCTCACTTTAGTTACGTACAAATCAGCAGCTACACATTAAATTCCGGACTTAGTTTTAAAAGATGAATGTTCATAGTTTGCTTTAGGCACGTTTAATATATCATCGTAGTTGTGTACACGTTCGCGTGACATGATTACGATTTTAAAAACAAAATCAGAGTATGCGTTCGTGCAACTTTGACTCAACTTTCTTAATAATAATAAAGCGTTACTAATTGTGGACATGTTCGCGTGACATGATTTTTGACGCGCCAAACAAATGGGTACACGTGCGCGTGACCTGTTTCAAGATAATTTTTTAATTAAAAGAGGCAAATGCACGTAGGTTCTAAAATGAGTAATTAGACATTTTAATTAAGCCAAGTATGATTAAAGCGAGCCACCCTGCTAAAACCACGAAACTCGGGAATGCCTAACACCTTCTCCTGGGTTAAAAGAATTCCTTACCCGGATTTCTGTGTTCGTGGACCATAAATAAGAGTCAACTTTCTCGATTCGGGATTTTAAACCGGTGACTTGGGACACCATAAATTATCCCAAGTGGCGACTCTGAATTTAATATAAATAATCCCGTTTCGATTATTGTCACTTTAATTGAAAAAACTCTCTTATACTCCTGTCCAGGATAGTAAAAGGGGGTGTGACAGCTCTGACGACTCTGCTGGGGTGTTCTCAAATTTTTAGGATTTTGAGTTTGTAGAAGGTGTAAGACTAGAGGGTATATAGAAGGGGCTTTTCCACACTCCACAGATTATGATATAGATAAAGACGACATCAACGTCAAATATGCAAAAAGAAGTTGTTATCAACGACTTTGCATGTTCACAGTTTCCACTTCTCAAATTCCGTTGCACGGTGGCATGCAGTAATTTGGGTGTCCGTTCTATTAATCCATTACGTTAAACTATAAACAGTTACTGATAACAACGTTTGTTCTTAAATTTCACTAAAGTCACTGCCTTCAACCTTCTCTTCCTTCATTATCCACAAACACAATCAACGAGAGTTTCAGATATTTATTCCTTTTATTCATCCAAAATAAAGCACGTCAAATTTTCATTTCCTTTGCGAACCAATACAGATTCTTCCAAGTATATATTTAGTTGTGTCATTTTTAACCAAATTCCTATTGACTTACAAACAACACATTCATTCATCTCCACCTGCATTTCAATATCAAATCCATCACTACTACTTTCCACCATCCTAACAATAGAAATTGAATATTTTTAGCACTCTCTAAATAATTTATGTCGTAATTGATTTTAAATAGGTAATTCTTTGATATGAGATTTTTCATTTGGAAAGATATTTATCATTATAATAGATATAAAGGTGCTCATTTCTGCCAATGCAATTTACTTAAGTTGTTGTTTTGATGCGTCAACAGTTATGAACTGAATTTAAATGAATAAAGAATTGAAACCAGATCAAACTGTTTGATTATCATTTCTACTATAACGGTACTAAAGTTTTATAGTATAGTTCTTTAAAGGTCCATTATTTCTTCAACTATCTTTACCTTTTCGTTGCAAGTGAAGAGAATCAAATTTTGAGAAACAAAATTTTATGAGTTTTAATTTGTAAGGATGAAATTTAAAGTAATACTTAAAATTTATTTAGAGTGGTAATTGCTTTAGATGTTTTGATAAGATAAAGTTTACTGATACCTTTATCATATCTCATTGGTATATTTAAAATTAATAAATTAGTATGAAACATTAAAAAATCATTATTAATGTTTTAATGTTCTTAAAGTTTTAACGCCAATGACAATGTAAAACTTGATTTAAAATGTCACACTTAAAATTCAAAGTAATACTTTAAATCATATCTTTCCTGCATCTATTTTAGATTATTTTGTCTTTCATTTGCAGTCAAACAAACATGTATACATTAAAGTAAAACGTAAATTTTTTTATCTTATATGTATTGCATCAAAAGAAAATATAACTAACCACAATTAATGTTATTACAATTAGAGGTGAAGTCATGATTTGAATTTTATGGATTTTAAATTTTAGGATAATAATATTAGGTATTAGTAACTAGGTTCTTAATTTAATTTTTGTACATAGTTAATAAATTTCTTGATATAAATATAGGGTTTGCACATTCCACCCTGCAACTTCTCCCTAGGATACTTTGTGCACTCTGTCGATTTGCACTAATGCTATTAAATTTGACCGAACCCGTACCCTCCACCGTGATTACTTTAGCTATTAACATTGTGCAAAAAATGTCAGGTACCTCTAACCTTGTCTCTTTCAATCATTTTGCCGCTCAAAATTCTATTTGGAACAACTGAAGTCGCCACTTTTATCTGCCGTGTACTTTTGCTGAAAGGGTCAGCAATATTGTCAAGTATTTTGGATTGAGTTCGACTGCTTATTGTTCTGTCATTGTGCAACATACTTTAATGCACCTCCAACCTCCTGAACTGATACCAGAAGTAAGGGTGAACAGCTGCAAACTCCTCTAAGCTCACAAACATCTAATTTCCAATTTCGACTTCTCTACATTAGCAAATCCGATTTCATCCCATTCTAAGACAGCAATTGTCTCCGTTCTTATTCGATACCATACATTGGCATGACTAGGAGTGTGGTCTCGATTGCATGATGCTGAATTTTAGCACCTATTGTCACAAAGTAGTATGTGCAAAAGTAGGATGACTTATGACACCTGAACTTATACTCAAATCCATGTTACACACCTGTTGACCGCGAGACTATTTTCAAACATTCAACATGCATCGGAGGAGTCAAATCACGAGGCTATAAATACTAGCCTCGAGCTATTGGATGAAAAATAAGAGGCAACACTTGTTCAGATAGCCGCGCAGAAGCAAAGAATCGATAGATACTACAATAGAAGGACCAACCTTCGACACTTTGGAATTGGGGACTTAGTTCTACGGAATGTTACCCTCAATACTCGAGACCCGAATGAAGGGAAACTAGGCCCGAATTGGGAAGGACCATACCGAGTCATCGGAGTTGTCGGTAAAGGATCTTACAAATTGAGCACGATGGAAGGTGAGCAACTGTCGAACAATTGGAATATGTCACTACTCAAATGATACTACTGCTAAGGTATGACTTTCTCCTTTTGTCCATTTGACTTTGAAACTAACCCATCGCAGGTGTTCGATCGAAGATATCGAAGGCACTTTTTTACACGAAGGCCTTAGCTTTTAAAGTATGCGTTGCACTCTTTTTCCCTTAGATCGAAGTTTGTCCCAAATGGGTTTTATCGGCGAGGTTTTTAACGAGGCAACAACTATGTGCTACCTAAGAAGAACTCAACAATATCCAAGGTTTCTTTTCAACAAACCTTGAATACTGGCGGGCATCACCCTCGGAGGTCATATTTTCGAGGAAAATACTACACGCCAAAGAGGGCCTCAATAGGAGAACTTTGTAATGGGCCAAACGGTCAGATGAACCGTGTCCATGTAGAATAGTCGAGGTCCGACGGCAAAGCATGTACGCATGTATCAATTATTCAAAGAAGCATTCTTTCTATATCAAAACACTTTGTGTCTCAAAGAAGTCTACTATTATACGAGCTTCATACTTATAACTCTATGAGAAATGGCTCAAGGGCCAGAATGCAAATACACCTCGAATACTCGGGGACTGTCATCGACAGTCAAAACATCCAAATCATCAAAAATTAGAATTCATAAGACCTCAAATAGGCATCCCCTCGATATAAAGGCCAAGACCATCATACTCGGGGACTAACCTTTCGAACAAGTTCTAAAGGTTATCGAAAAATAAGTCCAAGAGACACACCCGAAGGCTACGGCCATATTAAAGACTACTGTCATATAAAAAGGCTACGGCCAAAATAATGCGGCTCGGAGATGTCCGATTTCCGCCATAAATTAAAGGCCTTCAAACACTTTGAAAAAATCGGTTAAATCAGGCTACCCTCGGCAAAAGCAAATGATAAAGGGCTTCGATATAATCAGCCCTCGAATAATTTAAAGGCTTCGATCGAACCTTCGAAAAACCCAACGGGTACAAAAAACACATGCTAAGACATAGAAAAAATTTCACTAAGTCTTTTAGACGAAAAGAGGGAAACATTATAGCCGCTTTAGAGTCCAAATTGGCCCAACTAAAAGAGCCTAAGGGCTGACCTTAAAGATCCTAAGGGCCAAACTTAAAGAGCCTAAAGGGCTGACCTAAAAGAGCCTAAGGGCCGATATAAAAAGGCCTAAGGGCCAAAACATATAGAGTTCGAGACCTCGCTCTCACTCAACATGAACTCAGGAGTCCCGAGCTCACATCAAATTAACCAGGGAATAGCTCAAGGATTAACAAAAACCTTAAAAGGTATTCTGTTATAAGTTCAACAATCGCCCATTGATTATTTATAAACCCAAGGGTTTGTTCTATTCAGAATCCGAGCCGATGTTCGCTCGATCATTGAAGTTATTAAAATTTTCCACAAAGTAAAGACAAAGCAGAATTCAATACAAATCAGAGATGGAGCAAGGGAAATTCTATATTTATAAAGGGGTATTTACAATTCCCACGAAAGGCCTTACACAAAAACAAAACAAAGGAACCTAATCTACTTCGGGGCCACATCCTCGGGAGTTGCGTCCTCGAGAGCAGCATCTTCAGGAACTTCCACCTCAGGGACTTCATCCTCATCTTCCCCGCTCTCGGAGCCACTGGTGGAATCCTCACCATCAGAAAGTAAAGCGGCAGCCTCGTCCTCCAAAGTTTTTGCTTTCTCAATATCAGCTGAGAGGTCGAAGCCTCGAGCATGCACCTCCTCAAGAGTTTCTCTCTGGGATTGTCGCCTGGCATGGTCGAGAGCACAGGATAACTTAACTTCAGCCGCAATAGAGATCTCCCGTGCCCGAGCGTTTGCAGCTTCAGCGTCAGCTCATTACGAAGACACAAATGCCTCCACTTGAGATTTGGCCATCGTAAGCTCAGCAACTGATTTAGCTTCGAGCTCCTCGATTTTGCGGCTCCGGGCCAAGCTTTCCTCCTTTACATTTTGAAGCTGGCGTTCGATTGAAGTTAACTGCTCCCGAAGTGTATCTCTCTCTGAGGCGAGACAGTCCATGTGTTGTTTCCACCCTAGGGTCTCGGCCTCTTTCATCTTGAGCTCTTCTCGGAGCTGCTCCACCAGCTCGCCCTTCTACTGGGCCTGCATAGTTGAAGTGTTAGTCGCTAAATCAAATAAATGCATAACGGACCCTCAAAGGCCATATTACCTTTTCAATAAGCTCGGTCTGTTCTTGACGAGCCTTCGCCAACTCGACTCGGAGATCTCTAACCTCCTCCTCGTTCTGTACGTAGAGGTGTTTAAGGACGTCCCTCTCTTCCATCAGCTTCTTCAGTTCAGCTTCACACCGGGCAAGCTTGGATAGAAATTTGGAAAATTCTTGCCGATGAAGCACCATGGCCTTCATGCAAAGAAAAGGAGTTAGACTTGGAAAGATGAGAATTAAACTCGAGCATAATTATGGGGATGAAAACTTACTTGTTTGAAGAGCCTTTGGGCCTCATCAAAAATAAACAAGGCATCAGGATCGAGACCATCCTCGATCCCCACAAGACACTCTCGAAAAATGTCACTCCCTTCATCGGTCGTTCCCACATCAGGAGTCCTCATGGCCCGGGCATCTCGAAATTTCTCTTCGGAGAACACCGGGACCAGCAGCGAATCATCAACATTGATTACCCCAAGCGATTCACTTGGGATATTATCTTGTCTTTGAAGGGCCTCGGAATTAATCTCTTCGAGCTCGCCCGCCAAGTGTCCCCCGAGACGAGACGCACGTTTTCCGCCTGATGGCTCGGGGACTTTGCTGGAGCTCCCCTCCGAAATTTCTTTGGTTCGAGATTGAACCGCATCTGCCACCATCGGTTCAGTGGCCTCCGAAGCATCAGTGCTTCCTCTTTTCCGAGCTACCAACATGCAGTCGCCATCTTCCCCCTCTTCATCCTCATCCCGAAGGCGTTGGGCCATTTCTGGAGATAGGGCCACGGTATCGGCCGTAGGCTTTCGAGCCTTGCTTTTCCTTGGCTTCTGGGAATTCTCAGGCGACCCCCTTTCCTCTTCTTTTCCTTGGTAGGCTTTGGGATTTCTTCTTCACCGAGCAGGGGTGGCCGCATAGCCACGGCGTCTTCGAGGCCTGCATAATGATAAAGTAAGTATTTCACTAGGAAACATAAATACGTGAACAAGAGAACTCACCACGGTTTTTAACTTCCCATCAACCCTTGGCCAAGTCACGCCAACTGCATTCCGCGTATGAAGAAGTGGAGGCTAGTTGCCGGACCCAGCCTTCGAGATCCGGAACTGCACCAGGAAACCAACCAAAAGTTGCATCATCAGAAAAGAGTTAGATCGAGAAAAAATAGGGAAAGCAGGGTATTAATTACCATCGATGAATTTGTACTTAGGTTTCATGTTCCACTCCTCGGGGAACGGCATCCTCTCAGCAGGAATCAGATCGGAGGTCCTGACTCGGAAAAACTGGCTCATCCATCCTCTGTCCTTGTCCTCCCCGATGCTGGAGAAAAGGGACTTCAAGGATCGGCGCTGAAGCTTTATCAAAGCCCCTCGATAAAGGCGAGGGCTGTATATAGGGCTGCTTATCGGGCGGATTGGGCGGTTATTTACTCTTAACGGTTTGGCTTATCGGTTATCGGCTTTTAAATGTATTAATCCGCTAGCCACCCGATAAGATATCGGGCGTATTGGTATTAGTTTAGCTCTTATCGAGCGGTTATCGGGTGGTTTATCGGCCTAATTCAATCAATATTGCACATGACGTTCTTTGAGTTCATAGCAGACTTACTTCCTTAGGACTTCGAAACTGGAAAAGGAAAGACAGTAACTCATTATATCAGTAAGAACAAACTTTTGAAGCATATGTCATTTTGATGGATTGGAGAGCAGTGGTAATACAGAAACTTGGCATTACAAGACATATAGAGGAACATGAAAAGTTTTAAATTTCTGCAGATTGTCCAACAGAAAATATACTCCTACTATATTCTTTTTGTTCTTTCTTTTCCTCTCTTTTCATTATTAGCTTTGCCTTTTGTTCAGCGTGGAAACCAAAGACGGTACAAACAACAGAAGCATTAGCAAATATTGTCCATGGTGCAATCCAAAAGATGCATGAAATTTACAAACAGTAGAAGGCACTTGTTTTTACTTCATCCTCTTCTTTTCCGACGTCTTTTCTTTGCCTTAAACTCCATAACCATCCTGTATCCGTATTCGTTGACAATTCTCATAGACAATTTTGGTCTCCCTGCTAAGAAAATGACATATCCCATAAACAATCCAAACATCATTCCACAACCATATCCTAATAGAGAATAGAGATAGAGTACTAAAAGTGGAAGAAAGGTTTTTGATTATTTAATATATATATATATATATGGATAAAAATAAATTTTATATGTATATATATATATTCTTAACGGGTTAACGGATTATCCATTAAGAAAATTGAATAATCCGCCCCCAAACCGATAAGCCGTTAAATAAAAAAAATCAATATGTTCCCCGCCCGTTAAACCATTAACCCGATACCAATAATCCATTAAGCTTCGGTTTCGGTTCAGTTTTCGGTTTTGGTTCGGTTTTGAACACCCCTAGCTGTATAGCCTGATCAGGTGGTCGAGGGTAAAAGGCATCATATCGACCAAGCCCGAAAAATATCTGATCAGGTTAACGATGTGCCAGAAAGAGGGGTAGATCTGGCCAAGCGTCACCTCGTATTGTTCGCAAAAATCAAGAATTACTAGGTCTATGGAACCCAAAGCTGGATCTGCAGGGCCCAACGTAAAAGGGTGTGTATACACGCTTAAGTACCCCGCCTTATGGGTAGTGATGTCCTCTTCAGGAGAAGGGATCACAACATCTTTGTACTACCAGTTGCATTACTTTTTTACCTGCTCAAGTTCGCCTTCAATTATTAAGCAGATGTATCGAGACATGGGCCCCCATCGACCTGGTGTCGATGCAGGTCTCTCGATTTTAAAATTGGAGGTTAGCTCACATGGCCCGGGAATACACTCCTCAATACGAGGTGGCACCACTATTCTACCTCTGGCCGGACGCGACGATGAAGCTTTTTCTTTCTGGGGAACAGTCCTAGATGGCTTAGCCATTATGGTTGGGAAATTCAAGAGAAGAGAAGAAGTTGATGCTGTAGTAAGAACAAATTGGGAAAAGGATGAACTCAGAGAAGTTGAAGAAGCTAATGATATTCTAAGGATGATTTGAGAAGTAAAGATTGCAAAAATTATGGGAATGGCCTATTTATTGAGGTCTCTTAAACGGTTTGGATTAATGACCTTGGGAGCTACGTGGAAGCAACTTTTCAATCACTTCAGCGGCTGACATCACGAGATTGACATCATGATCAAGGCGACAGAGTATCGAAGATCAAATCGTTTCTTATCATCTTATTCTAAGAAACGCGGGGACTATCTGTATACGGTCGAAATCGGGTATGACCAATTTCTCGAGCTCAAGGGGTCGCCCTGAGTCCGAATTCAAGATAGACCAAGTTCGAGCTCGATGGATCAGGCTCGAGCTCGATGACACGGTACAAGGCTCGAAGAACCAAGTGTTCAAGTAACGTCGAAGCCTAATATGACTGGCCTCGAGATAATGCGGTTATGGATTTGTAACAGAATGAGCAAGATTCCTACCACGTCCCCAAGATCGTAGCACAAATCCCGGAACAGATTTGTACGAATCCGTACTAGGCGGTTAGACAGTTGTCCCGATAATATTCTTTACTGTAAATGGAAATGTACCTTATTTAGGGCTCCCCTATTATATAAAGGGGACCTCAATCATTTGTAAACATCATCTAATCATTGGCAAAGAATATACTCTCTTACTTTTCTCGATCATTGTTCATCAGAATTATCCTTTAGCTTTATTATTCTTGCTTATTGTTCTTGACCAATCTCCAGGTCACTTGGGCTCGAGGTCGAGACTGACTTATCTACTGGTTTGATCTTACTTATTTCTTACATCTATACTTCAGATTTCTTGGTTATTAATTAGTATTGAACTAAATCACGTATCTTTAAAACCATAAATCAAATTTAATTTTTACTCGTATTTTTGGTAAACATATTTCACTTTATAATCAAACAACGAATTTCAACAAATAGTTATTGTTACTCGTAAAACGGTACAATTAAATTTATAAAGCATTTCATAGACACGTGAATTAATTTGATCCAAAAATATAAAATAACTAAGAACCAAAAAATTTGATTAAATAAACTTGAAGAAAATACAAGTCTGACTGTGAGATGAACTTCTTCGGAAACAAGAATAAGAACAATATGCAGAACAGAAAGAAAGAATGTAGTTAATAAATCAGTAGCCTTTTTGCGTACCGATGTTTTTGCGTCCTACAATGAATACAAATTCTTCTTTTTATAGTTCAATTCAGGGAGACAAGATCTCCAAATTAAGCTCTTCTTTAATATGAATAAAACCCCTCTTGATGGTTGCATAACAGTAGAGTATTTATGTAAATTTTCTTTGTAACGGCTGCTCATTGAATGTTGTCTTTTCCAACCGATATCTTTTTTTCAGATCTTTGCCCCAAGTTCTAGCGCCTTCGAAACTTATTCAGCACCGGTCACATGTTCGTAACCGGTGCCAGCTATTTGTTGTCTCATATCTTACTTGTCTTTACTTCTACGTGTCAACTCGTCGAGCATCCACCTATCGTTCATCAATTTTACCCCATACATATAGTTCCCCTACTTTCCGGTGACAAAACTTTATGTTACCTGGAAGTAGATAAGACCTATTTTCTTGGCGGAAAAATTTCTGAACAGTTTCTAACACTTGAAAGGACGCACTTCTCCTTGCATTTAATAAGCCGAACATGTGTTATCCTGTGATTTGGCAAATAATTTTGCCAGTTTCCTAGGTAATGATGACCATGAATTCTGCCGCCTATAAACTTCTCCATTTCTCATCATTTTTGTAACAACCCGGCCGGTCATTTTGAGAGTTGTAACCCCGTTCCCCAATTTACTACTCCTTTTGTGCTTTATAGCTGCTATGCGACTTGCCGAGGTAGTTGGTTCGGGTCCGGAGCGGCTTTGAAATAAATTGAGACACTTAGTCTCAAGGTTGGAAGCTTAAGTTGAAAAGGTTGATCTGATGGTGACTTATGTGTAAATGACTCCAGAATGGAGTTTTGATGGTTCCTTTAGCTCCATTGGGCGATTTTCGACTTAGGAGCGTGTCCTGATAGTAATTTGGAGGTCCGTAGTGGAATTAGGCTTGAAATGACGAAAGTTGGAAATTTAGAAATTTGACCGAGAGTGAACTTTGTGGTTACCGGACTCGTATTGGGGCTTCGGGGTTGGAGTAGTTCAGTGGTGTCATTTGTGATTTGTGTGCAAAATTTGAGGTCAATCGGACGTGATTTGATAGGTTTCGGCATCGTTTGTAGAAGTTGGATTCTCTTAGTTTCATTAGGCTTGAATTGGGTGCGATTCGTGTTTTTGATGTTGTTTGATGTGATTCGAAGGCTCGACTAAGTTCGTATCGTGCTTTAAGACTTGATGATATATTTGGTTAAGGTCTTGGGGGCCTCGGATGAGTTTCGGATGGTTAACGAATCAATTTTGGACTTGTGTTATGGCTAAAGTTTTCTGGTGTCTCTGATCTGGTTTTCTTATACGCGATCGTGTGGGAAGGTCCTCGATCGCGTAGGCTTAGCTGGGCAATGGAGGACTTTGTTCTACGCGTTCGCGAGAAGGAGGATGTGATCACATAATTATGGGATGCGGTGATTCGCGAACGGGTGGCTAAGGTCGCGTTCACATAGGGTATAGGAGGCAGAAGCTGGGGTCACGCGTTTGTTCTTGGCGATCGCGTGAAGAGGGTCGTGATCGCATAGGTTGAGGGAAGCAATGCTTCGCGTTCGCGTGAGGACTGACGCATGAGGACTCACACGTTCGCGTAGGCTTGGATTTGCTTGGCAGCTGAGTTGTGCTTCGTGATCGCGAGGCAATTTCCGCGATTGCGATTAGGGATATCTGGGCAAACTTTAAATATTTCAAAAATGAGGATTTCAGTTCATAACACAAAATTGAGTTTGGGAGCTCGGTGGGAGGCGATTCTTGGAGAGATTTTCAAGTGGGTGATTGGGGTAAGTGATTCTTACCTAGTTTTGGTTAATTTTCATGATTATGTCTTTAATTTCATCATTAAATTAGTGATTTGGGGTGGAAAATTGGGGGGAAATGGAGGAAAGTTCTTAGGCCGAATTTTGAGGTTTTGATCAAGATTTCGGCGTCGGATTTGAGTAATTGTGGTATGGATGGACTTGTGGTTGAATGGGTGTTCGAATTTTGTGACTTTTACCCGATTCCGGACGAGGGCCTGGGGGCATGCTTTTGAGTTGACTTTTTTACTTTTGTTAAGAGCTTAGTATTTCTTATGGAATTGATTCCTTTGGGTTATGTTGATTGTATCGAATTGCTTGTGGCTAGATTCAAGGCATTCGGAGGCCATTTTATGAGGCAAAGGTGTGTTGGAGTAGAGATTTGTTCGGCATGAGGTAAGTAACAGTTCTAAATTTGGTTGTGATGGTATGAAACCCCGTATTATGTGCCATGTGATTGTTTTTGAGGTGACGCACATGCTAGGTGATGGCGTGCACCGTAGGAATTGTGACTTGGTCAATTCCGTGGAACTGTAAAGTTGAAAAATCAGTTGTTATCCGTATATTCTCCATGTGTTATAGAAATTGAATTGCAGATCATGTTAGAAATCATGTATAGACTATGTGTTGGCACTAAAGGGACCCATAGAGGTCGTGTACATTTTGAATTATCTACTAAATTGCTATTTTGTACTCAGTCACAGTTTTACTTGCATATCCCAATCTCTATTGTTCTTTGCTGATACATTATATCATTTCTGTTTGAGTTGATTATCATGATTATTGAGAGCCCGAGAGACTGGAGAGGTTGATGACTGAGTGAGGGCGAGGGCCTGATGGTGAGGATATTTACGGGATCGGGTTGCACGCCGCAACATGTTTCATTAATTTATGCCATGATTGGCTTGTTATAGCGCTTGGGTTGAAGGAGCCCCTCCGGAGTCTGTACGCACCCCCAGTGGCGAGTGCGAGTGGCGAGTGCCGAGTGACTAAGAGGTATGAGTAAATATGAAGAAAGAATGACTGTGAGGAATGAGTGAATGGGAGGACTAAGTGACTGTTGCTCTGAGATGATGCATTTGATTTCACTACTGTTGCACTTCAGCTGGCATATATCACCGTCTTGTAAATTCTGAAAGATACTATATTCTATTTCAATTGAAGTTGACATGAATTAACTGTTTTGGCCTTAATTGTCGAACTTGAAAGCATGCCTATCTTCCTATTGAAATTACTAGAATTGAACTATAACTGTGAAGCTCGTTACTACTTTCAGTCCCTTATTTAGTCTTGTTACTTACTGAGTTGGTTGTACTCACGCTACACCATGCACTTCGTGTGCATATCCATGTCTTTCTAGACACGGTGGGTGCTGATTTCTTTGCAAAACTTGATCGTTCGAAGGTTTCAAGGTAGCTGCCCGGCGTTCGCAGACCTTGTCTCTCCTTCCCTATCTTTCATCTTTATGTATTTAGTTTTAGTCTTTCATAGATAGTATATTTCTAGACTTGTGTTGTATAGATGCTCATGTACTCAGTGACACCCCGATATTGGGCCGTATTGGGTTTTGACTTTCTATCCAAATTTTGAGAGTTTTGATGATTTAAACTCGTGTTATTCTTATTTTTCAATTAAAAGTGTTGGAAAATATTTTGAAGTGTCGGCTTGCCTAGTACCACGTTAGATGCCATCACGACAGGTTAAGTTTTTGGTCGTGAAAAGTTGGTATCTAGGTTACATAGGTCTCACGAGTCATGAGCAGGTTTAGTAGAGTCTTGCGGATCGGTACGGAGATGTTTGTACTTATCTTTGAGAGGCTGTCGAACCCTTAGGAAACTTCACATTCGTGTATTCTTGTCGTGCATATTTGTTGATTCCAGTAACTAAACTTCTATATTTTATTCTCTCATAGATGGTGAGTAAACGTGCTACCAGATAGGACAGATAGCCACCAGTGCCACCAGCCAGGTCCATGGAGGTCGAGGCCGCGGTAAGGGTAGAGGTGCAGCTCGTACAACAGCTAGAGCAGCACCTACAGATCCACGAGTCGCTCTAGCTTCGGAGTAGGTACCAGATACGATTGAGCCAGTGGGACCACTCAAGCACCAGCTGTGCCCATTGTGATTCCACGCCTTCAGGAGGCTTTGGCTCAGATTTTAATTATGTACACCAACCTTGCTCAGGTGGTCTCTGTTCCGGTCGTAGCAGCCACTTCTCAAGCCGGGGGAGGTACTCAAACTCCCACCGCCTGTACTCCAGAGCAGGTGATGCAGGGACTTTAGACACCAGGGGTACTACCAGACAAGTCGGTTGCAGCTGCTCAGGCCCAGGTAGGTCCCGTTATGACTGATGATGAGCAGAGGAGACTAGAGAGATTTGGGAGGCTTCAGCCTCCATCATTTAGCGGGGTTGAGTCAGAGGATGCCAAGGGCTTCTTGGATAAGTGTCAGCAAATTCTTCGCATGACGGGTATTCTGGAGACCAGTGGGGTCTCGTTTTCTAATTTTAAGGTTACTGGAGCTGCCTTCAGATGGTTGAGGCTTATGAGAGGCTCATGTCGGTCGGTGCAGCACCACTTACATGGCAGGAGTTCTCTATTCTCTTCTTGGAGAAGTTCGTGCCGCAGTCTCGCAGGGAGGAACTATGCAGACAGTTTGAGCAACTACGCCAGGAGGGCATGTCTATGACCCAGTACGATATGAGGTTTTCTGAGTTTGCTTGTCACGCAGTTTGCTTGGTTCCCATTGATAGGGAGAGGATTAGGAGGTTCGCCTCACATATCAGTTGCAGTTGCTTATGACTCGGGAGAGGGTATCTGGTGCTACTTTCGACGAGGTGGTTGTCATTGCTCGGCAAATGTTGATGGTCCGTATTCAGGAGCGTTAGAAGAGGGAGGCCAAGAGGCCTCGAGGTTTCGATGGTATTCCTTCTGTGGGGAAGTCCTACCATAGCAGGGGTCATCCTTATTGGCCCGCTTAGATGGCTCGTCCAGTTCACCGTGGTACATCATCCAGTCATGGTTCATATAGTGCTTATCAGGGTCATTCATCTCTTAGTGCCCTTCCAGCTCAAAGTTCATCCCGTGCTCCATTGGTTCAGGATTCATCTATGCCAAGTTCTTCTAGCAGTTATCCGGGTACTCGGGGCCCCACCGGGGAGTTGCTTCGAGTGCGGGGAGTTTGGTCATATGTGGAGGTAGTGTCCTCGTCGCCCGGGAGGTCCAATGCAGGAGAGGAGTCAGGATACGACTTCCGTATCAGTTACTTCACCACCCGCCCAGCCAGCTCGGGGTGGAGCCCATGCAGCTAAAGGTCACCCTAGAGGGGGAGGCTGATCAAGTGGCGGTCAAGCCCGATTCAATGCTATTCCTGCCAGACCAGATATTGTTGCTTCAGATGCAGTGATCACACGTATTGTCTCAGTATGCCACAGGGATGCCTCTGTATTATTTGACTCGAGTTCCACTTATTCGTATGTATCATCGTATTTTTCTCATTATCTGGATATGCCCCGTGAGTCCTTAGTTTCATCTATTCTTGTATCTATGCAGTGGGCGATATTATTGATGTGGACCGTGTATATCGGTCGTGTGTAGTGAGTATTGGGGGATTGGAGACTAGAGTTGATCTCTTATTGCTTAGTATGGTTGATTTCGACGTGATCTTGGGTATGGATTGGTTGTCTCCATGTCATGCTGTTCTAGATTGTCACGCTAAGACTGTGACGTTGACAATTCCGGGGTTGCGAAGGATTGAGTGGAGGGGTTCTCTAGACTACGTCCCAGTAGATTGATTTCATACTTGAAGGCCCAGCGGATGGTTGGGAAGGGTTTTTATCTTATTTGGCTTTTGTGAGGGATATTGGTGCTGATACTTCTACTATAGATTCTGTTCTAGTGGTGCGAGATTTCCTGGATGTGTTTCCTGTCGACCTGACGGGCATGCCGCCTGACAAGAATATCGACTTTGGTATTGACTTGGTGCCGGGCACTCAGTCCATTTCTATTCCTCCATATCGTATGGCACCAGCTAAGTTGAAGGAATTGAAGGAACGGCTTTAGGAACTTCTTGATAAGGGGTTTATTAGGCCTAGTGTGTCGCCTTGGGGTGCACCGATTCTATTTATGAAGAAGAGGGATGGTACTATGCGGATGTGCATCGACTATAGGCAGTTGAACAAAGTTACAATCAAGAACAAGTATCCTTTGTCGCGCATTGATGATCTATTTGACTAGCTTCAGGGAGCGAGGGTATTTTCTAAGATTGATATGAGGTCTGGGTATCACCAGTTGAAGATTCGGGACTCGGATATTCTAAATACAGCATTCAGGACCCGTTAGGGTCATTATGAGTTCCTTGTGTTGTCTTTTGGGCTGACCAACGCCCCAGCAGCATTCATGCACCTGATGAACAGTGTATTTCAGCCTTATGTCGACTCGTTTGTCATAGTATTCATTGATGATATCCTGGTGTACTCTTGTAGCCAGGAGGAGCATGCCCAGCATTTGAGGATTGTGTTGCAGCGGTTGAGGGAGGAGAAGCTTTATGCCAAGTTCTTTAATGTGAGTGTTGGTTTAGTTCAGTGGCGTTCATGGGGAACATGGTGTCCAGTGAGGGTATTCAGGTGGATCCAAAGAAGATAGAGGCGGTTCAGAGTTGGCCCACACCGTCCTCAGCTACGAAGATTCGGAGCTTTCTCGGCTTGGCCGGTATTATCGTCGCTTCGTGAATGGTTTCTCGTCTACTGCATCGCCCTTGACCAAATTGACTCAAAAGGGAGCTCCTTTCAGGTGGTCGGATGAGTGTGAAGAGAGCTTTCAGAAGCTCAAGACTGCCTTGACCACAGCTCCAGTTCTAGTTTTGCCTTCAGCTTCAGCCTATTTTCTAAAATAATCAGTTAAAACTAAAATAAATTTTACCTGAACGAGACCTTGAGAAAAAAGAGCAACTACATTCATCCCCCATTTCATGAATGGCCACAGTAACACCACCAAATGCAGAAGCTATGCCTGCTGATGTATTATTGCGCATAATGTTGACACTTATCATGTTTTTGTATAAACGCCTTCGTGCCTTGTTCCATCCGGGGCCAATAGTAACCAGCCCTTATCAATTTAAGAATCAACAGGTCCGCACCTGAATGATTTTTGCAAACCCCGTCATGAATTTCTCTCATCATATAATTAGCCTCTGATGTTCCTAAACATCGAGCCAATGATCCTTGAAACGATCTTCACTATGATTGACCATCAAAAAGGCAATAACGATCAGCTTTAGTTCATAGCCCCTGGGAGGCTTTAGAATCTTCAAGTAATTTGACATGCCTTAAATATTCTATAAACTCGTTTTTCCAATCTCAAATTACGTTGATCAAGTTAACTTTGCGATACCTATCCACGTCCAGGACTGAATGCAACAGCTGAACAATTGCACCGAAATCGGCTCCTTTCATTTTCGTGGATGACCCTAAATTGGTCAATGCGTCTGCCTCCATGTTCTCTTCCCTTGGGATGTGAATTACCGACCACTCCTTGAACGGGGAAAGTAAAACTTAAACTTTATTCAAGTACTGTTGCATACACTTCTCTTTGGTGTCAAACACTCCGTATATCTGATTCACTACCAGCTTGGAGTCTCGCTTTATTTCAATCACCTCGGAGCCTAGTCTCCGGGCTAATTCAAGTCCAGCACCAAAGCCTCATACTCGGCTTCATTGTTAGTCAAAGGAACAGTTCTAATGGCATGTCTCAAGGTATCTCCCGAAGGAGTGATTAGTACTATCCCAAGATCAGACCCTTTTATGTTGGAGGCTCCATCCGTAAACAAGGTCCATACACCGAAGGCGATTCCCGACATCAAAATTGTTTCTTTAGCAGCTAAAGTCATTATTCCCGCACTAAAGTCAGCCACAAAGTTGGCCAAAACTTGTGACTCAATAGATGTCCGAGGCTTGTATTATATATCACAAATTTCTACTGCCCATTTAGCCAATCGACCCGATAATTCAGGTTTATAAAGGACGTTCCTCAAGGAAAAAGTTGCCACAATGACTATTGGGTGGCACTTTTGTGTCTCCGCTCCCGACAAAATTTTACTAATGTAATAAACAGAAAACTGCATACATTCTTCCTCCCGGACCAGATTGCACTCACCGCAACTTCCGAAATCGCTAAATAAATTAACAAATGTTCATCCTTTTTTGGTTTGGACATTAGCGGATGACTGGAAAAGTACCTTTTTAGGTCTTTCAAAGCTTGCTGGCATTTCGGAGTCCACAAGAAATCATTCTTCTTTTTTAAAAGAAATAATGGCATTTTTTCGATGACCTCAATATGAATCTACTAAGGGCTGCCAACCTGCCTATCAACCTTTTCACTTTCTTCACACTTGTCAATAGGTAAGGATATCCGCTATGGCCTTAATCTTATCGGGATTCACTTCAATTCCTCTTTGAGAAACCAAGAAGCCAGAAAACTTTTCGGAACTCCAAAAAAGCGTATTTTTCGGGTTGAGCTTCATGTTGAATTTTCTCAAAATATCAAATATCTCTTGTAAATGACTCAAATGATTTCGTATAATAAGAGACTTAACCAATATTTCATCAATATAAACTTCCATAGTTTTACCAATTTGATGTTCAAACATCTTATTAATGAGCCTCTAATAAGTGGCTCCAGCGTTCTTATTCCCTAGATAAATCACATTATACCAATAAGTGCCAAAATTTGTGATGAATGAGGTTTCTTTATCCTCCTGGTGCATCCTAATTTGACTATATCTGGAATACGTATCAAGAAAATTTATCAATTCATGCACGGCCGAAGAATCGATTATTTGGTCAATATTTTGCAACGGAAAAGAATCTTTAGGGAATGCCTTATTTAAATCTTTATAATCTAGACACATTCTAAACTTATTATTCCTTTTAGGAATAATCACTATGTTAGCTAGCCAATCAGGATGATTCACCTCACGAATTGAACCTATATTTAACAACCAGGTTACCTCCTCTTTAACAAACTTGTTCCTAACTTTCTCTATTGGCCGTTTCTTTTGCTTCACCAGCGGAAAATTAGGGTCCAAAATTAACTTGCAGACAACCACATCTAGTGGAATACCTTTCATATCAGAATGAGACCATGTGAAGCAATCGAAGTTAGCTTTTAAATTCAAAAATTGTAAGCCTGAGTTCGGGACGCAACCCCATTCCCCGGTAAACCATTTTATCCGAAAATTCTATGAACAAAGCAATTTGTTCTAGTTCCTCTGTGGTCGACTTTGTGGCATCTGCTTCTTCCGTTACCTGAATGGATCTATGCGCCTGATAATAATTGGATGTCTCCTCTTCACCAACACCTTCTACGGATCTGGAAAGGCAGTAGACATCGGTTCCTGTAGTTGTTATTTGCTTGTTCCTTCAGCCTTGCTGCTGGATAAGGTTACTGCATTCATTTCTCTCACAGCAAGTTGATCACCTCTAATCTGCTTGATCCCATCCGGTGTAGGGAACTTCAGCAGTTGATGGTAAGTCGATGACACAACCTTCATATCATGAAACCATGGCCTTCCAACGATCACGTTGTATCCCATATCGCCATCCACCACCTCAAACAAAGTAGTCTTCGTCATGCCTTCGACGTGAATGGGAAATAAAATCTCCCATCGAGTTGTTACACTTGTTAGGTTGAACCCGTCCAGAAGCTTTGTTGCTGGAACTATATTTCTGGTTAACTTTGCTTGTTCCAAAACTCTCAGATAGATGATATTGGTTGAACTACCCGGATCAACCAACACATGGTTAATTTAATATCTAACAAATTAAGTGATATTACCAGAGCGTCGTTATATGGTAAAATAAGGCCATCAATGTCTTCTTCCGTGAAGGTAATATCATCATCTTCTGATTCTTCTCGGACTCTCTTGGCATGAGTTACCGATATCTTTGTCTTATTTGCTGCCGAAAATGCCACCCCATTACTTTAACTCCACTAAAGATTGTGTTTATTGTTAGACGGGGTGACCCTGCGGCTGGTTTGGCTAGTTCTGTAGCATCTCGATTCCTGCCATAATTGCTCTTGGCACGGTCAGTTAGAAATTCTCTAAGATGACCGTTCTTTAATAATTCTACAACCTCTTCACAAAAATATCAGCAATCCCCAGTCCTATGGCCACGCGTTCCGTGGAATTCACACCATAGACTAGGATCTGACCGAATTGGTTTCAAAAATCTTGCCTCCTTGATGTTTCTCATAGCTGAAACCATTTCTACCAAACAAATATTGAATTTGTAATCTGACAATCGGGGATATGCCGAATTTCGGGAGCCCGATGGTTCTCTCCTGCGAAGTCCTGCTACTTCGACTATTGTCCGTCCTTCTTTCTAATACAAACCTTTCTGAAGACTGCAAACCTTTAATTCCTCGCATATTAGCTCTTTCATAAAGCTGGAAACGATTCCTGGAAGACATTCGGTCTACATCAAAATCACTTCTGAACTTCTCCTGATTCCGTTCGCGATTGCAACCTTTGGATGATACCGAAGAACTCAGTTGATCATCTTTAATTCTAATTTTTTATTCATAACGGTTATGGACATCTACCCATGTGGTTACGTGAAACTCCAACAGGCTTTCCTTTAATTTTTTGGAGGCATCGGCGCTCAAGGAGAATCTGAATTATTAGGGATGACACCGAAGAACTCAGTTAATCATCTTTAATTATGATTTTTTATTCATAACGATTGTGGACATCTGCCCATGTGGTTGCTTGAAACTCCAACAGGCTTTCCTTCAATTTCTTGGAGTCACAAGGGCTTACTGGATTGAGTCCTTTGGTGAACGCTTCAGCTGCCCACTCATCCGGTACTGTCGACAATGACATGCTCTCCTTTTGAAATATGATTACGAACTCCCTAATAATTTAGATTCTCCTTGAGTGATTTTGAATATATCTGCTTTCTTAGCTTGGACTTTCCTCGCTCCATCATGAGCTTTAAAACGAAATCCGCAAACATTTCAAAAAAGTCAATAGAATGCTCAAGTAAAAGAGAGTACCATGTTAAAGCACCCTTTGTTAGGGTTTCGCCGAATTTCTTCAGCAGGACATATTCGATCTCATGTGGGGCCAAATCATTTCCGAGTGTAAGTTGCCTTATGCTCTTTTGGATCCGAAGTTCCATCATACATTGAAACATCCAGCATCTTGAATCTTTTTGGAATCAACTCCGGGGCTGCACTTGGTTTATACTTCTTTGATTTAGGCCCCTTTGACACCGATGGTGCTTCCGTGATCTGATCCATCCGGTCGTGGAATTCTTTATCATTTTGATCCATCCGATCATTCATTTTCCTAATGAATCTCATGAGCTCGGCTTTAAAGGGATCATTTGTGTTATTGTTGTTCCCAAATCCACTACCTGCACCACTGCTTGATTTTCAATAAAATCGAACTCCTCCCTCGAAGCGACGTTACCGGTTCTTTGCGCTATTTGATTTGTAGGCACATTAGGAGGTGCTCGAACTCCTCCATTGGAATTATTGGAGGCAACCGAAAGTGCTTGCTAGAGCTCAATTATTATATTGTCTTGTCTTGAAAGATGGTTGATAATTTGCTTTTGTTGCGCTCTCAAAACTTTTACCGTTTCGACAACGGGCTCATCGTCCATATCATCAGGAGTAAGACTTCTCACATGCCGAGGGTTTAATTCTTCGTGAATCGGAGTTATCTCATCTCCGTTGTTTCGAGTTTGCTGATTGAATGATCACGCTGGAACATATGTTTACGCTCGTTGTTTGTTCCAACATTAAAAGAGTTGTTCACATCGTTAGCTACGATATCTGTTTTTACTTTGACTAAAGCAAAACATCAAAATATGTTAGTAACAGATGAATGGATCAAAGTAATAACACAATTGCCTATGCCCCTGATGGCACCAAACTGTTTGCCCGTAAAATGGTAAAGTTAAATTTATAACGTGGTTTATAAACACGTGAATTAATTTGATCCAAGAATATAAAAATACTAAGAACAGAAATAAACTAGAAGAAAATACAAGCCTGACTATGAGATGAGCTTCTCTGGAAGCAAGAATAAGAACAATATGTTGAATAGAAAGAAAGAATGTAGTTAATAAAATCAGTAGCCTTTTTGCGTACAGAAGTTTTCATGTCCTACAATGAATACAAATTCTTCTATTTATAGTTCAATTGTGAGACAAGGTTTCCAAACCAAGCTCTTCTTTAATGTGAATAAAATCCCTCTTGATGTCTATAACGGTTAAGTATTAATGCAAAGATCCTTTGTAATGACTGCTCATTGAATGTTGTCTTTTCCAACCGATATCTTCCTTTCAGATCTTCGTCCCTGGTTCCAGTGTCTTCGAAACTTATTCAGCTATTTGTTGACTCATATTTTACTTGTCTTTACTTTCACGTGTCAACTCGTCGAGCATCTACATGTCGTTCATCAATTTTGCCCCAGACAGTTACATAGTATCTTATCTCACTACTAGAATTCCTGCAAAAAGCGACCAGACTTTAGCGACCAACGTTGGTCTGTCAAGAAAAGCGACCAAAGTTGGTCGCTAAACTGGTGAAAATAATAAAATAATGATTTTAAATAAATTAGCGACCAACGTTGGTCGCAACTTGGTCGAAAACTTTATCAAACTGTTGACCGGACTGGTCAGACTTGTTTGGTCAAAGAATTACTCAGATTAGTTGGTCGCTTTCATGGGACCCGCCTATTAAATTTTAATAATTATAATATTATTTTTAAAAAATAATAAAATATAAATAAATAAAATTTAAAATTAGCGACCAAAGTTGGTCGCTATATAAAGAGTAAACAGATTGAGACCAACTTTGGTCGCTAATTTGGGACCCAGTTATAAAATTTTAATAATTATAATTTTGTTTAAAAAAATTATAAAATATAAATAAATATAATTCAACTTTAGCGACCAATGTTGGTCGCTCAATAGAATATTGTGACGACCCAAAGGGTCATCACCTGTTTCCTCATTCATTCCGCGCTTTCGAGCCTTGAAAACCTAATTTTTTACTTGCCTCGATTTGCGTGCGCAGTCCGGACGCGTAGCCAGAAAGATTATATGTTAAATTCTGTGAAAAATTTCGAAATGTGGCTTTAAAATGATTAAAGTTGACTTCGGTCAATATTTTTGGTAAACGGACCCGGACCCGTGATTCGACGGTCCCAGAGGGTCCGTAAAAAAATATGGGACTCGGGCATGTGCCCGGAGTCGAAATCCGAGGTCTAGAGCCCGAGAAAAGAATTTTTCTGTTCTTGATCCAATGTGGAGACAGGGTATGTTCGTTATACCCTTCATGACTCGTTTAGGAATAACCAATTCATGGGGCGGTTGGAGTATCACAGGGGGGACTGTAACGAATCCGGGTATTTGGAGTTACGAAGGTGTAGCTGGAGCACATATTGTGTTTTCTGGCTTATGCTTTTTGGCAGCTATCTGGCATTGGGTGTATTGGGATCTAGAAATATTTTGTGATGAACGTACAGGAAAACCCTCTTTGGATTTGCCAAAGATCTTTGGAATTCATTTATTTCTCTCAGGGGTGGCTTGCTTTGGTTTTGGTGCATTTCATGTAACAGGCTTGTATGGTCCCGGAATATGGGTGTCCGACCCTTATGGACTAACGGGAAAAGTACAACCTGTAAATCCAGCGTGGGGCGTGGAAGGTTTTGATCCTTTTGTTCCAGGAGGAATAGCCTCTCATCATATTGCAGCAGGAACATTGGGCATATTAGCGGGCCTATTCCATCTTAGCGTCCGTCCGCCACAACGTCTATACAAAGGATTGCGTATGGGAAATATTGAAACCGTCCTTTCCAGTAGTATCGCTGCTGTCTTTTTTGCAGCTTTTGTTGTTGCCGGAACTATGTGGTATGGTTCGGCAACAACCCCGATTGAATTATTTGGGCCCACTCGTTACCAATGGGATCAGGGGTACTTCCAGCAAGAAATATATCGAAGAGTTAGTGCTGGGCTAGCAGAAAATCAAAGTTTATCAGAAGCCTGGTCTAAAATTCCTGAAAAATTAGCTTTTTATGATTACATCGGCAATAATCCGGCAAAAGGGGGATTATTCAGAGCGGGCTCAATGGATAACGGGGATGGAATAGCGGTTGGATGGTTAGGGCACCCTATCTTTAGAGATAAAGAAGGGCGTGAACTTTTTGTACGTCGTATGCCTACTTTTTTTGAAACATTTCCGGTCGTTTTGGTAGATGGCGATGGAATTGTTAGAGCCGATGTTCCTTTTAGAAGGGCAGAATCGAAGTATAGTGTTGAACAAGTAGGTGTAACTGTTGAGTTCTACGGCGGTGAACTNTGCCCTCCCAATCTCTTATTTTGTTACTAAAAATTTCCCAAACTCTCTCTCAACATATTCTCCTCCCCTTCTCTATTTCCCTTACACAAATCAATCCCCCCACCCCTTGCCTCCACTGTGACCGCGCGCCACCACGGCGGAGCCGCTGCTACCACTGTCCGCCGCTACCACTGTCGCCGGAGCTGCTGTCCGCCGCTACCACTATCGCCGGAGCCGCTGTCCCCCACCCCTTGCCACCACTGCTTTTTAATCCTCCTTTTAATCTACCAAGTTAGTAATCTACCTTCTTATCTTTTTAATTTTTAATTTTTGCTATATAATTTTATGTAATTTTCTAGAGTTTTTGTCTATTTAGTATTGGGATTTTTGGTTTGAACTACATTAGATTTATGAACTTAAGGTAGAAATTATGATCTTTTAGTTCTTGTATTAATTTATATTGAGTTAAATTGTTAAAAGAAACAATTCATACATTAGCAATACCTAAATAAGAGTACTTATAAATACATTGTCCTAAATAAGAATACATTGTAAATACTTGAATTAACTAAATTAATTTGTTCTTGCTTTATTTATATAGATGGAACATCGTACTTGGATGTACAATAGGAATTATCCTAATCGGCGGGGATTGCGGGAGGATTTTGTAGAAGGGGTTGATGAATTTATTAGACATGCAATGTCACTTTCGCCATACATAAATGAAGGAGTAATTAGGTGCCCTTGTGTTAGGTGCGACTGCATGAAGTTTGGAAAATCGGAGGAAGTTAAGGTTCATCTTTATAGTAAGGGGTTTATAGCGAATTACTTTGTGTGGACTAGTCATGGAGAGATCGATGGTAGCCATGGGATATTTCATAACATGGTTGTGGGTGAAAGTAGTAGGTCGGTGGAGAATACAAATCGTGATTCTAGAATTCATGATATGGTTGCAGATGCTTTTCGGATGCACTTAGGGGGTGAGCCCAATGAAAATGTTGAACAAACTCCTAATGATGACGCAAAACGTTTATATGAAGCTTTAGAGGAAGCTAGTCGTCCACTACGCAACGGAAGTCCGCACTTTGAGTTGTCTGTTGCAGTTAGATTACTAAGTATGAAATCTGATTGGAATATTTCTCAAGGAGCCATGGACTCTTTCATTGACCTTATGCGTGAACTAGTTGACCCTGATATCGAATTACCTAGTGATTTCTACAAGGCAAAGAGATTAGTTTCTAAGTTAGGACTTTCGTCAATGAGAATTGATTGTTGTGAAGATGGTTGCATGTTATATTTTAAAGATGATGCAGGTTTGGACAGTTGTAAATTTTGCGAAAAGCCTCGTTTCAAGAGGCTTTCCAGTGGGAATATGGTCGCAACCAAGTCGATGCATTATTTACCTCTTATACCTAGGTTAAAGAGGTTATATGCGTCGATGAGTTCTGCTCCTCATATGAGATGGCACTTTGAAAATAGAAGACCACCTGGTGTTATGTGTCATCCTTCAGATGGAGAAGCTTGGAAGCACTTTGATAGGACATATCCAGATTTTGCTAGTGAACCAAGGAATGTTCGATTAGGTCTGTGTGCGGATGGCTTCACGCCTTTTTCTGTATCTGCCACACCATATTCATGTTAGCCTTTCTTTCTTACACCTTATAATCTACCACCCGAGTTGTGCATGACTAGTCCATATATATTCTTAAATTGTATTATCCCCAGTCCACGCAATCCAAAAAGTTTGATTGATGTATATTTGAAACCTTTGAATGATGAGCTAAAACAATTGTGGTACGATAGTATTGAAACATATGACATATCAACCAAGCAGAATTTCATTTTGCGTGCTAATTTAATGTGGACAATTAACGATTTTCCTGCGTATGAAATGTTGTCTGGGTGGATGACTGCTGGGAAGCTAGCTTGTCCTTACTGCATGGAAAATAGTAAAGCGTTCACTTTGAAATATGGCCGAAAGCAATCATGGTTTGATTGTCATCGTCAATTCTTGCCTCCTGATCATGGGTTTAGAAGGATAAAAATGCATTCAAAAAGAATAAAATGGAATATGATTTCCCACCTCCGATACTTTCAGGTGAGGGAATTTGGGAGGGGGTCCAGAACTTCAGTAAAGTTACTGAAGCTCCACCTTATAGATTCCCCGGATACGGTGTTACTCATAATTGGACTAAACAGAGTATATTTTGGGAGTTGCCGTATTGGAAGGATAATCTTCTCCGTCACAACCTTGATGTCATGCATATTGAGAAGAACTATTTTGACAATTTGTTCAACACAGTGATGGATGTTAAAGGTAAGACAAAGGATAACCCGAAGGCTAGAATGGACTTATAAGAATATTGCAGGCGGCCTAAGTTATACTTGCAGACAGCAAACAATGGTAAGTTGTTCAAGCCACAAGCAAGTTACACATTCACTTTGGAGGAAAGACGACAAATTTGTGATTGGGTAACGAAATTGAAGATGCCTGAGGGTTACGCGTCGAATTTTGGGAAAAAAGTTGATATGGAGGTAGGGAAGTTGAGACATTTGAAAAGTCATGACTGTCATGTTTTCATGGAGACCTTAGTGCCTATTGCATTTTGTGGTTTGCCTGAACGAATCTGGAAACCCATCACAGAGATTAGTTTGTTTTTCAAAGACTTGTGTTCTTCCGCATTAAGGGAAGAAAACCTACTCCGGATGGATCAGAACATTCGTGTAACTTCTACTAAGATGGAAAAGATATTTCCATGTGGGTTTTCTGATGTGATGGAACACCTTCCAATCCACCTTGTACACGAGGCACGACTTGGAGGGCCTGTTCAATGCAGATGGATGTATCCCTTTGAGATGTAATATTTTAAGTTTGATGTAATTTTCTGTTTTAATTTAAACAAATGTTCTTGGCTAACCTGAAATTATGTAGGACAATTGGCAAATGCAAACAATTTGTTAAGCAGAGGAATAGGATTGAAGGATCTATATGCGAAGCTTATCTTGCAAAGGAAACTGCTCATTTTTGTTCTTATTATTTTGAGAGTAATGTGCCATGTGCTAGGAATAGGCCCAACAGGCACACGGTCGACCTTAGGAATGATCCATTATATCCGCCTATGTCCATATTCAATCAACCAGGCCGATGTTCTAAGGATGGTAGAAAGAGAAGTTTGAGTGATATGGAGTTCAAGTCAGCTACACTTCACGTGTTGCTAAATTGTCCCGAAGTTGTACCATATCTCAAGTAAGTATTGATTTAGTAGTTATCAAAATAATAAAAATTACTGTGATTACATCTCAATGCAACTACTAAAAATATTTGATGTGTCACAGTCACTTTGTGGGTCAATTTGGCCATGATGTTGTATATACGAGATTTGATACGTGGTTCAAATAATTTGTAAGTTTCTCCTTAAAATATTCTAACACTATGTAGGTAAACAATGTTTGGAAGTTATGCTAACTTATGAATTTTTTTAACGATATGTAGGTAATTGATCCAAATAATGGTGTAAATCAATTTTTGAAAGATGTATCTTGGGGACCTGGGGTTGAGGTCGCAACAAGGTCTAAGTACGTTGTGAATGGTTATAAGTTTCATGCAGAGGATTGCTCTAAAAATAAAAATAGCAACAACAGTGGGGTGTGGGTTCAAGGTGGTAATGGCAACCAAAATGGAGATATTGATTATTATGGTGTGCTCAAAGAAATAATAGAACTAGAATATACAGGTTGGCCTTTTAAGAAATTGATACTCTTTAGATGCAAGTGGTTTGACCCACATCCAACAAGAGGTACAAGAGTACACAATCAGTACAACATAATTGAGGTTAATCATACGAGGGAGTATGATCGCTATGATCCTTTCATAATTGCACATAATGTTAGGAAAATGTATTATGCTCCTTATCCATTGCGGTGGAATAAGTCTGATTGGTGGGTTGTAATAAAAACTAAGCCTGTGGGTAGGGTAGAAGTCGAGAATATGTTAGATGTTGCATATCAAAACGATATCTCCAGTGTTCACCAAATAGTGGACGAAGTTTTAGAAAATGATTTGGAACATCCTGAACACACATTGGAAGAAGTTGATATAGATGAAGTAAGAATTATAGAAAACGAGGAAGAAGAATCAACTGATGAAGCTCAAACTAGTGAGGAAGAAGAATTCTCGGACGAGGAACTATACGTCGATGAGCTTTAAAAAGTTGGTTTCTTTAATAACTCTCGTTTATAGCTAGTTTCTTTATATGTTTCAATCTAACTATGTATTATATTATGCAGATGACAGGCAAGGGTCGAGGTAACAGTGATCCTACTGGTTCTCGGGGTCGAGAAAAGGCTAAGAAACCAAAGAGGAGGGTAGAAGATACTACTCAATCCCTTCCTGCCTCTTCACAGATGTCTGTGCCTGTGCCTATGTCTGGGCCTCCACCCCAGGGCTATTCTGAGCTGCCAGCGCATCACCAGCCCTACACCTTCGTGCAGACGCCAGGTCTTTCTTCAGAGGGCATAGGACTGTACGACCTACATACAGTCCACATGTCTCACTACCACATAGATCGCATCCATCAGCAGCTCATGGATCGCATCGATCCATGTCACATCCACATGGATCACAGCCATCCGTGTCACAGCCACTCGGGTCACAGCTATCTGTGTCTCATCCCATTGCGGCCCATACAGCTATGTCGCACTCCAGGGCTCGAGTCCCAGGGCTCGCAGCCATCTTCATCTGGGACTCCATCTATTGCAGGCCTTCGCCTGCGAGATACTAGCTCTGACCCCCCTACACCTTCCACACATGCCTCCGATGTACATGCTTCGGACAATGATGTTGCTAATGACGAGGAGGTGCATTATGATGAATATGGCAGGATCATCATAGTCCCTGAGGGTGACGGGTAAGAGTTATTTGTTATTTTAACATTTTTTGTTTAGTACAGTTTTACTAAGATATTAATGTATTTTTTTAATAAAATTACAGGTTCATCCCTAGTAATGTTACTACAAGGATCATCACCAAAGCCACCAAAAAGCTTTATGATGGTCCTTATGCGACTTGGAGTGAATTCCCATTCGCTCTCAAGGAGGCAATCTTCAATCAATTTAAGGTATAAATATTCTTTTAAGCAGTATAATCATTTATTAGCATGCACTAATATTATATTATAAGCAGTTAATGCACTTAACTTTTGAATAATTATTAGCTAATAAAAGCTAAGTATAATATATCGAATATAGCTTTTATGATATTTCCATATAATACTTGACTTTTGAAATACAGAGCAAGTGTGTATGGGAACACCGCTATAGCGCGGAAGTGGCTGCAAACTTCCATCTCAAAGCTCGAAAGCGGTTGTCCCATTGTTTCTCCAAAGCTAGGAAGTTGAACCAGAAGCCTGGCTGGATGCTTCAGAATTTATGGGAGGATTTGCAAAGGCAATGGCTTACAGCAGAGTTCTTAGAGAAGAGCGAAAAAGGAAAGAAAGCCCGGGCATCTGAGAAGGGAGGATCCTTGCACACTGGAGGTGCGATCAGCCTAGGGACGATAAAAAGAAGAATGGTACGTAATTGCTTAATTTATTTTAATTTTCAAAGTATATCTATTCTGTTTATTAACTAAAATTTATGAGTTTTCAGAAAAAAAAGTTGGGGCGTCCGATGAACCAAGATGAGCTCTTCAAGGAGACTTATATTGTAAAGAAGAAGAAAGAGACGGACCAAGAAAGGTGGGTCGAGGGCCGAGCCTCGACTGTACATGTAAGTTTTCACTTTTCATTAAGAATTTTGATTTACTTTTATATAAATTTTGAAATACTAATTCAATGTAATTTTTCTTATAGGGTCGCTTCACAGCTGAAGTGGAGCAATTCATACGCAGTCAGCCACCTAATGAGTCGGGCGAGCCAATCCAACTATCGTACGAGGATGCTGAGACAATGTGGACGCAGGCTGCGGGCGGTCCAAAATGGGGGAAGGTATACGGGCTTCCTAATAAGAAATTCCATCGCTATAAGTGTGGAATGCAAGGAATAGGGACTTCCTCCCAAGCCGAGCAACTTGATGGGGAGAGCCTCTCCTCTATGCGGGAGACTGTACAAAGCTAACATCCGAGCTAGAAGCCGCCAAGGAAAGAGAAAAGCTTAGAGATGCTCAGTACATTGGCATGCAAGAGCAGATCATATCTCTCCTAGCTTCTGGCAGTTTTCCGATTCCCCGGTCTCATGAGTCATCGCCAGAGGCTCGCATTCCCCATGCTCGTTCCTCCCGTCCTCCCCGTGATCGTTCTCCCCATCCTCGACAAATACACCCTTCTGGATACCGTCTTGGTGATGAAAGTTCATCAGACGGTGATGATAATGATGTACAGAACAATGCTTGACTTTTATACACTTTCAACTAGACAAATACAATNATTCCCCGTGCTCGTTCCTCCTGTCCTCCCCGTGATCGTTCTTCCCATCCTCCACAAATAGCCCATTCTGGATACCGTCATGGTGAAGAAAGTTCATCAGACGGTGATGATAATGATGTACAGAACAATCTTTGAACTTATTAGTTTATACTAGACAAATACAATCGGTTTTCGAATGGTTTTGTAATAACAGTTAACTTATTAGTTTGGTTAGCTTAAAGTATAAAGTTCTATTGAACTTTATACTTTGTTCGTTATAATGTTGTTGTTGTTGCTTTTTAGTTGTTGTTGTTGTTGTTGGCATAAAATGCCTATTTAGGAATTTTGGTAAGCTGGCAGGTGGTGTAGCTACCAAAACAGGCAGTTCCTGCCAGCAATATACCAAAAAAGCGACCAACTTTGGTCGCTATTTGGTCGCTTCTCTATTAAAAAAAATAATTTTTTGGGAAATAGCGACCAAGGTTGGTCGCCATATAACCCAGAATTCACAAAAAGCGACCAACTTTGGTCGCTATTTCCCAGAAAATTAACAATTTCTGGAAATATAGCGACCAAAGTTGGTCGCTTAATACTAAAAAAAATTAATTCATGAAGTTAGCGACCAACTTTGGTCGATTATTTTTAAAAAAAATTAAAATATTTATAGTATAGCGACCAACTTTGGTCTCTATTTTCCAGATTTTAAAATATAATATTTTTCTTTACAGACCAAAGTTGGTCGCTATTTTATGATTAATAATAAATAAAAAAACGTAATTTACATAAAGAGACCACCTTTGGTCGCCAAAATTATATTATTAAAATAATAAAGCGGCCAAAGTTGGTCGCTATAGTCAATACCCGGAATATTTGGTCCTTTTACCTTAGAGATCAAAGTTGGTCGCTAATTAGCGACCAACTTTGGTCCCTAAAGTAAAGGGACCAGCAATATAGTGACCAGGCATGTTTGGACGCTTTTTGGTCGCTTTTAGGCCTATAAGCGACCAACTTTGGTCGCTTTTTGTGGTCGCTTTTTATCGGATTTTTAGTAGTGTCTGTCAAATAGTTTCGAGAGAGGCTAAGAAAACGGGAATAATTGCTTTTGTCAAGCAGCCTATAACCGTCTTGTTCGTGGACATATGACAATTAATCGAATTATTTTATTTTTTGTTTCATATTATCTATCAAATGGGTTAATTCTACAACCTGTCGATGTCATGATTCTAATGTTTTGTATATAACCAAAATCAACATGCATGGAAAAAAGATAGTTTGAATCTCATATGGGGTCAGCATAAGAAATTAAAAAACAACTATTCATTAACGTATTAAGCATCGCCAGCATCGGTTTAAGGGTCAACAGCAAGGATATTTGTCTTCATAATGGGAAACAGGTTGATTCGAATTCATATCGTAAATGTCAATTAACATAATAATTGATTATTCCAGTAGGTTTGGAGTAGCTGATGATTGATTTTGAGCTTTTGAAATAATAGGGCTTTGTTCCTTTGATGTGCTAGTTTCAGTTCTTAGGCCTTAGCAGCAAACATGGACCATATATAACAAATTCAAAGATGGAATCCACCTCTGTTAGCTTGGTCAGGACATTTCTTTCCTGTCTTTATCGGTACAGTACTATTTTTGGAAGATACATCTCCCCTTTACTCCATTAGTTTCAAGTTTCCACGAATTCTTTAACCACCATCTTTCATTTGACAATAATAAGTATCGTTCTTTGTATAAAAATAAAAATAAAAGCGAGGATCAAGATTTGAAATGCAACAATAGTACGTACATGTCACAATAAAGACAGCGAGATGCCACCCTAGAATATTTAGCCTGGCAAGATGGTCCTTGCTGATTCGCATGGGATTAATTTCACGTGCCCTATATTACTCGGGTCAGAGCGTAAGTTAGTAATACTTATGGGCTATGGCTACTGGACTTTCTCCATCTAGGATGTAGTATTCGGGCTATTTCGCCTAGCAGCACAATGCTTGTAATGCTCTCCCATAATTCCATTTCCACGGTTTAGACTACTTTCATTTTGCTCGCCGTTACTATGGGAATCACTTTTGCTTTCTTTTTATCCAGCTACTAAATTGTTTCAGTTCACCATGTTGTCTCTTACTTGCCCATGGATTTAGCAGCAATTAGAAAGGTTGCACTATTCGAAAATCTGTGGATTTATGCTTAATTTCAACTCCCTGAAACATCTCGTCCATTACTACGCATTCCTCGTCTCTGGGTGCCTAGGTATTTGGGGTGGATGCAGTATCTGAGCGCAATTGTGCAATTCCTAATTGATTTTTAGCTCATAAATGTGTATATCAAAACTGGAAGAAAAAATATGATTATGCTACGTTAGCTTTGTTAACGAGTGCACTGATAATTCGCATATTAATTTACTATCTTGATTTTGTCTTTGAATGACAATGGATTTGTCATTTAACAAAAACGTAACATGCAATCGCAGCAGTTTCACAGCAGTAAAATATACAATTTGAGCAAGATTATAGTAAATTCTTAAAGTAACTTGGTGTTACAGTAAGCATTTTTTACCCAAAAATAAATTATTTACATCTTACAAGAAATGTACAAACTATGCATACGGTTAGTTCCACTTTCGTGGAAGAAAAATATTTCATTTTCAATGTCTCAAATCTTAGAAATATATATAGAGACGTGCTTCTTACTAGTTACTAGTAATTTTCTTAAAAGGAAAATGAAAGAAGAGAAGAAGAACGTCGCTATGTATTCAGTTGATTTGGTTAGTAGTCTCAGTTGTTTCGATTCCAGACCTTAATTGGTAATAAACTAGAAAGAGCAGGTGGAGTTGCAATCCGTTGATTAGTCATCTTTTATTAATTTTAGGTAAACCGAAAACTTAACATCATCTTAGGCATAAAAGATAGAGGTATCAATGAAGTATTATATGTCGTTGTTGCTTTAATTTGCCCTTCCTTTTACCTTTTTTAAGCCGAGGGTGTTCCGGAAACAGCCTCTCTCCAGGGCAATCCGGTGCATTAAACTCCCGCTATGCACGGAGTTCGGGGAAGGACCGGACACAAGGGTCTATTGTACGCAGTCTTACCCTGCATTTCTGCAAGAGGCTATTTTCACGGCTTGAAAGTCTCGGCATACACACTACCCTTCCAAGACCCCATTTGTGGATTGACACTGGGTTTGTTATTGCTTCTTTAATTTGGTCCAAACCCATTAGTTGAGCATCCTTATTTTTTATGCTTTTTTTTTTAAAACTATCCCAAAAATTATTTAAATATCTTTATAATAAAAGTTCAACTTTTAAATAATACACCCAGAAAAAAGTAATGTCAGTTATCTTGTGGAGATTCTGTTGAGACTTTAAAGTTTACACTTGTCTTGATATTAAAGTATAGTTGATTGATTTATTTTATTAATTAGATAAAAAGGCCAACAAGAACAAGTCATCAATTAGAAATTTTTTATTTTAACGTGTAAAATAATGACTTGAAAATTTGATAGTAATTGATTAATTTTATGTGGACCTATTTAGTGAAATACCAGATCTAGCTTGGACAAAATAAATAGATAATGTCATGGCATGCAGAACATGGACCTAAGGATGTTTGTCATTTTGCAGTAATTGAGTTCACCTTGATAAATTCCAGGAATCATGCAGATTGATAACAAAGTGGTCAAAAATTTCTGCATTTGGTTGATCGAAGCTTACACCTTCGCACCTGTAATAGCATGTTATAGATGAAACTTATATGTTTCTTAGTTTAAAGGTCTATCAAATGTAGCGAGCACTACCTTAAAAGAAGTTTCTCATAGTACAATCTGACGACACTTTCACATTGTATGATGTGATTTTCAACCTCTAATTTGAGAATTATTTCCTGCTCTACGCATGAAGATGTATCTAATTTGTTGTTTCAACTTACAGTTGATGATGAGTGAGGTTTGTTATAATGGTAAAAACACTTCCGCTGCCAATTGATAGGTGGTGGAAGATATTGCTTTGATACAACTCTGTTGCTTACACGAAGAAGTTGTCAAAATCTAAGGGAAATCAGTCGAGAGGAAACTTGCAGCTTTCTATACTTCTGTTGTCCCTCACACCAGCATGGCTACAGGTACCTAATCAATACAGAGGACCGTCGGCTAAGTTCATCTCCAAAAAGTAAGGATGTAGTGAGCCCAAACTGCATTTTTGGAAGTCAAAACTAGATGCTTCATCAAGAAGTTGAAATGCTTCTGACGAAAAATCCTCGAATAGCACCAGTATTAGCAGCTTGAAAGCCTGAGTGGTAAAAGCCTTCTCTCTATAGTTGTTTTTGTGTTGCCAAATACTGCTTACAACCTTTCTTTACCTTCGATATCTTTGTTTCATCTTCTAACAAGGAGCTTTCAGAGTCAACACTCATCTATATCTTGTGAACACTGTAACCAGCATCCTCCGATGTCAAGTTCTCCCTCCAGCTCTCAAATTCAGATTCACCAAATACTACTTGCTTGATACCAACGTAGCTGTTAAGAAGATATTACAGGGGTGAGTCTATGGCTGCAAACTGCTAGTAACATGCGGAAAACAAACGGCAAGAATACAACAAAAACAATCTGCCTGAAAAGTACAACTTAGAAAGCCTATTTAATGTGATGCTTTGTTGACTAAACAATTAATTGAGATGAAAAAGAAGGTGGTGCTTGCTAATAATGGTCTTTAGAGGCCAGGATTTAGGTTCCAGGCATACCCATCTTGAATCTAAAATTTGTTTGCACGTTGGGAGAAAGATAAACCAAATAGAGAGTCTACTTCAGAATGAAGAAGGGACTGAAGCTTACTCGGAGCTTATCTGTGTCAAAGCATTAATCAGTACATCCAACAGTAAATGCTCACTTGTCCCAATGTCCACCCTATCATAAGAAAAAGTCAATTTATAAGCAACAAGCACCATTTCATATCCAAGGATAACTAATTCAACAAAATAACCTTTACCATATGCGAGCCAAGTTATCCTGAATCTCAAGATCCCCAATGTTATAGAACGTAGTAGGATTTACATTTGCCCCCTGAACAGCATCATAACTTGGCCTTTTGTCCAAAGGAGATTGTGACAACTGCCATGAAGAAACTTAGTGGGTTGAGCCTAAAATATAAGACACCTCTGACCCTGTGAAAGGCTATTGTTTGAGCTTCACAAATAAACATATTACTACCATTTTAGATTGACAGGTTATTTCTTTTTGTTTCCAACCTCTAAAATAAGCACATAAAAAGTACATAATTTGCAGAACTTACCTGCATATTCAGTGAATTGCATCCACCAAGACGTCCAACAATGTGCCAAGAACGAATTGTCTGCAACAAAGTTATGAAAACTAAGTCGATAAAATCCATAAGCAAATGTATCAAGAATCATGAAGCGTAAATTACTTACATCACAAATCAAGGAGATATCCTTCTCCAATGGGGCATTGTAGAACTCAAACCATATGTAGGAGTTTGTAAAATCAAATCTGAATCAGAAGTAAGCAAAATTTGTTACGAAAAATGCACTCCTGAAAGGATCTGCCAGCAGATCTCAGATCTAGCAAGGCACTCTTCGATGGCATGCAGAATATTTGTCAGATAATAATCCTTCAGTCAGGATTGTGGGAAAATGTAACTATAATGAGATACAACCAAAGGACTCAAATTGTACTACTACGCTAAAACTAACACTTTCTGTTCAATTGCTGACATAAAGATGCTTCAGAGAAAGGTGGAAGCCAGAAGAAGAAGCTGTGCTCATTGCGGGGTAAGTCATCACCAGGCATATTTGCCAAAAAACAGAGAAAGTATCGAGCATTTTCACTCGAGAAAAGGTTCAATCCCCTATCCTTCTAAATATAATTAAGCATAAGAGGGAAATGAGTAGAATAAAAAGAAAAGACTGACTTTTGATTTCTCTCAAACAGGCACTTTTTTTATCTTTCCTAACAAAACTTCTAATATTAGGCATTTCAGGTTGGTTGTTCTAGTCTATAGCCATCTATTGTTGAACTAGAAATCCTTCTCTGACAATTTAATCGGAATGGAATTGACAGCAGTTCTAAAGAAAGTCACGCACATCGAGTGAAGGGCTAATATCAAATTTACAGAATTACTCGATACATGTGCTGGTAGGAGGTACCCCCTGGAATTAATCAAAGTGCGCGCAAGCTGGCCCGGCACCGCGGTTATAAAGAAAAAGTATTATACAAAAGGCAAAGATGAATATAATCTTGGTACTTTTTTGTTATTTGGATTATTTCTTGTTATGTACATTGTTACCTATACATTAATGTGTTCTGACAATATATATAGATTTATGAAGCTGTTCAAGATATGTTTTCAGATAACAGTTACAACCCGTTTTTGCTCAACGGATACAAAACACCCATGCTTTAGCACCTGGTGCAACAACAATCAGAATACAACTATTGTAAATAATCCAAGAAGCATGACAGATATAGAAAATACTAAAGGTAATAAGAACAACAGCTACTAATTCATCATCTAATTCCCAAAAAGTCGAAAACTAAGATTAAATATTAGTATCAATTGTTTCATGTATGTTTGATATTTTCATGGAGTAATTTTTATCCAGTGTGAATCCGCTCATGCCCAATCCTGATGAGCGAGTCCATGCTAGACAAGATCCATCAGCATACGTGTTTCACCAACTTGAGGTTAGCAGATAAAATAAAACCCCAGTCAATGGAATTAAACAGCAGTTGTATGAAGAACAAGGAGATCTAACGGTTTTGCTCAGCTTTGGAGTGGAACCCAGTGAGAAAGGTAATATTGCTAATTCTACCAGACATGCCAAAAGGATGCAATTAATGATTGTTAGATTCATCAAGTAATATGTTTTCTCAACATGGCTAGTCTCCTCTCGTGAATGAGTCTAAAGCTTACTTGTTGAATTTAACATTCATGGGCGTCGCTGAACCTGTCTTTGTATGTACTATTTTATTCCTTTTCTTTCTCAATCTCTCCTCCATCTGATAACAAAGTAAATACAATTAATCAGCACAAACACAAAAAATAGATAGATAGACAGACAAACCACGACCAAATAGACATTTGTTTCACTTCACTAATGCCCAATCTACTTTTGATGCATATGTTCAAACCAACAAAAATCCAATTCTAACTCATATCCAATTGAAGAAAAGCCATAAACATGACATACAAAAGACAAAGTGTTACAAAAGCCATAACCTGCATAACGATGTCAAATTAATTAAAATTAGTTTGGACTTCCTTTGTGAATTCCAAACTAAAAGGAAATACGAAGTAATTCAATCAATTTGATATCGTTATCCACGTTATGAGTTTATATGCAACATGATAACTTGTTTGGGATTGGGGTTCAGTTGTTGTTTGAACTTCTTTTCAAGAGAAACTAACTACGAATACAAAATTATTGGGAACAAACAATCAGAAATCCTTAAGTTGTACCAAAGACAAAGGGAAACACAAACAAACAACCACAAATTAATTCACAAAGCATATGCGCCAGAAAAAAAAAAACTAACCCTTGACTGAGCTTTATCCGGATCATCAAGACAGCTACCAAGAATCTCAGCAAGCTCAGGATCTTTATCATAATTCTTCTCATCTTCTCTACCTCTAAACCCTCTACTACGAGAAAAGCCCTCCGCTTCCTCCTTCCTTTCCTCCATTTCCACATCAATATAATCGCCATCATCGTTGTTTTCTTCAAATGTGTTCAGCAAAGTTTTTGCCCTTTGGCAGTTCGTTAGCGTCCTCATACATGAGCTTTGCTTGGGATGAAAACTTAGAAATGAGTGGCAGTGACTAAATTGGGGTGAAAAAACTCTGCTATGGGAAGTCCGAGGTAGTTGGAAAAGAGATGCACTGTGCTGCAACATAAACATCTACAAACAGAATTTTGATTATAAACAACTAAAAACAACAAGTAAGAACATATTAACTAATAAATGTGTGTGTGTGTGTGTGTGTGTGTGTGTGTGTATATATATATATATGTCACAAATAAGAACACATATTAACTAAAATTAGTTGTTACCACTAAAAACCATCGCAAAAGGATAAGGATTTTGGCCTAAATGGTAAGTAATATACAGGAAATAAAATAGGTATGGAGAGAAAAAGCAGAAACATACACTTTGATGCCGTAAGGAAAAAGAAGAGCTCGCTGCAGAAAGAGATACGAAGAAGCAAACTAGCGCAGAGGATAGATGGACTAGAACGTAGCTTGGAAATTGCCGATCCGTTAGTTTGTTTTCCGTCCGGCTAGTAGAAGGTAGTTGGGCTTGGGCCAAGTTCCTTCTAATCAAGTGGTCCAAATCTTCTTGGGCTTTGGCATATTGGCCGTCCGTCAAAAATAATTACAAGCGTAAGCATAAGACATATATATGGGTGAAATTTAAAAATAGCCAGATTTACAATTGGTCGTTCAAAAATAGCTCAATTTCAAAAGCAATCAAAATTCAGCCATTTTTTATGTAAAGATAAATCTGAGCGAAAACATTGTTCAAAACTCCGGAAAATACGCCAGTATATTATGTTGGAGTTCCAGCATAAGTATACTTGAACTCCAACATATTATACTGGAGTTCCAAGATAAGTATGCTAGAACTCAAACATAATATGATGGAGTTCCAGCATAAGTACACTAGAACTCCAGCATAATATACTAGAGTTCCAGCAAGTATACCGGTCCAGCATAATATACTGGAGTTTGGAGCACCGGTGCTCCAGTCTCCAGTATATTATACTGGAGCCAGCAAAGTATACCGGTGCAGCATAATATGCTGGAGTTCATACACGGGTGCACCGAACTCCAGTATATTATGCTGGACCAGTCTCTGTTGCAGCAAAATAGTGGCTATTTTTTATTGACTTAGTAAACGCTAGCTATTTTTGAATGACCAGTCCGAAAACTGGCTATACCGTGCTATTTTGACCATATATAGATATACTAGTTGCAGGAGGCCCGTGCTGGGCCCAAACTCAAGATATTTTTCTTAGAATTAATAATTTTATTCTAATTAAATAAGTTTAATTTGTATCACATTTTTACTGCATAAATAATTTAATATAGTGACACGTCAATCAAGTCTTGTTGATAGGTCTTCATAATTATTAAAGTTTCTTAGTCACATAATTGAATAATTTTGTTAAACAAAAAAATTATTTATGAGGAAGCAAGTTTGGCTGGAGAATTAGCAAATACCAAAGGGACACAAGTGATTCAATATCCTATACACTAATATGATTTAAAGTATTCAAAATAAATACAACTCGGACAAGATCATAAATTGAAAAATATTTGGCATTTTTATGGATTTGTGAGCATATAATTCTTTAGTTATAGATTTCTTTTTGTATTTTATTACTTGTTCACTCATAATTTTACGTGGCACGAGTTATGTAGTTAAATGTGGGGAGTTAAGATTAATTCTAGACGAAATTCAAAAAGAAACCTAAATTTATCAAAGTGAACCTTAAAGATCAATTTAGTTCCATACTTTACGCTTAAAAAATTAATTCTAAGTTACCAACCAAGAAATTTTAAGGAGATATGATTGTGGCTGATAACGCTACCTTCATGTTATAACGTCAATAATTTATACTTTTAGTATTTGTAATGCATCATAGTATTTCAAAGGCGATGGATATAATTGTTCATAAAAAGATTCAATTCAATTCAATAAGCTGAGAAAAAAAACTAATTAAACGAGAATCGTGCTTGGTTCAACAGGAATAATATATCACCTCTTAAAATCAGCAAAAATTAGGATAGTTTTACATTTTAACTCCTTCTCCTTTTCCTATTCTTCATCCCCCAATGTAATTGACAAATTTAAAAAAATATAAAGGTTATTACTTTTTTCTTCCATAAATGCTAATTTATTAATTCTTGAAAATGTATTTTATATACTCTAGGTAAAATAGTAAGAAAGGTTATGAAAAATGACTTGCGCATGCAAAGGAAGAAAGTTCAACCAAAAACATAATCAACATAAGCTTTTGAAGACAACTCTTATTCATTTAAAGATCTTAAGTGATTTTCAAATATTTTATACCAATTATATTTCAATTAAACCCATAAAATAGTAGGTTTTAATTTTCTTTGAAGTAAAAACAAAAGGTGCATCAAGAAATTAGTAGTATGAGATAAATACTTAAAAACACGTAAAATGACAATCTCAAATAGTAACTAAAATTTTAAATAAGTATATTTCCAATATACAAAAGCATAACCTGTTTTAGTCATTTAAAATCTTAACTTTCAATGTTCGTGAAATTATTTACTTCAAACTCACGTTATGCTTATTATGAACTCATTTAGGATTTTAATAATATATTTTAATTCACCCGTATTAATGAAGGCCCGTGTTTTTATCTTTTAGAATCCTCTAAATAACACCAGTAAACTTCCTTTAGTTTAGAGTCTTTACATAAATTGATCTAATATTAGTCTTATAAGTATATTAATAAAAAATAATTCAAGTACACTAATAAATAAAAGATTTAGAACTACCCAAAAATAATTCTAACATGTCTTTATTAGTACATATATGAGCTCTAGAGAGAGAAGAATATGGTTAGGAACATATGACGTGGGACATGTCTAAATGTATAGCAAGACCTAACAAATTGTCGACTTGGAGAAAAAATTTGGCATACTTTGCCTAAATTTACTGAAATGCATAAAGTCAAATAATGTAAAAAGTAACCTAATGGCAAAAAAGATCCATAGGAAGTTACATTTACCAATTTCAAAGGCCCATGTGGGAGCGGTCTTAAGAAAAGAGAGATTTATGCAAAATATCCATTGAGCTTAAACTAATACCTTCTCTTTTATCCATTTGAAAATTATTTACAATATATACCTACCCAAATGAAACTAATTATCCCTACCTACCCATACCTATCCCAACTTTTTTTTACGCATTTGACTTAGCTTAGCTTGATATCGCTTGGCTTTGTTTGGCTTGGTTTAAATTGGCCTGACTTGATTAGGTTTGCTTGGCTTGGCTTGGCTTGGTTTGAATTGGCTTGGCGTGAATTAGCTTGATTTATAGCAGCTTGAAATGACTTCATTTGGCTAGGTATTAAAATGGGGAAGGGGAAAAGTAATGGATAGGAACAGATAAATGTTTTCCGCCCATGGGTATTTGCTAAACTTTCCAAAAATGAGTGATTGAGAAAAATGAGATATGCGGGGAAAAGGAAAATACAGCAGCCGCGTTTAGCTGTTTCACAACATTAAAAGCAGAAAAAATAAGGTAGGACAGCTTTTAAGAAGTAAACCATAAAACAAAAAGTAAATTTGACTTTAAAAAATAAGGTTAGGACCTAAAAGTAATTAATTGAAAAGTTTACATTTTACTGGAAACTTTTGTGAGGACTACAAAAGTCCTTGATTCTCCCTTATTATATATAGTAATATATATTATATATTAATATAAAAAAAATTATAACTTTTATTTGGAGGCGGCTATATTATATAAAATCCCAAATATTTTTCTTTCTAAAATATCTCATACCAAAATACTTGTATTTATAATTCGATAAAGGATAATCCAAGGGATAAATCAAATATTAATGTCAAAAGTATACTATAAGCGGTCGTTTGGTTTGAATTTAAATTATGCTGAGATTAGTTGTATTGAGATTAATTATGTTGGAATTAGTCATCCTAGTATTATTTCTTATTGATTGTTTGATATGTTGTATCAGTCCTAGGATGTCAATTTTACTGCTTTATCGTGGGATAACTTATCCTTGGATTACTGTTCCACCCTATGCTAAAGGTATATGCTATCTCAATACTAATTTTAATTAGGATAACGTATCCCAGGATTAGTAAGCAAACAAGGGATAAAGGGGTACTAATTTTTTATCCCATAATTATTTTTGCTTATCCATCATACCAAAGGACCCCTAAATGTATGTCATACTGCAACGACCTGGCGGGTCGTTTCATGAGTTACAGCCCCGCTTCCAACCATTTCTGCTTCTTTATGTGTTGTTCTGCTATATTTCATCGTATCGTGTTGGTTGTTTTGTGTTCGGAGTGGTCTTGGAGTGGAATGAGACACTTAGTCTCTTATTTAGAAGCTTAAGTTGGAAAAGTCAACCGGATGTTGACTTATGTGTAGAAGATCTCGGATGTGAATTCTGATGGTTCGGATAGCTTCGTTAGGTGATTTTGGACTTAGGAGCGTGTTCGGAATGTAATTGTGATGACCCTAAAGGTCATCTCTTGTTTTAGAAGTCAAAACTGTGTTCCGAGTCCTTGAAAACCTCTTTTTGTCTCACCTCGATTTGCATGCGCAGTCCGGGCGCATTCTGGAAAGCTTTTATGTGATATTTTAGAAAGAAAAAAATGAAATTGGCCTTTAAAATTGATTAGAGTTGACTTTGGTCAACATTCTTGGTAAACGGACCCGGACTCGTGACGGTCCCGTAGGGTCCATAGTAAAATATGGGACTTGGGCGTATGCCCGGAATCGAATTCCGAGGTCCCAAACCCGAGAAAAGAATTTTTAAAGAAAATTGTTTGCTGGAAAATATAAAGGCTTTTTGAAATGAAATGATGCGTGTTCTTGATGGTATCGGGCACGTATGTTGGTTCCGGAGCCCGGTACAGGTTTAAAATAATAAATAAGTCGAATATGTGAAATTTGGTAAGAATCGGAGTTGATTTGGTACAAATCGGACCTTTAGTTGAGAAAATGGAAATTTCAATGTTCTTGAAGAATTTTATGAATTTGAGGTTAAATTCATAGTTGTTGATGTTATTTAGATGATTTTATCGCACGAACAAGTCCGTATGATGTTCTTAGACTTGCGTGCATGTTTGGTTTGGAGCCCCGAGGGCTCAGTGAGTTTAAGATAGGCCACGGAGTGAATTTGGACTTAGGAAGATTGCTGGTATGTTGCAGCTGTGTTGCAAGCCCCTGATCTCGCAATTGCGAGATCAGGCATCGCAATTGCAATGTACTCGGGGATTGCAAATGCGAGCTTTTGCTTCGCAACTGCGAAGACCTCAGGGCCTGCCTTCCTCGTAAATACAAGATGTTCTTCGCAAATGCGAAGGTTGTCAGATAAGCCAGTGGTTGCAAATGCGACGTTTTCCTTCACAATTACGAAGATGGAAGAAATTCCCAGGGTTCGCAATTGCGAACCCCTGGTCGCAATTGCGACATGTGAGACCTGTTAAGTGGAATTTTTGACGGGATTCTTCTTCATTTTACAACTTTTTCAAACCTAAACATCACATAGGCGATTTTCTCGAAGAGAGTTCTTCCCCAAATCAAAGGTAAACGCTTTCTAACTTATTTTCTTCAATCTATAACATCTTTTTACATGATTTCGCTTCAAAATCTAGGGTTTTTTCATGGGAAATTGGGTGTTTTTAGGTATAAGCTAGGATTTTCAAATTTTGGGGATTTGGACCTCAATTTGAGGTCCGATTTCAAAACTAATTGCATATTTGAGTTCCTGAGTGAATGGGTGATCGGGTTTTGGTTCGAACTTCGGGTTTTGACCAAGTGGGCACGGGGTCGATCTTTCACTTTTTGGGGAAAACAATGAGAAATCTACTTTCATGCATTGGAATTGGTTTATTTAGCATTTATTAACGTTATTAAGTAAATTATGACTAGATACAAGTGAATTGGAAGTGAAACCGAGAGGTAATGCGGTAGTTGAGGCTTAATCTTGTCCGTGGAATCGAGGTAAGTGTTCGGCTTAACCTTAGCTTGAGGGAATAGGAGTTGTGGTCTTATTTGCTATGTGTTAGTATCGAGTACGACGTATAGGTGTGGTGACGAGTATCTATGCATTGGTGTCAAGCATGCCCGTGAGATTTATACCATGATTGTTGTGACTCTATTATGTATCGATCATGCCCAAATTGATGATTATTAATGTTGAACAAAGCTTATGAAAGTTTATTGGTAATTGACTATTGTTGAACATTGGCTCAAGTTGAGTTTCATTTTGTAAAGTAATTGTTGAAAACTAGATTGGTTATAGTTGAATCCCTTGCCGGGATGTTATTGTTGATATTGTTGATTCCCTTGCCGGGATATTATTGTTGATATTGTTGATTCCCTTGCCGGGACGTATTGTTTATATTGTTTGGGTGAAGAAGAGTGTAAAGCACGAAGGGTGATATTGTGCATGATATTGTGAGTGAGTAATGCACGAAGGGTGATGTCGTGCCGATATTATGAGTGTTAATGCACGAAGGGTGATGTTGTGCCATGATTTGAGAGTTAATGCACGAAGGGTGATGCCGTGCCGATATTGTGAGGAATAATGCACGAAGGGTGATGACATGCCATGATTATGAGAGGTAATGCACGAAAGGTGATGTCGTGCCGTTTCTATTGATTCATATGGTGAGGACGAGAGTAAATGCACGAAGGGTGATGCCGTGCATGTGTTACCGTTTCACTATTCTTGTTGATTTGGATATGATATTCATTATGCTTCCTTATTGATGCTTCCTTATTGGTTTATTGTTAGAATCTGATATTCCCCGCAGCATGTCCCCTTCCCACCTTATTCTGTTGAATTCTGTTATTATGCTACTGTTTGTATATGATTTATCTGCACAGGTATATATGATTATCATGTCCTAGCCTCGTCACTACTTCGCCGGGGTTAGGCTTGACAATTAGTCAGTACATGGGGTCGGTTGTACTGATGCTACACTCTGCACTCTTTTGTGCAGATTTCGGTACCGGGCCTAGTGAGTAGCTGAGGTAGCTGCCTTCAGTCCAGGGAGATCAAGGTAGATCTGTTGGCGTCCGCAGAGCCTAAAGTCCCCCTTCCCTGTTTAGCTTTTCTACTGTCTCTTTTCATTCCGAGAACAGTTGTACTTTTCTTTCCAGACTTGTATTTGTAGTAAAAATCTTAGTCATTCGTGAATTTGTGACACCAGATTCGTGGGTAGACATGTAATGGAGTATTTGGATTTATTTTAACTCTTCCGCGCTTTTCAATTGTTTAACTATAGTTACTGTTTATAATTGTCTGGGTTGATTGTTAATGTGTAGAAACTTAGTAGTTGGCTTGCCTAGCTTTCACGAGTAGGCGCCATCACGACTCCCGAGGGTGGGAAATCCGGGTTGTGACAGTAATTTGGGGGTCCGTGGTAGATTTAGGCTTGAATTGGCGAAATTGGAAATTTGGCGTTTTTCGGTCGGCAGTGGAAATCTTGATATCGGGGTCGGAATAAAATTTCGGAAATTGGAGTAGGTCCGTTATGTCATTTGTGACGTGTGTGCAAAATTTTAGGTCATTCGGGCGAGGTTTGATAGGTTTCGGCATCGTTTGCGGAATTCGGAAGTTTGGAAATCCTTAGGTTTGAATCCGAGGGTGATTTGGTGTTTTGATGTTGTTTTAAGTGTTCTGAAGGTTTGAATAAGTTTGAATGGTCATATATGACTTGTTGGTATGTTTGGTTGAGGTCCCGAAGGCCTCGGGATGATTTCGGGAGGTTGGCGGATCAAGGATAGGATTTGAGGAAGTGCTGAAGATTTCCTTCAGCTATCATAACCGCACCTGCGGAGTGGGGACCGCAGGTGAGAGGACCGCAGAAGCGCATAAGCAGCCGCAGATGCGGCCATAGAAGAGAAGGGCAGGAGCCGCAGGTGCGCGCATGGAACCGCACCTACGTGATCGCAGATGCGGGATCTAGACCGTAGAAGCGGTTTTCGAGGTTTAAGTAAAAACCGCACCTGCGATGGATTTTCTGCAGGTGCGGCGTCGCAGGAGCGACTTATGGACCGCAGATGCGGAATTTCTGGGCAGAAGGTATATAAGATCTCCTTCGCGAATTTCAGTTCATTCTTCACCATTTTTGGACGAGTTTGGAGCTTAGAGCAGTGATTTCAAGAGGGGATCGATGGGTATCGGTGAGGTAAGTCACTTGGGCTTTATATTTTGTGTTTGTGATGATTTTTCCACTGTTTAATCATGGAATTTAGTGGGAATTTGGAGAGAAGTGAAGGGGTTAGGGCTTGAGTTTTGGAGAGTTTTGGTTGAGGGTTTGAGGGACCATTTGAGGTCTGATTTTGATGATTTTGGTATGTATAGACTCGGGAGTGAAAGGAGTTTCTAGTTTTGTAATTTTTGTCGGATTCCGAGACGTGGGCCCGGGGGCCGGGTTTGAGCCAAATTCACGTTTTTTGGTCTAATTTGATAATGTTCGTGTGGGTTTCATTCCTTTAGCATGTATTGATGATAATATACTGATTTGGTTAGATTCGGAGCATTTGGAGGCCGGATCGAGAGGCATGGGCATCGCGGGTTAGAGCTTTAGCTTGGTTTGAGGTAAGTGACGCTTCCACACTTGGTTCTGAGGGTTCGAAACCCCGAACTATGTGTTCTATGATTAAATATTGAGGTGACGCAAATGCCAAGTGACGGGCATGTGGGCGTGCACCGTGAGAATTGTGGCCTGGATCATTCCATGGCTCCGCTTAGTGACTCTTTCTTGCTGATATATGTGTAGTGATTATGTGATTAAGGTAATGAGCTGTAAATCATGCTAATTACTATGTTAGGGCTTCACGCCGATACTGTTGAGACTCGAGAGGTCGTTTCTTGCTGTCATATCATTAGCTTCATATATATTCTGTACTCAGTCTTGTTCATGCATATTATATCATGTCTCAGTCTCGGTTATTGTTATTTGGCACATCATATCATTGTTTCGGGCTGGTTTTCTTGGTATTGTGAGCCCATGTGTGTAAGACTAGAGAGTTATGACTGAGTGAGGCCGAGAGCCTGAATTCGAGTGACAGTTATGGGATCGGGCTGCACGCCGCAGCAGATTATTGATTATGCCTTCATAGGCTTGTTATAGCGTTTGGGCTGAAAGGATCTCCTCCAGAGTCTATACACCCCCAGTGAGCGCGGATGATATTATTGAGGGATGGATTTTCCTGGACATGGATTTCTTTGTAGGGTTGGATTACCCTCGTTCCTCGGTACTGGTTAACTTGAGGTCAGTGTTGTATATATATATATATATTCCGGGATGGATTTTCCTGGTCCAGATGGCCATATGCGGTACCGAGTGGTTGAGCACTTGAGAGTGGGAGCACATGGTGCATTTTCATACATTTCTGGCATTGACATGTAGAGTTTTACTGAGCTTTATACTTCACATTGTTCGGATTAGCACTTTTCTTTACTGTCAAGTAAAAAATATTGAATTGCCAGCATGCCTACTTTCCTGTACAATTTAAATGTGTTATAATTGCTGAGGTTTAGTTCGTCACTACCTATCAGTCAATTGTTTGGACTTGTTAGTTACTGAGTTGGTGTACTCACATTACTCCCTGCACCTTGTGTGCAGATCCAGGTATCTCAGGGCATGGTAGCGGCTGTTGACTATTCCAGTCGCGGATTATCACCAGAGATAGCGAGGTAGCTGCCCGGCGATCACAATTCCGCCTTTCTCCTGCTTTATCTTCCTTCTAGTACATTTTGGCTATTTCCAGACTATTTTGGTCTTTGTTTTTTTTTCGGAACTATTGTAGCATTGCTCATGACTTAGTGACACCCAAGGTTGGGCCTTTAATTTCCGCATTTTGGTTTTCGATTTTATATCTTATATGGAATTCTAGTTGAAAAATGTTGTTATTGAGTTTTTAATGAAATGTTGAACTGTTTTGAAAATGTGTCGGCTGGCCTAGTTTCATGATAGGCGCCATCACGACCGGGTTGGTTTTGGGGTCGTGACACATACTTATAAGCTCAATTTACAAATTAAATTTAACACAGTAACAACTCAATTAACTCCGATGAACAAATATTGCAACAGAATAATAAATCTTTTGCAATCATTCTTTTTAGTCCATCTTTGCTTTTAATTTCTCTATTACTCCTCTTTAAACATATAAGATACTTGGTTATTTAGTCGCCCTAGATCAAACGGTTTGATGTGTGATGACATATTTCAAGGATCAATAGATAGTATTGGCATTTAGACTAGTGGCTCCAGGCGGACAACTTGGGATAAGAATAACATCAGAGTCGCACGACTGCACTATTATCCAACTAACTCCTAGTTATCTTATTTAAAAGAAAAGCTTAAGGTTGCAGAAGCACATTTTGTTCCGGCGTGAGCGTGTGAACATATTTGTAGGAGTCACATGATGACAATTTATATTAGTGATACTAGATAGGAAAGCGGTAAATCAGCAATAACATGCAAATAACATGAATAGAGAAAATAATAGAAAATACATTATTTCAATTAAGTTTATGTAAAAGTCAAACCAAAATTATTTTAAATTTTTTCTCTGCCAATGTTGACACGATAGGATTACTTCCAGAGCGTATTTAAACCATACATAAACATTGACCCTACTTGTAGGGTTGTTCAAAATTGAATCGAAACCGTCAACCGAACCGAACAGATGGCTTATTTGTCACGATCCAATTTCCATTTCAAGCCGTGACAGCGCCCAACACCGTTGTTAGGCAAGCCAACACCGATCAAACTAGTGATTTCCCGTTTAAATAAATTATTAAGTGGGTGTTACTTTCTCATTTGTTAAAAGATTTAGAAATTTGCAAATGGAACACAATTAAACGGAAGCAAAAGAGTACATATCGTAATCATGTAAACAATTCCAAAATCATAAGTCTACTAGCGTGTGTGCCAAGACCTGGTGTCACAAGTATGTGGGCAATCTAATAGAATATACAAAAGAATGCTAGCCTACTGTCTGAAAGAAAATAGACCGAAAATATAACATGAAGAAGACTCCAGCTGCTGCAGAACGGCTCAGAAGGTAGCTCACCGTGAAGTCTCGAGATGGGGGTGGGGGGGGGGGAGTCAAATCTACGCGTCGGACTGGTGGCCAGATGCACCTGCCTCAAATCCTGTACAATTAAGTACAGAAGTGTAGCGTGAGTACATAAAAATATGTACCCAGTAAGTATCTAGTCTAACCTCGAAGAAGTAGTGACGAGGGGTCGACTCCGACACTTGCTAAGGGCCTAACATGAAATTCTAATTAAGCATGATATATAGAAATAACAATAAAACTCAGAACAAGAAAAAGCAAGTACGGGAAGTCTTATTTAGGGGAACGGGGTTTTGTAAAGCAAAACGACCGGTCGGGTCGTTACATTCTCCACCTCTTAAACAAACGTTCGTCCTCGAACAGGTTTAGATTCATACTTGAAGTGCTGAATAAGTGTGGATATCTTCTCCGCATGTCCTCTTCGGACTCCCAGGTCGCCTCCTCGGCTGGTTGGCCCCTCCACTGAACCTTTACCACGGAAATCCTCTTGGATCTCAACTGGCGATCCTATCTAGCAACAATGGCAAATGGCTCCTCCTCATAACCCAAGCTCTCATCTAGCTGAATAGTGCTGAAGTCTAACACATGTGACAAGTCGGTGTGATACCTCTGGAGCATAGACATGTGAAAAATAGGATGAACCCCTGATAGGTTGGGAGGCAAAGCAAGCTCATAAGCAACCTCCCCAACTCGCCTCAACACCTCAAATGGGCCTATACACCTTGGGCTCAACTTGCCCTTCTTTCCGAATCTCATGATCCCTTTCATCAGCTAGACTTTTAAGAGAACCTTCTTTCCTACCATAAATGACACACCACGCGCCTTCTGATCCGCGTAACTCTTCTGTCTGGACTGTGTTGTGCGAAGTTGTTCCTCAATCAACTTTACCTTTTCCAAGACATCCTTTACCAAATCAGTACCATATAACTTAGCCTCGCCGTGCTCAAACCACCCATTGGGAGAACGACATCGCCGACCATATAAAGCCTCAAGTGGAGCCATCTCAATGATGGACCGATAACTGTTATTGTAAGCAAACTCGGCCAAAGGCAAGAACTGATCCCACTGTCCCCCAAAGTCAATCACACATGCTCTAAGCATGTCCTCCTATATCTGAATTGTCCACTCTGACTGCCCGTCGGTCTGTGGGTGAAATGCAGTGCTGAGCTCTACATGGGTCCCCAACTCATTCTGTACGGCTCTCCAAAAGTGCAAAGTGAATTGAGGGCCTCTATTTGATATGATAGAAATAGGCACTCCGTGCAACCGAACTATCTCCCGAATATAAATTTTGGCCAGCCTCTCCAAAGTATAAGTAGTTGAAACTGGAATGAAGTGTCCCGACTTGGTCAACCTGTCGACAATGACCCAAAGTGCATCAAACTTCCGCAAGGTTCGCGGAAACCCAACTACGAAGTCCATAGTAATGCGCTCCCATTTCCACTCTGGTATAGTCATCCACTGGAATAGGCCACCTGGCCTCTGGTGCTCATACTTAACCTGCTGGCAATTTAGGCACCTAGCTACATACTCAACTATGTCATTCTTCATCCTTCGCCACCAATAATGTTGCCTCAAGTCACGATACATCTTCGTAGCACCTGGATGAATGGAATACCGAGAACTGTGTGTCTCCTATAGAATCTTCCCTCTCAAGCCATCGATATTAGGAACACATAGACAACCATGGACTCGCAGAACACCATCCTTGCCAATAAAAACCTCCTTGGCACCACCCTGTAGTACCGTCTCTCTAAGAACTGCCAAGTGCGGATCATCAAATCTATGCGCCAGACTGGTGGTAAGATGCACTGCCTCAAATCCTGTACAATTAAGTACAGAAGTGCAGTGTGAGTATATAAAAATATGTACCCAGTAAGTATCTAGTCTAACCTCGAAGAAGTAGTGACGAGGGGTCGACTCCGACACTTACTAAGGGCCAACATAATAACATGAAATTCTAACTAAGCATGATATATAGAGATACCAATAAAACTCAGAACAAAAAATAGTCGAACAATTCTTTCATCATATTTAAGAACCCGAAACACTTCCTTCATTTTAAACAAATGATCTCTCAAACAATGAATTTATACAAGATATGAAAAGGACTTCCAGTTCTATTATCACACACAAATTCCACCGAGGACGTTCGGCCCGATCCAACATAAATGTAAACTGTGCACTGCCGAGGGTCGAACGACCCGAACCATAGATGCATCTATTACCCCGCTCGCGAATCATACATGTGACACGGTCAAATATAAATTTATCAATAAAATCATAATCCTTTCTTGATACTTTTTAAAATAAAGACAATTCAACTTAAAGCTTTTAAATCCTTAGAAATCCTCAACTTAATTCCATTTGATACAATTAACAAATATAATCAAATAACTGTATCCACAAAGCATGGTGTAAACCTAAAACTACCCGAATGTAAACAGGAATAGTAGCTAAGTACGTACTCTCGTCACTTCGTGCATACGTAGCCCCCACAAATAAATCACATATTAATTAAGTTCACCTACGGGGAAATTTCCCTCTTACAAGGTCAGAAAAGAGACTTACCTCGTCTCAAAGCCTACTTTCAAATTCAAGAATGCGCTCAAACCCTCAAATAGGAGCCAAATCAATCCAAAACTATTCAAATAATGTAAGAACTAATCAATATATGTTCAAAAGTTCATATCCCCAATATTAAAGTGATTACCCAACCCAAATCGCAAGATTTCCTAAAATTCACCCCCGGGCCCATATGCCCGGATTTCGGAAATCTTTGAAGAAAGTTGTTACCCATAACCTTAGGAACATAAATATATGATTTTTACTAAGTTCCATAACCTATTTCGTGGTCAAATCTCATTTTTGTCAAAAACCTAGGTTTTCATCTAAACACTTGATTTTCACTAATTTTTACATGCTAATCCACCCATAATCTATGTATTTAACTCACGTTGTGTAGAAATTACTTACCTCAAAGTGCTAGGTGAAAACCCTCTTCCAAAAGCTCCAAAAATTGCCCAAGAGATGAAGTGAAATGAAATAAATGGCCTAAGTCCCGCATTAAAAGAGCTGGACACAGACCTCTGATGTCACACTTGAGACACCAGGTTCACAAATGCGACAAAACACTCGCAAATGCGAAGCCTGGCTTCAGCTGCTTAGGTCGCAAATGCGACGTAGGGGTCGAAAATGCGATCACTGCTGAGGTCGTAATTGCGGCTCAGGTGTCGCAAATGCGAACAATGCCCCAGTCGAGCTTCTTCGCAATTGCGAAGCTCTTCTCGCAAATGCGAGGTTCGCATTTGCAAACTATTTCTTGCATTTGCGAGACCTGTAACTGATGCGAAGAAACACCAGAAATCTTGTGTGTTTTTCATCCCTTTCGAACGTTCGAAACTCACCCGAGCCCTCGAGGCTCCACACCAATCACCCCCTCAAGTCTAGCAACGTCATAAAAACTTGCTCGCGCGACCGAAACACTAAAATAACATCAAAAACCACGAATTGGACGCCAAAACGCATGAATTTACTCATGAACTCCAAAAACTTCTAAATACTCCTACACGTCCGATTCCTATCAAATCAACTTGGAAAGACGCCAAACTTTGAGTGCAAGTCTTAAATGACATTACGGACCTACTCCAACTTTCGGAATTGGAATCCGAACCCGATATCAAAAAATCCACCCTCGGTCAAACTTTCCAAAAACTTCAAGTTTCTAACTTTCGCCAAATGATTCCGAAACGACCTACGGACCTCCGAATCCACTTCCGGACGCGCTCCTAAGTTCAGAATCACCATATGGAGATATTCCCAGGCTCGGAATCCCAAACGCACGTCTAGAATGTAAAAATCCATCTCAACCCAAACTTAAGGAATTTGCTCAAAATGCCAACTTTCACTATTAGGCGCCGAAACGCTCCTGGATCGTCCAAAACCCGCTTCGAGCATACGCCCAAGTCCGAAATCATCATACGAACCTATTGGAACCGTCAAATCCGGATTCCAAGGTCATTTACTCAAAATATTGAACGAAGTCAAGCTTGTCTTTTTATACCTTAAGGAACCAAATGTTCTGATTTCAACCCAAACTCTTTCAAATCCCAAACTAACCATCCCCACAAGTCATAAATCAGTAAAACAAGTACAGGAAGTGTTATTTAGGGGAATAAGGTTCTATAAAGCGAAACGACCGGTTGGGTCGTTACATTATTGGCTTGTTGGTATCGGGTTATCGCGGTAATAGAAGGGGAATGGTTTGAGATGTTAACGGCTTAACAGTTTTGGGGGTGGATTACTTAATTTTCTTATCGGGTAAACCGTTAACCCGTTAAGAATTTGAATCACAAATGTCATTTTGTCTTGTGAAGAATGAATGTGAATGCTTAATTGATTATGAACGAATGTTCTTTTGAAAGTTTGATTGATTACTGAACTAATGTGCTTTTCTGGTTTTACAAATTTGGTTAATACGTGTATGACAGACTGTCTGTTGCCTTCCAACTTATGAATTTGTCCCTGCCTGTTGCCTTCCAAAATCCAACATTTGTTGATCGGGCTATTCTTGAACTTGTGGGATACTTCCAATCCTTGTGGCTGAAAAAGTACCACTCATTCTACGGCGTTGATCCACTCTTGCACCTCTTTGTACAGTATGTGTAGTCTTGGTATTGATTGACTGATTGTTCAAAAAAATTTATTTTGGTTTAGCCGATAAACCGCCCGATAATTATTAATTCGATACCAATCCGCCCGCTGTCTTATTGTATGGCTAGCGGATTACTATATTTATAATCCGATAACCGTTAAGACGAACCATTAAGTACAATTATCCTACATTTAGATTCCGAAATTTGGATTAGGTCCTTAGTGTTGAATATGACTTGTGTGCCAAATTTGGGGTCAATCGGACGTGGTTTGGTTGGTTTTGGCATCAGTTGTCGAATTTGAAGTTTCAAGTTCATTAAGTTTGGATTGGAGGGTGATTTGTGTTTTTAGCGTTGTTTGATGTGATTCGATGGCTCGACTAAGTTCGTATGGCATTTTAGTATTAGTTGGTATGTTTGGTTGAGGTCCCGGGAGCCTCGGGTGTGTTCAGATGTTCAACGGATTGAGTTAGGGACTTATGCAATTTCTGAAGCTGTTGCACCTGGTGTAATCGCACCTGCACACTTTGGGCCGCAGGTGCGGTGTTGCAGAAGCAGCCATGGAGCCACAGATGCGGTTTTGGCCCTGTCCAGCTGGGGCCACAGGTGCGGCGATAGACCGCAAAAGCGGACACGCAGAAGCGGTAAAAGACTGCAGGAGCGGGCTCGCAGGTGCGGCCCAGTGCTCGCAAATGCGGTCCCAACCCATTTAAGTTTCCTTCGCACCTGCGATGGATTTTCTGCAGGTGCAGGACTGCAGATGCGGTTGAAGGCTCGCAGAAGCGAAATCTCTGGCAGAAAAAGGGCTAAGTGCGATGGTTTGAATTCATTCTTCATTTTTGGACTTGAGAGCTCGGAAATTGGCGATTCTTCGAGGGATTTTCAAAGAAGGCTTTGGGGTAACGATTCCTAACTCATTTTTGGTTGTATTCCATCAATCTATAGTTAATTTCATCATTTAATTAAGGAATTTGGGTAAGAAATTGGGGAAAATTTGAGAAAAATTCTTAGGCTGATTTTTGGGATTTTGATTGAGATTTTGGTATCGGATTTGAGTAAATTTGGTTTGGTTAGACTCGTGAGTGAATGGGTGTTCGTAATTTGTGACTTTTACCCAATTCCGAGACGTGGGCTTTTGGGCGATTTTCCATTTTCTTGCGTTAGCTTTGATTTTATTAGCTAGATTAGTTTATTGTAGTTATATTTATGTTATGTAATTGATTTTGGATAGATTTTGGGGAACTCGGAGCCAAATATTCGTGGGAAATGCATTATGACGGATTGATTTGAGCTTGGTTCGAGGTAAGTGGCTTGCCTAACCTTGTGTGGAGAGACTCCCCTTAGGATTTGGTGCTGTTTGATATATGAGCGCCATGTACGTGAGGTGACGAGTGCGTACACGGGCTATTTGTTGAAAAACTCTCTTTTCATTAAGTAAAATATTTGTTTTTCCTTTAACTGAACTACACTAGCATATGTAATTATCCTGTTTAGTTTAGAACAGCATGTCTACGTGTCTTAATTGCTTATCTGAACTCTGTGCATCATGCTTAGTAGTTTCCCGCTTCTTCATTGACTTGTACTTAGTCTAAATTGTAGGATTCCGTGTTGTAGTTGTAATTCTATTGTTTGAGCTGCATATTTACTTTAGGACTACGGAACGGTATTCCGGGAGATCCCTCTGTAATGCATATTTACTTTGGGACTACGGAACGGTATTCTGGGAGATTCCCCAGCACTGCATATTCATTTTGGGACTACGAATCGGTATTCCGGGAGATCCCCATGCACATTTACGTTTGGGACTACAGGACGGTATCTTGGGAGATCCCTTGTTGTTATCTCTGTGTTCTGAGCTGTTGCCTTTCTATGATTACATTCTTGTTAAATTACAGTAATTGTTTTACTACGATATTTCATTCTGTCTTATTTTATTATATATACACCAGTAGGGCCCTAACCTGGCCTCGTCACTACTCAACCGAGGTTAGGCTTGGCACTTACTGGTACCATTGTGGTGTACTCATGCCCTTCTCTGCACCTCTTTTTATGTGCAGATCCAAGTACTGCTTATCAGCCGCATTATCAGTAAGGCGAGCCAACTGTAGAGACTTCAAGGTATATCTGCCGCGTCTGCAGACCTCGGAGTCCCTATCTACTCTTTCCCATGTCAAACACTTCTTGTATTTCCTTTTGTTAGACTCTGGAGTATAGAAATACCATTTTCTTCCTGTAGTTTGTGACTTCCAATATTCCGGTTTTTGGAAGAGTTTATGTACACTTCGAGAGTGATTATTGTATATGCCGAGCGACATCTTAATTTCTTATCTAAATTTACCTGTTAGTTGTTAGTTGTTAGTTGTTATGTTTTCATTTTATTTCCGCAAATGTTAGACTTACCTAGTTGTAGAGACTAGGTGTCATCACGACGGTTCACGGAGGGAGAACTTGGATCGTGACATCAGTGTTCATAAAAAACTAGCCGAACTATGTAATATCGATCCCATGATAGCATTTGTAGGAGTAGCAATGCTCATGGTCATGTAATAGTGCTGAACTTATTTGGTTCTTCTATGAAAACAATCTCTATATTCTAAAAAAAAAAGGAGTTCGAACCCACAAACTCTCTAGTGGAGTCACTAGCATTTTCACACACACCCCCCTCCCCAAAAATGCTTGTGTTTGAAAATTATTATATTGAAGTAAGAGATTTCTAATTGGAAGTGATAAAAGTAATAGTTTTTAAAAGCGTTTTTATTTGTAATCGCCACCTAATATTGAAATGGTTAGTTACATCACCAATATTTGAAAACATGTTTATTTGGAAAGAAATACTCCCTTAGAAAATCAGTTTGACTCTGTATGGGTAAGAGATCAAAATTCAAGATTAGGAGATTCGATTGACCGAGGAAAGGTGCTAGGTATCCCTCAAGTCTGATCATTTACGTTGACTTTAAATGACTTTTTTAAAAATAACTTGATTGAAATCGAACACATGCGCAAATAAACAAGCTAGCGCAAACAAGGTATCCAAGAAATACCTATCAATTTCAGTGATGTCCTAAAATTGCCTACTAATTTATTAACGAGCCTAGACATGCTCGTAATGACCAGATGAATAAAATAACAGTAATAGAGTCGTTTTAAGACCATTCTATTTTTATGTTAAGATGAACCCCTGAGGCCCAACATCTAGCTCAATAAGTTTACTTTGTCCTCAATATCATATAGCACATTATATTTCCTTTCAAATGCCGTATTTTTTACTTTAAATTTACTTCTTCACTATAAGTAAAATGAACACTTTAACCCTGTATGTTTGTAAATTATGGAATAACAAGCAATAAAGTATCATTAAATACAACAAAATAATTATAAACTAATAATTCAGACATGATGTGAGCTAATAGTGCACTTTATATTATTAACATAAAAGGAATGATAGAATAAAGGTAATAATGAATCAATCTTACTTTTCATTTCTGAATCTTTAATAAATAGAGGATCTCAAACTCGAACAACAACTTGAAACATATATCGAATTTTCGACCCAAGACTCAAACAGATGACCTCCATAGATCGGAAACCTCATTGTCGACAAACTCCAACAATGATGGATTAATGAAGATCTTTGGGTGATGATTGATGATAGGCTATAATTGTGTATTTTAGTCGATTATTACACTCTAATTTACTGTACTTTAATTGAGTTTGAGCTTTAATCGCTAGTGTTTTGCACTAATTGTGTGTTTTATGCCTTGTATGAGTGATTCCGAGCTATGTAGATGTTATGGAATGAATTCAAGTGATTTGAAGCTTTGAAGTCTGAGTAAAAGTTCAAGGAATTAAGCCGGGATCGTGTTGGGGGGTCAACGGATGATAGTTAGAGCAAACAAAGACTTCAGTAGGCAGATTGCGCACTGTCTAGTAAAATAGATATAACTTTTTGCTCAGAACTCTATTTTGGCTCCACAATATATGGTTGGAAATCTAACTCAAAGGGCTACAACTGTAATATTTTACGTTTTTCCAAATTTGGAACGGAACAGGGTGAAAAACACGTGAAGAACGCGCGAAGTCACGCGCGTTAAAGGCTGAGGCAGAATAGTGCGAGAAGAACGCGCGAAGGATGCGCAAGCTCACGCGAGTCACCCGGGAAAAGTGTCCTTTTTCACATTGGAGAAGGTATAATTGTTTGGGCCCAACCCTACTTGGTATATATACATGAGAGAACGTTTTTAGAGTAAAATTTTGGACGGTAGAGGACGCCACTTTTGGTGATATCTAACACCACGCTTGGAGGAGTCTTCTAACTAGTTTTTCTTCTCTTCTCTTCCTTTAATTTCATAGTTTATTAGTTCTAGAGTTTTGGGTGCTACATGAACGTTGTAGTTTGAAGCTTGAATTGTTCTTATTATTTTATCATATTGGTTTATTTATTCAATCTTGCGCTTAATTATTTGATTGCTTGATCACCAATTGAATACTATCTACGAATCAAGGATTGAACTCGGGAGAGGGAATTCTAGATTGCATATAAGATTGAGTAGAGCAAGATCTTAACTCTTAGGGGGAGCGGATTTGCGGTTAGGATAGGAATATATCTAATCACCTTGCTTGGTTATTATACGGGAATTATAAATGCTTTCTTGTTAATCCTAATTCCATAGGAATATAGGCGTTAGGTTAGCTTGAATAGGCGAGTTGTACTTCGGGAGAAGGCTACGAGCAATATTAACCCTGTCAATCAATAAACCAGATAAATTAATTAGACGATTTAGGTGGAAAACTCAACGGGATTGTTAGCTAACCCATAGCTCTAGAATATTCACTCACATTGAATTCGTCTCTATAATTCACCAACTTGTTTTCGTTAATCTCTTAGTTTACTACTCTAGATTATCTTTAGTTAAATATTCATACTTTAGGATTCGCTTGAATAGATTAATTGTTTGATTTAATTTGGTTGATAGTTAATCACAAGTCCTTGTGGGTACGATATCTGGACTTACTATCCTGTATTACTTGTCGACCACGTATACTTGCGTGTGCGTTTGGGAGCAACAAGTTTTTGGCACCGTTGCCGGGGACTTAGAAATTAACTATTTTGCTAGATTAGATTTTTACTTTTTATCTATTTAAGTTTTTAATTTTAGTCTAGTGTAGTTAGTATTATATTTTTTTTACATGGCATCTTTGAACGAAAAGTGGTGGGATAGTAGGTATTCTTGTTTTTGTGATCCTTGTCCATATTATAAAGGACCTCACTTGTGGCAATTTTGTAAAAATATTTCAAATATCGAGTTGTGTGCACCATCTCCATCATGTACTATTTGTGATGGAAATTGGAATAATTGTCATAAGTGTTGTTATCCTACTCCAATCCCTTCTTATGTTGATTCTAATAATTCTTGTGAGTTTAATAGGAGTAACGAATTGGATGATGTAGAACACGATGTTCGCATTCTTGATATGCACGGGAAATTATTAGAGGAATATGGAGGTTTCCGTGAGAAAATTATGAATGAGATGTAACAATTTATAGAAGGAAGAGCTGAACCGGGACAAGAGATCGATCAATTTGGAAGTTCTATTCACGACTTAGAGGCTCAATTGAGTGCAAAAGTTGATGCGTGTAACGCCCAACAATTTAGTGATGAGTTGTGTGAAGCTGAAAAAGATCTTCTAGGCCAAATTGAGGAGCTAAAACGAGAATACTAATCATTAGACCATGCTTTTGTTGATGTTGCCGAGGTTGAAGAGTGCAAAATTGAGGATGTCAAAAGTAATGCAATTTTGGAGTTGGAGTGTATTGGACCTCATTCTAAACACTTTTCAATATTGTGTTTGGTTGGTGACATGGGAATTGATCCAGTCGAGCATATGGAGGAGTTAATAGATGAGGAACAAAGTGTTTATATTCTTAAATTTGTGATGTCAAGGAGACAAAACGACATTCCTCACTTAAAGGCCAAGAAGTGCAAGATGCGATACCTATTACTTGGTTCATTTGTTTTTACACCACCACCCCAGGAACGTGATACAAAAATTGATGAAAAATTGGGGGCGCAATTCATATCCTCAAAGTGGAAGGAAAAGTGGTGAAAGTGATGGCGTCGTGCCGCGAAGTTAAATAAGGCGCTTGTTGGGAGGCAACCCAAATTTTTTTCTTTTCTTTTATTTTATTTAATTGTATTATTTTTTTTTTGTAGAATTATTTTTGTGTTTTGTAGGAGTAGGAGCATGGAGTCAAAGCTAATAGGCATGTGTAAAAGCGAGCAGGTGGTTGAAACTTTGTGTGAGGTACCCGCACAAGGGATCATACGTGGGAGAAGTCTGAGTATCCCGTGAGCGGCTAATTCTTCGGCCTTTGGCCTACCAGGGAGTCTCTTTTACCCTCTTATTATTTTTAGTGTGCATTGAGGACATTGCACAATTTTAAGTGTGGGGTGAGGAGATTGTCTAAGTGACTTTCTATGCTATTTTAGTTGTGTTAGTTTACTTTCTATGCTATTTTGGTTGTGTTAGTTTAATTGAATATTTTTTTTAGAAAAATGAAAAAAAAAAATAAAATTAGACTTTTCCCGACTATGGATCTCCTAGACAGTTTTCTTGAGGGATGTAAGTCTAAAGAGAAAGGACAAAAAGATTTTCTTTGTAGATAGTGTAGCAATTCCCCCTTGGTTTTTCTTTGTGCCGCGGTTCTTTTCCAAGGGTGTAGGTAGTTTTTTTTTTCAAGGAGAGAAGCCATGGTGATGTGAATTGAATTGAATCAATATCTTCTAACTTTGTCATGCCTTGAGAATAGTGAGTACTTTAGTTGTGACGCTTAGGCTCAATTTTTGACTCTTGTATAAGTACCTTAAATTGTATGATCTTAACTTTGCTTAACTTCTTTGACTAGAGTGTCTTGATGAGTCCAATCCTGAGTGAGTTATGTGACATGTGTGTGTAAGGTTTTGTGTTATTCTGTGCATTGCATTCGATGTCTAGAACTTGCCCTGTGTGTTTGCAAAGCGAAATAGTAGTTTTGTTCAGTCTTGGAAGTGATATAGGCGTTTCTTTGTTGAGGCATATAAATATTTTACCCGCCTAATTATTATGTATCATAGTTAAACCCTTTGAGCCTGTAATCCTGTTTCTTTGGCAACCATATTACAAGCCTTACTCATGTAATTGAATTAACCATCTATTTGAACCTTTTCATCTCTCATGAGCACTTGAATTGTTATGAACTTTGTAAAAGTTAAAGTGTGGGGTGGTTGGTTTGGCTTTTGAGTGGAACTAATGAAATAAGGAGAAAGGTGCAATGTTTTGATAAAAGTAAGAGCCACTTGAATTGAAAAAGAAAAAAAAAAGATAGTTGTACTGCTGTGAAAATATTTGATAGTGGTGACTCTTGATGTAATTGTGCTTAAAGAAGTGGGGAGTTAATATATATTGACGTGAAGGTGGAGTTATGGTTTGACATAAGTATGGAGTTTTGAATGTTAAAGTATATGTATTAAAGTGCTTAGGGAGGTGTAGTCACTCTTATATCTAAATGTATCCTACCCGTCCCTCAGCCTACATTACAACCAAATAAAGTCCTACTTGATCCTAGACTGAATGAGCTCGATTAGTAGAGTAGTACACTACGGGCAAGCCTATGGTGCATCTTTTGTGGCATATGAATGTTATTTCTGAGAGTGAGTGAATTCTTTCTATCTTGAGTTCCTAAGTGTTCTTAAATTTTATTGTGTGGGACTACTCTCGTTGGTTGTGTGAGGGCACTTGATTCATGAAGGAAAGGTAATGTCATTGACCTCTATGTTAGAGTAAGTGGGTGAGTTGTGAATAATGCGTGGTACTTGTGAGTCAAATTTTGAGGTGAAGATGTTACACTCTTGTGCTTAGTCTATTTTAAATATTCTTGGTGTGATAAGTTAGGAGAATTGTTTAAAAAGGTCGTGTCTTTATAAAGTGTAGTTTGATTGCTCGAGGACGAAAAATGGTTTAAGTGTGGGGTGTTGATGATAGGCTATAATTGTGTATTTTAGTCGATTATTACACTCTAATTTACTGCACTTTAATTGAGTTTGAGCTTTAATCGCTAGTGTTTTGCACTAATTGTGTGTTTTATGCCTTGTATGAGTGATTCCGAGCTATGTAGATGTTATGGAATGAATTCAAGTGATTTGAAGCTTTGAAGTCTGAGTAAAAGTTCAAGGAATTAAGCCGGGATCGTGTTGGGGGGTCAACGGATGATAGTTAGAGCAAACGAAGACTTCAGTAGGCAGATTGCGCACTGTCTAGTAAAATAGATATAACTTTTTGCTCAGAACTCCATTTTGGCTCCACAATATATGGTTGGAAATCTAACTCAAAGGGCTACAACTGTAATGTTTTACGTTTTTCCAAATTTGGAACGGAACAGGGTGAAAAATGCGCGAAGTCGTGCGCGTTAAAGGCTGAGGCAGAATAGTGTGCGAAGAACGCGCGAAGGATGCGCGAGCTCGCGCGAGTCACCCGGAAAAAGTATCCTTTTTCACATTGGAGAAGGTATAATTGTTTGGGCCCAACCCTACTTGGTATATATACATGAGAGAATGTTCTTAGAGTAAAATTTTGGACGGTAGAGGACGCCACTTTTGGTGATATCTAACACCACGCTTGGAGGAGGCTTCTAACTAGTTTTTCTTCTCTTCTCTTCCTTTAGTTTCATAGTTTATTAGTTCTAGAGTTTTGGGTGCTACATGAACGTTGTAGTTTGAAGCTTGAATTGTTCTTATTATTTTATCATATTGGTTTATTTATTCAATCTTGCGCTTAATTATTTGATTGCTTGATCACCAATTGAATACTATCTACGAATCTAGGATTGAACTCGGGAGAGGGAATTCTAGATTGCATATAAGATTGAGTAGAGCAAGATCTTAACTCTTAGGGGGAGCGGATTTGCGGTTAGGATAGGAATATATCTAATCGCCTTGCTTGGTTATTATACGGGAATTATAAATGCGTTCTTGTTAATCCTAATTCCATAGGAATATAGGCGTTAGGTTAGCTTGAATAGGCGAGTTGTACTTCAGGAGAAGGCTACGAGCAATATTAACCCTGTCAATCAATAAATCAGATAAATTAATTAGACGATTTAGGTGGAAAACTCAACGAGATTGTTAGCTAACCCATAGCTCTAGAATATTCACTCACATTGAATTCGTCTCTATAATTCACCAACTTGTTTTCGTTAATCTCTTAGTTTACTACTCTAGATTATCTTTAGTTAAATATTCATACTTTAGGATTCGCTTGAATAGATTAATTATTTGGTTTAATTTGGTTGATAGTTAATCACAAGTCCCTGTGGGTACGATATCTGGACTTACTATCCTATATTACTTGTCGACCACATATACTTGCGTGTGCGTTTGGGAGCAACAATGATCATTTCAAAGTGGTCAGTAGAAATGGAGATAAAGGGTGTCGACGTAAGTTTCGTGATGATTTATCAATGGTTAGGGGAGTTTATGAAAGAAAGAAAATGGCTGCATGTGGTGAAAATAATATTTCTGTTATAAATAGAATTTTATTTATGGTGAATGTCCATATTTAGAGAGATTCTAGGGTTTATTACTTGGTGGCTAAGTCACCCTCTCCCTATAAATAGAGGGTTTTATTCCATTGTACATCATCCCAAATCAATAAGAATTCTCTCCATCTACTTTTCTCTGTAATACTCTTCTTCTTCTTTTATTATTTCATAACACGTTATCAGCACGAGACTCTAACCAATTGAGTAGAAGTTTTGGGATGGAGCATAATGACTGTCAATTGTTCCATGAACTTCCTTCATGATTAAATTCTGGATTTAAGGTAAGTATTTTACCGTATTTTTCTCTTTTATTCTATATTTTGATTTTAAATACAACCAAAGACAACAAAGTTTGATTATAACTCTAATGGAGTTTGTAAGAAATTATAACCACCTGAAATGGTAAAAATTTCTATGTCTTGCCGTGATCAAATTCATGTATGATTATGGGCACAAAAAGTGAAAACCCGTCCCATTGAATTTGCTCCATTCTCATTCCCTTAAGAGAATGTGATAGCAGTATGTGATAAGTCTGAGATAAGACAAAATTATTACTATGAATGTATCAATGGATGTGGACGTGGCAATAGACGAAATTATGATCGTCATCATTGTGATAATGAGAATAATAAGGATTCTCAAAATAATCCTTCACTCTATGAAAGTAATATTTGTCATCGATTTGACATGAGATTTTATAAAGCACATATAGATGATTATGGTCCATTCATGATGTGAATGTGACAACATCTGATTTATGAATACATATTCATTCTGCAAAGAATATGAACGTGCTAGTGGTAGTGAATATACCGCACTCACCTCTAAAAGAAGGTTTGATATGATATAAGAAAATAATGTCATTATTATGGCATGAATGGTTATTGGTCACATACCTATTGTACGCCAAAATATTTTGGAATTGTGATTGTTAAAAGACAACGGTAATGCAAGAAACAGATCTTGCATTTAATTTTGACCATAACCATAATGGTATAACTTTCTCTTTAAAAGAGATATTCACCATATGGGTGTTGATGATTATGTGGTACTACAAAATTAATTGAGAACTCTGCAAGAGTCAATTATACTATTTTGGAGAAACACAATTAATTACCAATAAGGTATTGTGTTGTAGTAAGTCTCAAAGAAACTTATTAAGTTTCCAAAGTAGACGCGAAAGCAGTTGATTATATTGAGACTATAAATAAAGAAAAGATTTAATATCTTCTATTACTACAACTTGTAGCGGGGTAATATGCATGTGAAAAGCTACCCGCTTTATTCTCCAATTTGTACTACATAAACAAAAGAATACCACAATAAAGTGGTTGTTTATTGATATAAAAACTCATATCATAATAAACTTGGAGTTTATTGATAATTGCACACGTTATGGTGTAAACCTGAACTTTATCAATATTGATAATGTATCCAGTTGGCATAATCAGTTTAGCCATATCAATTTAAGCATGATGTGCAAAAATAATGGAGAATTCACATGAGTAAACTAGAAAGTTCTTTATGAATTCTCTTATGTTGTCTGTTCTCATTAATTAATATACCAACTAAAACTGGGATCGAATCCCATGAATTCTGGAAATATCAAAGGTGAATATAGGCCCATTCACCTGCCATGTATACCACATAAGATGCATCTATGAGATGGTTACATGTGCAATTATTAACCTGCAACCTGGCTGGTGTGTGCGAGGTAACTTGCTCAATAATTTAATTTCGAGCATAATATCCAGATTTCCTATTCAAGATAGTTTATCTTGATAAGTTGGTTTACATCACAGCTGGTTTAGAAAAAATAATTTATTGAGTGCCTCCACTTAATAGCTAAACTATTGCTTATGAGAACAAAATTTTGTATATCAGTTTGATATACGTTATATACAAAAGTATATTATATTCTCCCCTCACAAGTGGTTCAGGGTCAGGAACCAAATAATTCCATCTTATTATTATTGATGCGCGGTGTATATTTTGATTAACACCATAACGCACAAAGATGAGTTCTCAAAGTTGAGGAAACAAGTTAGTTTTTCTAACATGAGGGGGAGACAAGATAAACAGTTGAGAAAAAGTTACGTGTAATGAATTATCATGTATGCATCTAGATCCTCGAATAAGATAATATGAACTTGAAGTTCATAAAAGATAATTCATCTGCAATATATTGCAATGCATGCCGGACGCATTTGCTGACCCAAAGAAATTAACTATATTCTCATTGCAAATGCTCTTATTAAATCCTAGAAGGACAAAGTCTATGGTACGTTTAAAGCGTATAGACAATCGGTTTCAAATAAACTTCTTGTTAAAGAAGATTAGCAAATGATCAAAATGATCATAATAAAGGAGGCAAGTGATCTAGAAGATCACATGACATAATACTTCATAAATCTCAAGAGAGATTCAGGTACCTGAAAATATGAATGAAGATATCTCTATGTTATGTCTTTATGAAAAAATATTAAAACCGATATAAAATGTTTGTCGACGACATCTATGATAGCGCTAAATATATATATGAGGATCTTAAGTTTGAAGAAACAATTCAAATAGAATTGGTTTCATATAAAAGCCATGTAGTTTTGAACATGTAGTTCAAACACTTGAAAGTATAAGTCAATGGTATGTGCAATTAGTTTTTGATATCTTATATGTCTAGCATAACATGAAAACTTGATATGCATCTAAAGTCTATTATATGGCTTATATAACTTAACAATCCCTGAAGGATTTAAATTGCTTAAAGCATATAGAATTCATGGTCATGAAGTACTACATCCTCAATGCAATTTGTGCACAAATGTATCTTGCTAACTATATGCATGATAATATGATAGCAAGAGCTTTCACCTCTATGTGAAGATATTGAACTAATGATTCCAACAAGATCATATGAAGACAATCCATCTCTATCAAGAATGATGATTTCAAGGTGCAATATATTCATTCAAGTTAATATGGCTGATCTGTTTATCAAATATCTACCAAAGATCTTTTGAAGATGGTGCACAAGATTGGAATGCAAATGCTTAAGGATTTGAAGTGATGCTCTCATGAGGGGGAGTTAATACGCGTTGTACTCTTTTTCCCTTACAAGGTTTTGTCCCACTGGGTTTTCCTTGCAAGGTTTTTAACGAGGCAACCAAAAGGCGTATTATTAGATATGTGTACTCTTTTTCCTTCTCTAGAGTTTTTCTCCCACTGGGTTTTATTTTAGTTAAGGTTTTAACGAGGCACATTATCTATTGAATAGAGTTCAAGGGGGAGTGTTATAAATAGAATTTTATTTATGGTGAATGTCCATATTTAGAGAGATTCTAGGGTTTATTACTTGGTGGCTAAGTCACCCTCTCTCTATAAATAGAGGGTTTTATTCCATTGTAAATCATCCCAAATCAATAAGAATTCTCTCCATCTACTTTTCTCTGTAATACTCTTCTTCTTCTTTTATTATTTCATAACAATTTCTTAATTGAGGAGATTGATGAAGCTTGTGGTAGTTTTTGGAGATGGAAAATGACTTCTTGGTGTTCGTGTAAATGTAGCTAATAAAAATTAAGAAAAAATTGTGTTTATAATTTATCGCTGAGTGATGGTGGATTTATGGTGGTTACTATCACGATTTATTTTTTAAAAGAATAGTGATTGGTACCCGAAACCTTGAAGTCACACAAAGAGAACCGACTTACTATTCTTCCATTTGATATTCATTACATAGTATGCACATTACACAAATCTTAAAAAGAAACCTTATTTTGAAAACTTAACTTGAAAACATTCATAAGAGTCTTGAGCTTAACCATAATATGAAATGTCAAAACGTAAGTTTTCATGATTAACAAAGCTTATAATCCCCACTAAGTCTACAAAGCGTCTAAATATGAAAATAGAGAAGGAATGCAATAGACAAGAGAATTCTTGGATATTACTCATGAAAAATAAATAAAAATAATATACTACGAAAGAAGTATTTGTGCCTCCATTAAAAGCTAGTATAAAGCTCACCAAAAATTTGAAAAGAGCAAGAAAAATCCTAGCCTAGTATTTGATTGTCTGCAAAATTTACACATACATTGACATATGCCACCAATATAGATTCTAAGAAAATAAAACGTGAGTAACGACTTCCTTGTGACCCCCGTGAGTATCATTATTTCCCTCGTTGATGACGGAATGAAACTTAATAGAAATATGAATCGGAAAAGGGCATATATCCCTTTAATTTCATTTATTGTTCAATTCTATCCTCCGTTATACTTTCCGTTCAAATATATCCTTACCGTCCATCAAAGTTTTATATTTGTCCCTATTTTAACGGCTAAGACAAGTGGCATCTTCTGAGAGGTTAAACTAACCCGACATTAAAAAAATCCAACCTGACTCGTTAACCATGACCTGCCTGACACTATTGCCCTAACTGTTGCATACCAAAACGAGGAAGAAGCAGACATTATTCTGCCATCTTCAAGAAAAGAGGAAAACACCTTCTTCATCTTCAACAAAATTTAATTGGGTCACATTTCCAGTATTCTACCATAACTTTTCGACATTGAAGTAAAACATAGTCATATTTTTTACTTAAAATCACTTTCTCAGTTTACTTTTGAAATCTTCTTTGTTGTCGGCGCCATCAAATTCCCATCATTGACAAACTGGAATCGTCGGCGAAATTTTCGGTCAAACTCGATGGTTGTCTAGTTTGATCGGCGAAATTCGGAGGTGACAAGGGCTATTCTGTTTTCTTCAAATTCGTGAAGATGGGGAATTTGGATTTTAAATTTGCATAGAGGAAGACGATGGGAGACGATGGTTACTAGATGGCCAATTTAGAGTTCTCCGTCAGCGGTGGTGGTGACGGAAGAGGTATGGTAGTCTATGGTGGTGGCAATTTGCAAGGGTGGAGACTGTAGGGTCGGATTGGTTTTAGTGGGTAATGGGTCGGATCAGGTCACGGATTATCCGAACGGGAGTGTGTTATTTTGTTATGGGTTGGGACCTTCACTTAGCAGCCTCCACGTGGTAAGTCCGTCAAATCAGGGGCAAATTTAAAACTTTGCCAAACGGTAAGGGTAAAAATAGTCAAAAAGTATAACGAAGGATATAATTGAACAATAAACGATAGTAGAGGGACATATCTGACCATTTTTCGAATATGAATGCATAAGAGTTAAGGAATTTAAGGATAAATGTAAGACATATAACTTTAAGCCTAAATTCATGCCTGAAGAAATAGTTACTACGATGAATTATGCTTATCTATTCTTTAGATGTTGCTATAAACATAGATTGCCTATAATTGAAGTTACTAATGGGCACTGTATCAATCCTAATCATTTGTTAATAATTAGTACTTGGGAATTCATTGGTGATTATTAAATTATTACATAAATATATGTTGCTACTCTTGAGTTTTTTGGATCTTACTATCATACTATTGCTAATGTTTTAGTACATATAGTTAAAATTTCTTTTTTACTCTCAATTCAACCAGAAAAATAAATATCAAGATGCCGCTGAAAAAATGAAAGAAAATTCCAAGAATATGTCCATCATATTCATCTTATTTACCTAATAGGTGTCGTTTTAAATCTTTATATCAAGATGTCAACTTATAACCAATTAATTAATGCATTGTATCCTTATTTGGAGATTGGATCAACTGAGATTCCAAATATTTTTACATGCATGAAATACCTAATGAATATTTGTAACAATTATTTATGCTAAATTGATGCTTCTTTTGTTATGTAAATGCTAACCCAAATATTCCATCTAGTTCTACTTTTACATCTACTTATGTTGATGAAGTTGAACTTGAAGATGGTTGAAGATTTTGCTATTGGTCTACACTATCTTCCGGATAACATAATAGTAGAGCGTTGATGAACTTCAATTCTATTTGTAAAAGCAGATAGGAGAACAAATGAAATTTGACAGTTGGCATGATCGAAGGACAATACAAAGTAGTTTCTCATTTTTTGTGCAATGACTTGAGACGTGCTAAATGTGTCAATTTTAAATATTGCATTAGAAAATGCATTTAGCCAAGCAAGGCGGCAGATAAAAGATATCCATGGCTTATTGAGTAGTAACGCTTTGGAAGTTCTAGTGTGTTTCAATGATTTTAAATTGAAGCGACCAAATCAAGGACGTAAAGACATAGATAAACAAAAGGACAAGGAAATTGAAAATATATCGACAAGTGGTTACCATCTGAACTAAACACTCCAAAAGCGAGACAGAAGTTAATATTGATATGGAAGAACTTAGAAAGAAGATGGAGAACCATTTTTTTTGGTAATTAATCTTTTATTACCAGGGAAAATATTTACAAGTATAACAAAAAACCCTATCTATATCAGCCCAGGTTTGGACATGCAACCCCAAACCTAGGAACATCAAAACTAAGTAACACCAAATCTAAGTATAGATTAGCTAAGGATAAAAATTTAATTCTTGAAGCCTTTTAGCTAAACAAGGACTCAAGCTTCCTCGACAATAGACCTCTTGAATTATCGTTTTAACCTTTTCCTCACTTCTCCCCTGCTGCCCGCGAAACGTTCTCCAATTCCTTTCTTGCCATATATGGTATACATTACTAGTTAGGAGCATTCTGTATATTGTTCCTGGTGGCTGCTTACCTGCTGCGTGTTTTGTAGGCATTTTACTTCTTCATTCCACCCAGTCGCATCTCTATTGGCACCAATCCAACATAATAGTTTTCTCCATACTGTTGCTGAGTAGGTGCATCTGAAGAATAGATGATCATGGTCCTCTTTACCTCCTTCGCATAACGAGCATGATGGATTGGCTAATAGTCCCCAAGTAATAAGCATGTCTCGTGTGTATAGTCTGCCCAAGATGGCTGATAGAAGATAAAGATCCATTTAGGACTACTGCTGTTATTGCATATTATTCTCCTCCATTCAGCTTTAGGAAACACTCCTCTAAGCTTATTATATATGTCTATGGTGGAGTAGCTCCTCGCATTCATCACCTCCTTCACTCCTATATTTGATTCATCAAGATACTTTGCAGCTCCTAATATTTTTCGAGTGAGCCAAGATGCTTGTTTCGCATTTACATTCCATATCAAATGCTGCTTTATATAATATGTATGCATCCACTGTATCCATAGATGATCCTTCTTCTTACTCAGATTCCATAATTGCTTAAGGATTGCAACTCTATTCCACGTGAGGATATCAGTGATGTTCAATCCACCTGCAGACTTTGGCCAGCATAATTAGTTTTAGTCCACTAGTGCCTTGTTGCTACCTTCTGTTTCACCTGTCCAGAGAAACATCTTACAAATGGTCTCAATATTTAGAATAATCTTCTTTGGTAGAGGAAAGATTTGTGGCCAAAAGGATTGAATGGCAATCAGAACACTTTTGATTAATTATAACCTTCCTGCATAAGATAAAAACTTTGCTGTCCAACGTTTAACTGTCACGACCCGGATTTTTCACCCCGGGAGTCGTGATGGCACCTACTAGTGAAAGCTAGGCAAGCCAACCATTCCAATTTAATTACCCTTTTCAAGTCTTTAAGTCCTTATAATTTCGAAACAATATATATAAAACAACGGAAATAATAATATCATTAAACAAGCGGAAGACGAATCTGATAATTTAACTTAATACAAACTGCGGAAGTCTAAATACAACTCTACCCAGAATTTAGTGTCACAAGTCACGGACTATCTAAGAATACTATAAATAAGGTCTGAATAGAAACACACGAATCTGTCTCTGAATAAGTAAAAATAGAAAGGAAAAAGGTAGGAGGAGACGCCAAGGCCTGTGGACGTCTGCAGGACTACCTCGGGTCGCCTGAATGGACTGAACACAACACCCTCACTGCGGTCCAAACGCTCCGGTATCAGTAGCTGCACACAGTGCAGAGTGTAGTATCAGCACAACCAACCCCATGTGCTAGTAAGTGCCTAGCCTAACCTCGGCAAAGTAGTGACGAGGCTAGGACCAGACTACCAAATAAACCCGTGCAGTTAGATCATATACATCGAAAAATAAAAGCAGATAATTACAGCTAAAGTTGGGCGGGGGGGAACATGCTGCGGGGAGTAACAGGTAACAACAGAATAACAGTAGAAAAATATAAAGAGCGCCATAAATCAAATACCAGCAAAAGATAAGGAGATAAGAAACAAGTACACATGTAATACCGTTACAGGCGTGCAACCCGATCCAATTTCATATAATACCGTTGCAAGCGTGCAACCCGCTCCCATTTCATATAGTACCGTTGCAGGCATGCAACCCGCTCCCATTTCATATATTACCGTTGCAGGCGTGCAACCCGCTCTCATTTCATATATTACCGTTGCAGGCGTGCAACCCGCTCCTATTTCATATATATTATCGTTGCAGGCGTGCAACCCGCTCCCATTTCATATTTCAACACCAATCATAAAAGAATCTCACCAAGGAAACAATAATATAATAACAACATCCCGGCAAGGGAACAATAATATAACAACAACATCCCGGCAAGGGAACAATAATATAACAACAACATCCCGGCAAGGGAACAACAATATAACAACAACAACCCGACAAGGGAATAGTAATATAACACCAACATCCCGGCAAGGGAGAAATAATATGATAACAACGTCCCGTCAAGGGAACAATAATGATAATCCTCATATGAAGCACGAATAAACCACAACAGAGTCATAACAATTATAATACAAGACTCACGGGCATGCTTGACACCGACGTATAGATACTCGTCACCATGCCTATACGTCGTACTCCACAATTAACACATAGCAATTAAGGCACAACTCCTAATCCCTCAAGCTAAGGTTAGACCAAACACTTACCTCAAACTTCCACGGCCAACTCAAGCCTCAAACACCGCTTTTCCTTTAGAATTCGCCTCCAAATTACTTGTATCTAGTCCAAATTAATTTAACAACATCAATAAATGCTAAATAATTCAATCCCAATGCCAAATTATAGGTTTCTATCATTTTCCCCAAAAAGTCAAAAATCGACCCCGGGCCCGCTTGGTCAAAACACAAGGTTCGGACCAAAACCCGATCACCCATTCACCCACGAGCCCGAATATGTAATTAGTTTCGGAATCCGACCCCAAAACGAGGTCTAAATTCCAATTATTCAAAAAGCCCTAACTCTACCCAAATCCCCAATTTTCTACCCTTAAGAACATGATTTAGGCCTAGAAATCTAATGGTGTTAATGGAAATTGAAGAAAAGAAGTCTAAGAACACATATATATGGTTTTGTGGTGAAATCCCTCTTCAAAAATCGCCCAAGTTCGAGTTTAAGTGAAAAAGTTATGAAGTTTTGAAGAAATCCCGTTTTGCTACTATTTTAAAATAACTGGACAGGGAACCTATGCGTTCGCACTCAATTGAATGCGTTCGCATAGGGTAAGGGGGGATGCGATCGCGGGGCAGGGAGTGCGATCGCATAGAGGAAAATAGGTTTCCCTTCCCCAGGCCTAGTTAACTCAGTGCGATAGCGTGAGAAGCCTTGCGTACGCATAGAACAAATAGTAACCCCCAGAATTAACTCTACGTGATCGCGGACCTTCCTATGCGATCGCACAGCACAAAATAGGGCCCCCTGAGACTACATTATGCGATCGCGAACCTTCCGATGCGATCGCATAGCACAAAAACCTGGACACCAGCAAACAGCAAAAACACCAGATTTTCTAAGTCCAAAAACACTCCGACGCCTATCCGAAACTCACCCGAGCCCTCGGGGTTCTAAACCAAACATGCACGCAAGTCTAAAAACATCATACGGACTTGCTCGTGCGATCAAATCGCCAAATTAACATCTTAAACAACAGATTTAGCATTAAAATCAAAGAAAAATTCCAAAAGTTCCAAAATATCAAATTTCACAACTACGGGTCCGAATCACGTCAAACGACTCCGTATCTTACCAAATTTTACAGACATATTTTAATTATCATATTGAACCTGTACCGGGCTCCGAAACCAAAATACAGGCCCGATACCAATGATTTCAAACATTATTTCTTTTCTTTAATTCATAAACATTTCAGCAAAATAATTTCTTTCAAAAATAGATTTCTAAGGCTTGGGACCTCGGAATTCATTTTCGGGCATACGCCCGAATCCCATATTTTATTGTGGACCTTCCGGGATCGTCGGAACACAGATCCGGATCCGTTTACCCAAAATGTTGACCGAAGTCAACTTAAATTAAATTTTAAAGGCCAAATTAACATTTTCATCACATTTCCACATAAAAGCGTTCCGGATATACGCCCGGACCGCGCACGTAAATCGAGGTGAGGAAAAAGGAGGCTTCCCGAATTTACTCATAAATCAAGTGATGACCTTTTGGGTCATGACATTAACTCTGGCAAGCATCTTATCCTCTACAGATAATCTTTTGGTATTTAATGGAACCCCCAAGTATCTGAATGGCACGGTGCCTGTGGAGAACCATTGAATACACTCTTGTTTAATGTTGTTGTAAATTTTTAATTTGAAAGTTTAAAATCAAAATAAAACGTGCAAATTCTATTGTAATATGAAAATATTCACGTTAAAGTATTATTTAATGAAAGTAAGGCTCTTGAGCTTTTGAAGTTTTTTCTCAAACTACTTTCAAGTGTCAACCTTTAACTTTCAGTATTAAATAGTTTAAGACTTTAACAAACTATTTAAATTATTTATTTATAAGTTATAAATTGATAAACATTAAAATAAAAATTATATTGTACTATTTATATAGTGTATACTTATATTAAATTTAAGGAAAAAAAATAAATTCAACAACCCAACCCGAAATGATCAGGACCTGCATGGGTCCTATTATATCCCTTAACCCAACTCCCTTAACCATCCGATAAGAACAGATTGGGACCATCATGGCGTCGAAACCGACCGCGTCAAGTAAAATTTCACGGGCGTCCTATTTGGCTGCCTTTATTTAACTTGTGCTTACTTGTTAATTTTCTTTTAACTAATACCTAAAGTACAAACAACTTCAAGCACTTTCCTCCTCCTCCTCCTCCTCCTCCTCCTCCTCCTCCTCATCATCATCATCATCATTCTTCTTCTTAGTGGTTGTGAAAACAAATGTGACAATGGATGCGTTTTACAGTAGTAAGTTGTTGTGGCGCTCCTTTCTTTGCTACTGCTTACAGTTTTTTCTCCTTTTTCTTCTTACTTGCAAAATAGGTTTGTTAGATTGCAGTCGTTATTATTTTTGACAATTGGAGTTTGATCTTTATGATATTTTAAGGTTATATTTCAAATTTGAGCTCATTTGAAGTAGATTTAGATATTGAATCGTGTGTTGGATTATCGAAGAACAAGTTTCTATTTTTAGGTAATTTGCACTTCATACTTATTTGGCTTTAATTACATGAAAATAGTAGTTGCACTTTAGACCTATTAGGCATTAAGTGCATCTTAAGTCTAATTTTTTTACTTTAGACTTATTTGGTGTTAAGTGCATGAAAATATTTACTGCACTTCAGACCTATTTGGCCTTGAGTGCATCTTAAGTGCAATTTTTGAACTTTAGATTTAATTGGCCTTGAGTATATTGTACTTCAGACTAAAATATTTTTCTTCTTCAAGCTTAAGTTGATTCTAAAGTGGGTAGACTTGTAAATTTTTAAAAAATGGGTATAACTTCAATGGTAACCTTAAAACCGGGTATAGATACAAATAGTAGAAATAATACCATGTAGTCACTCTAAAGGGATGCTATTTAGGAATTACTTAGTGCGTCCTGAATTTTAATTTTTTAGTTTAATTTTTCAGTACAAAAATATTTTTAGTTGTCCTAAAGTTGAAATTTTTAATTTAAAATTTCGGGACAAAATTAGTACCGGCTAATCTCTAAATAGCATCCTCAGAATGGATATATGTGGGGTAAAGTTAAAAAATAGCTAGACTTACAAGTGGTAATTAAAAAATAGCCACAGTTTCAAAAGTAATCGAAATTTAGCCACTTTTCACGTAAAGATAAATCTGAATGAAAACACTGTTCAAAATTCAGAAAATGATAATATACTGGAGTTCCAACGTAATATACTGGAGTTCTAGTATAATATACTGAACTTCCATCATAATATATTGGAGTTCTAATATAATATACCGGTCCAGCATAATATGCAGGAAGTTCATACACATGTGCTCCAATCTCCAATATATTATGCTAAAACTTTTCGTGTGTTGGAGTTCCAGCATAATATGCTAGAAATTCATACACAGGTACACCAATCTCCAGTATATTATGCTGGAACTTTCTGTGTTATAATAAAATAATGGCTATTTTTTAATAATTTTGCAAATGCTGGCTATCCCGTGCTATTTTCGCCCATATGTGCATTTGCCCGTGCAAATTGGCCCGCGTCAATGTTCTCTAAACCGGCCCGGCCCGGACCAATGACACCTGTTTAGAGTTCCTTTTTCCCGCAGCACCCAAAACATTCAGAAGTCGAATCAAACACTCGTTGCGCCTATTGTTTGAGCCAATAATCTCAGTTGTTGCGAAAGATGACTACTCAAGACGTAGAGATGATAGAGCAGGCAGTAGCAGCTCCTTCCAATTCTGTCTCCTCAACTGGCGGCCCCTCTGTCTTGCACCGTAAGTCACAATGCAAGAAACTCTTATCTATATCGTTTAGGTTTATGGGGTTCATTATATAAAGATTTAACTTTGGGTTTTATTTTCTAGGATTATTGAATGGAATTTTCTCGGTTTTTATTTAAACTTGTTAACTCCACGATAAAAGGAACTCGCTTCCTGTGGAATTTAGGTTTATGGGTTTTACTATATAGCCTCAAAGATCCAATTTTTTGTTTTATCTTCAAGGGTTCTATAAAATAAATTCTGGATTTTGTGATATATAGTCTCAAAGATCCAATTTTTGCTTTTTATCTTCAAGGGTTCTCTGAAAAAATTTCTGGGTTTTTAAAAATGAGTCCTTTTTATAAGATACCTATTTTGTTTGAATGAATCTTGGTTAGAGTTCCAGAAAATGGTCAATTTGTTAATGAAATTGTCTGAATGTTTTAGATTTGAAGGAGATAGCATCTCTGATTGAGAGTGGGGCATATGCTCGTGAGGTCCGGAGGATAGCCAGAGCCGTGAGGCTGACTATGGCACTGAGGAAGAAGCTAAAAGGTTCTGTACTCTCTGCTTTCCTCAATTATGCTCTTGTGCCTAGATCAGAGGTGCATTCGCGGCTATCTTCATATCTACCCACGGTAATGTTGTTAAAATGGTTATTGAACGTTGATATATGTAGATGCCATCCTTTTGAACATGTTTAGTATCCTTAGTGCTCGTTTAGTTTGCCAAAATAATTTCACCGTAAAACCTTGCAATGTAAATACGGCTTTTGGTTTCTGGTATAAGACTCTGTATTACTTGTAGAACTCTGCATTCTTCATTTTTGGTTAAAACTCCATACGATTCTGTGTATACGTGATGTGGAATAAGAATACATGTTTTAGCAATACCAGGGTAAAACTAATTCTTGATTGCAATCTCTGAATGATGATGAATGTATATAGGAAATCCATGTACTATTGTTAATAAATAATCAAAGGTATATTAGTCTGTGAACCAAACAACCTCTTAATGTTATGCCATCTCTTGAATTTACCAGTTTTATGTTGACTATATCCTAAAAACAGTGCATTTTTCTTTTTCTTGTCCCACATAAACTTTGTATCATGTCGCTCGGCCTTTCATATGCTTCCTCTTGATTTTCTTTTTGGTCAGCAGTGGCACAGGATTTCAGGTTACTTTATCAGCATACCCAATTTTTTTGATATGATAAACCCCACCTCCTAACTTGTGGTTATGGCATAGAAGTTGTTCTTGTAAGGTGACCCCCCCCCAAAAAAAAAAAAAAGAAGGGAAAATTGCTCTCCCCCATGGCCTAAAATGGCCTTCACCACTTTCCCCCTTAGTGACTCGAACCTTTGACATTATGATTGGAGATAGAGGATCCCTTGCACTAGGCCCACTTGCTAGAACAACTATTTATCTGGTAGCCGCTATTAGTGATTTCAACAAATCCTCTCTTTCTAGGGTTTGTTGGTGATATGATAATTATGCCTTTTGATTTGTTTATTTCTCATAGGAAGATGAGCATGATATGGAAGTTGATACTGCAACATCTGCATCTCAAGCCCCTGCAAAACATCCTTTGCCAGAGCTTGAGATCTATTGCTACTTGCTTGTTCTGATATTTTTAATCGACCAGAAGAAATACAATGAGGTAGGATAAAAGTTTTGTATTTGATGTCATATTGTCCTTCACCAATGAAGTTTTTGCTTTCCTTGATTGACAATGTATTTCTTGTTTACTTTCAGGCTAAGGCATGTTCCTCAGCAAGCATAGCTCGTCTAAAAACTGTCAACAGGAGGACTGTTGATGTACTAGCATCAAGGCTCTACTTTTACTACTCTCTGTGCTATGAACTAACTGGTGATCTTGCTGAAATTAGGGGGTGAGTTCCAATTTAATGGTTCAAGCTTACATATAACTGCTATGCCATGTATATACATAGAAAAACTTTTGATTTTAATTAGTAATGGGAAAAGTTCTCACAGTTAGATCTTAGGAAGAGAAACTGTAGCCTTAGTACTACCCTTTTGTACCTTTCATTTGACTTCTCTATTTTTGCTTCTATAATCAAATTTAACTTGTATTTTTCAACAGTATTCTCCTTGGGTTGCACCGGATTGCGACGCTGCGCCATGACGAATTGGGTCAGGTTTGTCATTTATTCAGGATCCCTAGTTGTTTTTTATCCTCTAAACGTGATTGCATCTAATTGATATGAAGATTATGGCTGCAGGAAACGCTTCTAAATCTATTGCTGCGGAATTACCTTCACTACAACTTGTATGATCAAGCAGAAAAATTGAGGTCAAAGGCCCCCCATTTTGAAGCTCATTCAAATCAGCAGGTAATTCTCAACTTTATTCTCATATCTTTGTGCATATGTGCTTCTTAGACTGATTATTTGTTTCTCTCGTGAATGGTTTTTCTAAGTGGAGATTTGATTGGTGGTAGAATTAGCAGTTTTGCTTCTCCCCTCCTTTTCTTGCTTTCATCTTTTTTCCTAATCACCTGAACATAATGGATTAAGCCATGTGTATACTAAAGCATTTTAACCCCCCCAGGCCCACAACATCCCTCCCTCAAAAGGGGAAAAAAGGATTAATGAATATGATTAAACTTCCCTTATCAAATAATGATTAAAAGCAGACTACATCTCATCATTCCATAATTTCTGTTGTAATTATTAAATCTATTGACTATTTCCACTTAGCAATCCAGTAAATTTAGTTGTTACTTTACTTAAGATAACTACTGAGTTAAGTAGCAAGATCATGGAGGCACTAAAGGACATAACACAAAAAAGGAAATTAAACTCTATTCCACTTTGTAGCATAAAATGAAATGAAAATACACCATAAAAGAATTGTATTTTGAAACTACTAGCTTCAGGAATTTATGGTTTGGTTTGTAAACTGCCTTGGTCTCTCTGCTGCAGTCCACTACCAAGTTACGCACATTATTATTTCTGCCTTACACATTATTGAGTAAGAAGTGAGCTTTTCGCAATTCATTGTTCAAAGTTAAAAAAATATTGATATGCACAAGCATTTATGCCATAGTTTCGTTGCTTAAACCAATTTTGGAGTGAGATATTAAAATATAATTTAAACATGTAGACATATTTTCTTGAGAAAGGTAACAGTATATTAAAACATCAGCACAAAGAAAGTGCTGGAATTCATATTTACAGATATTCTTTTGAGAAGGATATTACAGATTACAAAACGCTAAAGTATCACCTGCTCATCTCACAGGGATTCTATGACATCTATGAATGATTCTGCTTCATCTACATATTTTTCTTACACCAAATGTGAAATAACAAAATGCAATTCATCTTAATCTTCTGTATTGAGCTACTTTTATTGTCAAACCGTCTTGCATTCCTTTCTTTCAATAACGTCCACAAATTTCTGTTGTAATTATTAAGTATTGACGGTTTCCACTTAGCAATTCAGTAAAATTAGTTGTTAGTACCAGTAACTACTAAGCTAAGTAGCATGAGGAGGCACAAAAATTTGATAATTTAAGAGCACACAACACGAAAAAGAAATGAAACTCTATTTCACTTTGTAGCACATATAAGATGAAATAGAACACATAATAAAAAATTGTATTTTATGGCTTATTTTTAAACTGCCTTGGTCTCTCTGCAGAACTCCGCTACCAATTTATGCTCATTATTTCTTTTTTATTTTCAATCCGGCTCATTTTGATTGAGTAAGACGCGAGCTTGTAGTAAGCCATTATTTCAAGTAAAAAAAAGAATTTCTATTATATAGAAAAGGAAAGATGGTTGACCAAGGGCATATATGTCATTTCATAAAAATTCAATGTTTGCATTTCTTAAATACAAAATACACGTGGACCCCACATTCCTCTAGCCACAACTCTCCTTTAAATGCACAATGCATGTGTTGATTAGACTATTTGTGCAGTGCAAATGCTCATTTCCACTCTTTTTTTTCTCATTTTAGAAAATTATTAATTTTGTTTATTCAAATAGAAGTTTTCATAGAGAAAATAAAATTAATTTTTAAATAATACAACAACAAAAAGAAGTATTGATATCTACAAGATTTTCATATTTAACCATACTATCTTAAAGCAATTTGAAAATAAAAATTAAATGATTTTCATCTATCCATACTATTTGAAGACGATTTCAAACTAAATACTTTTTATATTCAAAAGTAATTTAAAAATATAGCTTGTTAAACCTCAAAAGTTAATTAACTAAACACCAACAAATAATAATTTTAATAAAATTGCAATGTTGGGCTCGTATACGGGCCTTTCCTCATCTAGTACTTAATGATATGCACAAGCGTCTATGCCACAGTTTCGTTGCTTAAACCATTTTAGAGTGAGTATTAAAATATAATTTAAACATGTAGAGGACACAGCAATTTCTAATTGCTAAATTGTTTTGGATTAGCAAGGACATGGACTTGGAGACAAACTATAAATTCATACTAACTTTGGTTTTAGGTTTAGAATGCAAAATAACAGCAACTAAATGGGTTTTGTTTGTCCATCAGTATGAAATTACATGTATCTCACAAGGTGCTGGTGATATTTCAGATTTTATATTGATATCATGGCAAGCATCAATATTTATGTTTGAACTTAACGAGCGGGAAGTGGTCAGACTTGAATATAGTAGTTTTTATTGTTTGAATCGCATCCTCTGCTCTAAATTTTATTTGTTCACATTTGCTCAAGGATTTTTGTACAATGTTTGTTGTTGCACTTGATCCTCATTCACCATCTTCCCTTCTTTATCCTTCAGTTCTGCCGATACCTCTTCTACCATGGAAAGATCAGGACAATCCAGTTGGAGTATACAGATGCCAAAGAATCTCTTCTTCAAGCTGCTCGTAAAGCTCCTCTAGCCGCGCTTGGTTTCCGAGTTCAATGCAATAAGTGGGCTATTATAGTCCGCTTACTGCTTGGGGAGATCCCGGAGAGGACTGTTTTTATGCAGAAAGGCATGGAGAAAGCATTAAGGCCATATTTTGAGCTGACAAATGTGCGTATCACTAAACCAGGCTCAAACTTTTTGTACTAAGGCATATTTTGAGCTTACAACCATCGAAGTTGAGACTTTCTTGTTTAATTCATATTATGGTCCAAAAAATATGTTCAATATTTCTTCAAAAAATGTGAAATTCTTTATTTGCAGTGGTTTCCTTTTATCCTATATGCATTAGCGAGTAAGTGTTCCAAGTGGCACAACTGATAAGACAGGCATTTATCAAACAATTACTATAGGGAAAACATGCTTTATAGTATATTTTGATGCATTTCTATAAAGCATAAGTTAAATTCTAATTTAAAGCGTATGTTCATTAGGGTTTCATTTACTTGTCACGGAATACATGAAGATATGTTTGTGAATTGTACTTGCAGTCATTTGTCACTACTCACAAGTTAGCTGCTTAGCTATAGGTGCTTGATCTACCTGCTCTGTTCTCAATTTGGATCTATTTAAAAGAAATGGAGTTAATGATGAGGACATGTCTTTGATAAAGAGATTCATGAACTTTTTTGAAGTGTATGTGTTCAATCATAAGGATAGAGACTAGTGTTTCAAAGTGCCATTGCTAGAAGCACCTGTCCCTCCCCCGGCCATTTTATTCTTGATCCCCTATCAAGTTCTTAGATCTGTATATGATCTTTGTTGGATTTTCAGGCTGTTCGCGTTGGAGATTTGGAGCTATTTAGAAAGGTTGCGGACAAGTTTTCAAGCACTTTCAGTTCAGATGGGACTAACAATTTGATTGTCAGACTCCGGCATAATGTCATTCGGACTGGGCTCCGCAACATCAGTATTTCATACTCTAGGATCTCATTGGCTGATGTGGCAAAGAAGCTGAGATTGGATTCTCCAAATCCTGTTGCTGATGCTGAGAGTATCGTGTCAAAAGCAATTCGAGATGGTGCAATTGATGCCACATTGGATCATGCTAATGGATGGATGGTGTCAAAGGAAACTGGTGACATTTACTCCACAAATGAGCCTCAAATTGCTTTTAACTCAAGAATTGCCTTCTGTCTGAATATGCATAATGAAGCAGTCCGCGCTCTTCGATTTCCTCCGAATTCTCACAAGGAGAAAGAAAGTGCTGAGAAGAGGAGAGAGAGACAACAACAAGAACAAGAACTTGCTAAGCACATAGCTGAAGAGGACGACGACGACTTCTGATGGAACTAATGATCAGCATTGGGGTTGCACATGTGGTGGCATGCTTTATTTAAGAATTCTCTTCAGAGAATATGATCACATATACATTTCATATGCAATTTCCTTTGATCTTCTGGTTCTTGCAATCTGACATCAGGTTTCTTGATTACTGCTGTTTAAATCTCTCTTTAATCGTACATCTCTCCTGCTTGTTTGAGCCATGTCCATGGGCAAAAGATTGCTATCCTTACACACTTATCTTTAGTTTGGGTGGGGGGTGGGGATCAGTTGAAATGCTTGTGATGGAAGAGAGTTTTCGAATAGATCTTATTTGGATAATGCATCAAAAATTCATTTGTCAACTTTTAATATGTATGCCTCTACTGATATTGCACTTCCTGTTGACCTTTTCTCTGCCTGCTTTGTTTTTACCTGCAGAGAAAGGGGTAGTCTCTTTCTTTTTTTTTTCTTTCCCTTGGACTTGTTCCGATTCCATATCTTGCCATCTTATTAGGTCCCAGTGTTTTTCACAAGTAGCATCATGCTCTTCCTTCGGTGCAAGCATTATGTTTATACCAAAATAGCATTTTTGGAGGTCCCAAATTTGTTGGAGCTGCAACTTAGTAGTCCCTTTTTAACAATTATTTGTTAGTTTTAAAGTTTGCAAGTTCCATGTACCCGATATGTTATAAAGATTCATGTACCTTTTTCTCCTGCGTCTACCTTCCCGTTGCTCGCTCGATTGCTCTGCTGCCACTGACATCTCCCCCACCATGGCCCTCCCAATTGCCCAGTACGAGTAAAACATAAGTCTAGAAGTCCCTCTACCTAAATAAACAGTAAATGGGCAAGGAACATTCTGTTTTCTGTTTCTTTCTTGTTGGGTTGGTATATTGTTTGGTCATCTTACAAAGTTCTAGTTCTTTACAAGTCTTGAAGAGAAAAAAAAGATGACGTGCAGATGTAATTCTAGCAATTTCAGGCTTATGTTCGCCTAGGTGATCAGGAGTTATTACTTTTGTTTCTCACAAGTTTTCCGGTACATCCAGTAAGGAATGACAAAGGTGTACCGCATGAATAAGTTCACGCTAACCTGTTAATTAAACTCGAGATTTTTCTTGGGAGGTATCGGGAAGGATTTAGAATGGAGTAATATTGATTCATACGGAAAACAGGTTCTTTAGGTGCTGGGTTCTCCGACTTCTACAGGGATTAAGGCCTCAGAGACATATACGAAAGAGTATAGGGTGGCCCCCGTGCTGGACTTCGATGTCGTTCGATATGCCCAAAGGACCTCAGGTAGGACTTCTCTCCATTTTCCCTTTGCATCGTCCAACCTTTTAATTAGGTTTTGAATGATAGTTTTGTTTGTTGACTCGGCCTGTCCATTCCTGGTTGGGTGGTATGGTGTTGATAAGATCCTCTTTATTTTGTGTGCTTCGAGGAACTCCGTTACCTTGCTGCCGATGAATTGCTTTCTATTGTCACATACAATCTCGGCAGGTATCCCGAACCGGCATATGATGTGGTCCCAGATGAAGTCGATAACTTCCTTTTCTCTGACTTTCTCGAAGGCCTGTGCTTCCATCCATTTAGAAAAGTAATAAGTCATAAACAAAATGAATTTAGCTTTACCTGGGGCCGTTGGTAGAGGGCCTACGATGTCCATTCCCCATTTCATGAAAGGTCACGGGGATAGGACTGAGTGGAGTTGCTCTCCGGGCTGGTGGATCATCGGTGCAAACCATTGGCACTTATCACATTTTTTAACAAACTCCTTAGTATCTTTTTCCATGCTATCCCAGTAATACCCTGCTCTAATAATTTTGCGAATCAAAGACTCGGCGCCGGAGCGATTCCCACAAGTACCTTTGTGGATTTATCGTAGAACATAATCGGTGTCCCCCGGCTCTTAACATACCGCTAATGGTCCATCGAACATCCTCCTATACAATGTTCCATCTTCATCCAATGTGAACCTAGCAACCTCGGTTCGTAGGGCCCTCGATTCTTTGTGGTCCGATGGGAGTTTTCCATTTTTCAAATAATCGATATACTTATTCCTCCAATCCCAAGTCAAACTTGTAGAATTTATCTCGGCATGACCCTCTTTAACCCCAGACCTCGACAATTGGACGACAGTCCCCGGGACGATATCATCTTCTTCAATCGAGGATCCCAAATTAGCAAGTGCATCAGCCTCACTATTTTGTTCTCGATGCACATGATCCAGGGTCCACTCCTTGAAGCGGTGCAAAGTTACCTGTAGCTTATCCAAGTATTGTTGCATTCTATCCTCTCGAACTTCAAAACTTTTGTTTACTTGGTTTACCACCAACAGTGAGTCGCACTTGACTTCAATGACTTCTGCCCCCAAGCTTTCAGCTAGCTCGAGACATGCAATCATGGCCTCATACTCGGGCTCATTATTAGTCAACTGTCACGACCCAAACCGATGGGCCGCGATGGGCACCTGGTACCTTACTCAACCGAGTACCAACATAACGTATCTTTCATATCATTCTATCATAGGTAAATGAACCGGAGTAAAGCAAGAGGGAATACAAACTTATACATATGAAGTACGAGCCTATAAGGCCGGCATGATTATTTATATACTTGAAACATAGTCCGACAAGGCCATACAAGTATCCGTATACATGACATCTGTCTACAAGCCTCTAAGAGTACATACTTATCATAAAGGTCGGGACAGGGCCCCGCCATACCAAACAATACACGTCTAAATCATAATGACCAAACAAGCAACTCCTGAGCAAATGGAGCGCACCAACATCTTCCGTTGAGCTGATAGCCTAATTGGAGGACTCTCGACCTCTCTATTAGGACCTGCGGACATGAAACGCAGCGTCCCCAGGTAGAAGGGAAGTCAGTACGAATAATGTACCGAGTATGTATGGCACATAAATAAGTACATAAAAGACATGGAAGAAATATAGAGTAAGTGACTCAACCTTTAAGTCTGGATAACTCTGTAAATCATGAAATACTTATAGTGTCATGCATATGCGTATGAATGCCATGTCGTGCATAGGTACATGTGTTCATAACATCATCAAGCCTCTGAGGGCATCCCATCATATCATCTCGGCCACTGTGGGCAAAATCATCAACGTATACCAGCTGATCAGGTGATGGTGCGTATATAACGCCATAACCTTTCCCATATTCCATATACATATACATATATATATATATATATATCCAAATAAGGCCTGAACACTCGGTTCATCAAGTCCATGAAAGCTGCTGGGGCATTTGTCAACCTGAATGACATAACCAAAAACTCATAATGCCCGTACCTAGTGCGCAAGGCTGTCTTAGGGACATCGGATTCCCTAATCCTCAACTGATGGTAGCCAGATCTCAAGTCAATCTTGGAAAATACCCTGGCACCCTGAAGCTGGTTGAACAAATCATCAATCCTCGGTAGTGGATACTTATTCTTGATCGTTACCTTGTTTAATTGACCGGTAATCAATTCACATTCTCATCGACCCATCCTTCTTCTTGACAAATAACACCGGCGCACCCCAAGGTGAGACACTGGGTCTAATGAAACCCTTCTCAAGAAAATCCTGCAACTGTTCCTTTAGCTCCTTCAACTCCGGCGGGGCCATACGATATGGCGGGATAGAAATGGGCTGAGTGCCCGGAACCAGATCAATGCAGAAATAAATATCCCTGTCGGGTGGCATACCCGACAGGTCTATGGGAAAAACATCAGGAAACTCACAATCAACGGGCACAGAATCAATAGAGGGAACCTCAACATTGGAATCCCGAACATAGGCTAAATATGCCAAACACCCCTTCTCGACCATACGCCGAGCCTTCACATACGATATAACACTGCTGGTAGAATGACCAGGAGTCCCTCTCCACTCTAAACGAGGCATACCCGGTAAAGCTAAGGTCACAGTCTTGGCATGGAAGTCCAAGATAGCGTGATAGGGTGATAACCAGTCCGTCCCCAATATAATGTCGAAGTCAACCATGTCTAAAAGCAACAAATCTACACGAGTCTCCAGACCCCCAATCACCACAACACAAGAACGATGGACTCGATCGACCACGATAGAATCACCCACCGGCGTAGACACATAAACAGGAATACCCAATGATCACTAGGCATGACCAAATACGGGGCAAAATAGGATGACACATACGAATACGTAGACTCTGGATCAAATAACACTGATGCAGCTCTATCACAAACTAGAACCGTACCTGTAATAACTGCATCTGAAGCCTCAGCCTCGGGCCTGGCCTGAAGAGCATAACATCGGGGCTAGGCCCCACCATCCTGGATCACATCTCTGGGTCGGTCTGCTGTTGGCTGGCCTCCACCTCTAGCGGCCTAAGCTCCACCTCTAGGACCTCTACCTCCACTGGTATTACTGCCTCGGTCCCGTAGAGCAGAGAGTAGGGCGTCTCTCCTGTGCTTGTTTTCAGAGTTGTTCTGTAGGCCTATAGTACTTCTGGTAGTATTTCCTACCACAGTCCCTTAGCGTCTTCAAGCTTCTTTTTCATGATGTTTAGTATTGACTTATTGGAGGATTCTGCATGCCCGTTACCGCGTGGTGATGTGGGGTCGAGAGTATCCTCTTGATATGCCATTTCTTGAAGAATTCAGCGGTTTTCTTTCCTATAAACTGGGATTCATTGTCACAACTAATTTCTTTGGGAAGGCCGAATTGGCAGATGATGTTTCTCTATATAAAGGTGATTACTTCCTGTTCCCGTAGTTGGGCTAATGCTCCTACTTCCACCCACTTAGAGAAATAGTCAGTTAAAACCAAAAGGAATATTACGTTACCTCGCCCTGCTGGGAGGGGGCCCACGATGTCTATTCCGCATTTGATGAATGGCCAAGGCGAGGTGACCGAGTGGAGATGTCTGCTCGCATCTGCTCACGAAGTCTGCGGTATCCTTTTTCATGGTGGGCCAGTAATATCCCGCCCGTATGGGGCATTTGACCAGTGCTCGATTGCCGGAGTGAGCCCCGCAATGGCCTTCGTGGACTTCTTCGAGGACGCGCTGAGTTTGGTTTGGGCCTAAGCACTTCGCTAGAGGGCCGCCGTTAGTCCTCTTGTACAGGTCGTTATGGAGGATACTGTATCTGGCCACTTACATTCTTAGTTTCTTGGCCTCTTTTTTGTCGTCATGGAGTGTGTCGTCCTAAAAGTATGTGACAATGCGATTGCACCAGTCCCAAGTTAAGTTTATTGGTTCTTACCTCGACTTGGTCTAGTGATGTGTTGAGGAGATGAACCACGTTTTTGTCTCTGGTCGTGATGCTTTTGGTAGTTGCGTCTAGTTTGACGAGGCCATCGGCCTCGACATTCTATGCTCGTGGGATTTGGTCGAGCTGATATTCATGAACTCAGGCAGTAGCTTGCAGATTTGAGTCTGGTATTTTTGCAATCTTTGTTCTATGATTTGGAAAGTCCCTATGACCTGGTTGACTACGAGATGGGAATTACAGCGCGGTTTCAACCGTTTCGCTCCATATTTGAGTGTTAGTCTTAAACCTGCAATTACGGCCTCATACTCGGCCTCATTGTTAGTCATATCCGGGCACCTTATGGACTTGCAAATTACTTCGCCTGTTGGGACCTAGAGTACGAGTCCCGGTCTGGACCCTGATTCATTGGATGCGTCATCGGTGTATAGGACCTAGAGGTCTTATGTTTGGAGGGAAGTTTGGATGACTTCCCTTTCGACTTCAGCCATTATTTTTGTGCTAAAGTCGGCGAGCACTTGCGACTTTATCACTGTTCGCGGCTGGTATATGATATCGTGCTCACTTAACTCGATGGCCCATTTGGCCATCCTTCCCGATAGATCGTGTTTATGCAAAATGCTTCTTAGGGGGAAAGTTGTGACGATCGAGATGGGGTGACGTTGGAAATATGGTCTATGTTTCCGTGAAGCTACGACCAAGGCGAGAGCCAATTTTTCGAGGTGTAGGTACCTCGTCTCGGTGTTGATGAGTGTTTTTCTAATGTAATAGATGGGAGATTACGTACCTTTGTTTTCTCGGATCAACACTGCGCTTACATCTCTTCGTCCCCGCCTCGGGTTTTGAAAGTAGAGGCGGTGATGATAGGTATGCCTTTAGTTCTTGCAGAGCTTGGACGCACTCGGAAGTCCATTCAAGACCGTTGTCCTTCTTGAGTATACCAAAATGGCACCTGTCCGATCACCGCAAGATGAACCTTGATAGTGCGGCGATGCGACTAGTCAGCCTTTGGACTTTCTTTATGGTTGTTAAGAGTTCTGGTATCCCTTCAATGGCTTTGATTTGGTTTGGATTGACCTTGATCCCTTGCTGCGATACCGAAAAACCCAAGAACTTTCCTGAGGCTACGTCGAACGCGCATATCTTCGGGTTCAATTTCATTCTGTACCGTCTAAGTATGTCGAAAGTTTCTTTCAAATGGTCGATGTGATCTTCTCCCCTTTTGGACTTGAACAGCATGTCATTTATATATACCTCTATTGTTTTGCCGAGCTAGTCTTTGAACATCTTTGTTACCAACCTTTGATAAGTAGCCCCGGCATTTTTAGTCCAAAAGGAATGACCCTGTAGCAATACGTTCCTTGGTGGGTGATGAACGTGGTCTTTTCCTGATCTTCCTCTTCCATGAGGATCTGATTATAGCCCGAGCAAGTATCCAAAAACTTAGTAGCTCATGCCTGGCCGTTGTGTCGATGAGTTGGTCATTATGAGGTAGTGGGAATGTATCCTTCGGACATGCTTTGTTCGAATCTGTGAAATCCATACACATCCGCCATTTCCCATTTTTCTTTTTGACCATCACTGCGTTGACAACCCACTCGGGGGTACTTCGACTCCCTGATGGAACCATTTTCTAATAGTTTTTCCACCTCATCGTGGACTACATCGTTGATAACGGGGTTGAATTTACACCTGACCTATCTCACCGGGGGATGGAATGGGTCAACGTTTAATTTGTGCGTGGAGATTTGTTTTGGGATACCTGGCATATCTGCATGGCTGAAAGTAAATAAATCTGCGTTAGATGTTAAGAATTGATGGAATTTACCTGGTTCTTAAAGTTTGCAGCCGATATAGGCCTTCTTACTATGATCGTTGAGGTGTGATTGAACGGGGTCGAGGTCTTCTATGGTCGATCCAGCGGCTTCAACCGTGTCGGGATCTTTGATGACGTCCTATGTCTCATCCCGCTTCGACCTCGACCGTATTGATTGCTATGCCTCTTTTTCTTTGTCTTTTCTCTGTTGGGTGGTCGTGTTGTCTAAGGCAATCGGCAACATTCCCGGGATGTGCACTGTTCTTCGTATATACTGAATATTCCCCATGGAGTTGGGAATCTAATTACTTGGTATAAGCTGGAGGGGACGACTTTAATGGGGTGTATCCACGGTCGTCCCACTATGGCGTTGTACGCACTGGCCTGCTCCATGATGTGGAATGTCGTCTCCAGAGTTACGCCGCCAGCCAAAACAGGAAGTGTAATTTCCCCGGTTGTTCGTTCAACTACATTATTGAAACCAGTTAGCGTGATGCAGCGCGACACTATCTTATCTTCGAGTTTCTTTTGGGTAATTACTCGGGGATGGATAATGCACGCGCCGTTTCCGTCATCTACCATAATGCGTTTAACATCGGTATCTAAAATTCGTAAGGTAATAATGAGAACGTCATTATGAGGAAAGGTCAAATCGTCGGCATCCGACTTGTCGAAGATGATACTTTCTTTGAGTTCGCCGTACTGCTCGCGGGTGATAGATAGCTTGAGTTTGTGGGTGGTGGTGAACTTCACGCTGTTGATAGAGGCGTCATCACCACCACCGATGATCATGTTGATGGTACAAACTGGTGATGGCGGCTTTGGCAGGCCATGATGGTCACGTCCTCTAGCGAAGTTGGTTCTCCCTTTGTGGCTTAATAGTTCTTTGAGGTGCCTTTGTCGTAACATGTTTACGACTTCTTATCTGAGGGCGATGCAATCTTCAGTTTTATGCCCTCGCTCCTGGTGGAACTCACAGAGGGTGTCAGACTTTCTGGTGTTTGGGTCTGATCTCATCTTCGACATCCATTTTACTTTCGTTCCGAGTTTCTCTATAGCGTAGACTATCTTTGTAGGTGACATACAAAAATTGTGAGCAGATAATAAAGGAGGCATACCTTTTTCGTTCCTGTTCTTGGGCGGGATAGACTTTCTTCTTAACGGGAGGGCGTGGCGACCATCTTGACATATGGTTGATGTCGTTCCCCGTTAGGTCGCGGAATTGGATTATCTCTTCTGGCGTTGTCTCTTTGAACTTTTCTAGATTCGGCTTGTACCGAGGTTAGTCGGCGAGTTGGCCCGTTGAGGTCGTCGTCATCTGCTCGGACCTCAGCACAATAAGCATTGTGGATTTCATCCCAAGAGGTTGGGGGATACTTCATCAACCGACTCAACGGTTTTCTAGTTGCTCTTGAAACATCTCTACTCAGCCCGTTCTGAAAGGCTGCGACCGCCATCCCTTCGGATATGTTTGGCAGAGTTATCCTTACTCGGTTGAACCGGGGGAGGAATTCCCTTAGTCTCTCTCCTAGGGATTACTTAATAGAAAATATATCATTCACTCTTGCCTCGACCTTCTTGGCTCTGGCATGGGCGGTTATGAACTTGTCGGCCATTTTTTCAAAAGTTTCTTTGGAGCGGGCTGGAAGCTGTGAATACCACATCAATGCTCCCCCCGTGAGGGTTTCACCAAACTTTTTCAGCAAAATGGAGGACATTTGTTCCTTGGCGAGGTCGTTGCCTTTCACGGTGGTGACATAGTGAGTCACGTGATCTTCAGGATCGGTCGTGCCGTCGTATATCCTGAGGTAGGGCAGCATTTTGAATGTCTTTGGTATGGCATGATGGGTTGCATCATCACTGTACGATTGCTCGACGAACCGGCCGGAGTACCTTTTCGGCAGCAGCTTAGGAGCGTCCAGTATCTTATCAAACCGTTTTTGGTGTTCTTTCATCTGGTCTCAGAGCGCCTTGTTTTCATTCTCCATTTCTTCCATCTTTTTTAGAATGGTTGCGAGGGCGTTGTCACCTGCACTATCAATGCCATTGTGAGTTATACCTGTCATTGGAGGGAGGGGTTGGTTGCATTGCTCGTCTGTTTGTTGTATCGCGCAAGTCCTTGCGATTTTTGAGTCGGTTAGCCATGCCTTGAGGAGTTTTTTCACATCTGGGTGCGTCCCTTCTTCTAAAGATGTGGAGACCCCTTACCATGAGGTTTTGTTATGCTGCAGTATGGGGGCGGTGACCCATCTCGCCTAGGGGACGAACTGGGCATCGTGTCCTCACCTGCCGTTTCACAACTTTCGTTGATGACATTCATAAGGTTAGTTGGGAAGTCACTTGTTATTCTCGTACTTTCTTCTCGGTTACCTGCCATGTAGGGTTTTGCATACACAAATAAAGGAGATCTTGGTTTTTTTTACGTTAGTGGCGCTATGTTAGTTGTAGATCTAGAGGAAACGAAAAATTTAACTAAGAAATCCCCACAGACGGCATCAAATTGTTTGACAAAAAAATATAGATTTTGGTTCAAATAATTAAATTTATGTAAATAAGGGTTAATCTTAGCTAACAATAAAATCCTTATATGAGGTTTTTGAAGAAGCAATAAATATCGTGTGGATCTGATTGGACAATGGCAATAACATATAATAAATGTTCTAGAAATCAAGAGCAATAACGCATCATTCAATAATAATGAACAACACTAAATGACATTTAAGTAAATAGGAGGAATGATTCATTTAATAAAGGATGGAATAAGTGGATCTTCCTCCTGACAATGATGACACACAAATCCTTGAATATTCGAGTTATTCTCGGATCTAATGGAAAAATATGGACAAGAATCTCAGTGAAAAGGTGATGTTTGTGTCTTAGCAAGTGAGAGCCGAATCTTTAAGTCAAAATGTCTTCTTTACAAATGAATATCACATGCCCCTATCATTGTCTCTTTTTCTAGTTATATGGGACATGTTCCTAAGAAACCCCAATAGTACAAGTGCAGAGAATTATCACTAGAATATTCTCTTTAATATCCTATCTTGAAAACTAGTCATTACAACTCAATCAATGGTACTCAACCTCGACCTCGACCATTGGTGACACCTCGGCTACGGCTCTCGTTGGTTCTTCGACCACAGAGTTTGCTGCTTCTTGGGCCATCTCGACAACAACAACATGGGAACTCTTCCCTTAGTACTATCTTGGCTTAAAATATTCCAAAGACAGATTTTGACCCATACACCTAGGTCATCAAGAGGATTGAATATTATTAATTTTTGTTATATATGGAATAGAGCTGCAATTTGTTTACTTTTTTGGGCAATATCGGACAAAATATGGATTCAATGGGTACATAATTTCTATATAAAATAGAGAGATCTAATAGTTTTACCAACTCCTAAACAAGTTAGCTGGAGGTACCAGAACCAAAGTGTGGCCTTTTTGGACTTAAACGACACAATAGATGGGGAAAAAACTGACTACCATTTTATATATAGCGCGGTTATTCACCACGCTATACCTTAACGACACGTTTGTCCGTTAAGATATAGCACGGTGAATAACCGCGCTATATTTGAACTCAAAATTGGCGGGAGGTATAGCGCATATGCAGGATATAGCGCCTCATACATATGCGTTATACCTATATAAAAAATGTGTCGTCTCCTTCCCCGACCAGAACGAACCAGTAGACAAAAAATCGATCCCCCCCTATTTTTTTAAGCAAAAAAGCTCCATTGGAGCCCACCCATCCCACAAAAAGTGTATCTTCTCCGTATTGTAGCAAGCTAACACTGGATCCAAGGTGTTGTCGTGTAGTGAATCTCGTCTACTGCTCGTTTCGGCCCCCAAATCATCAAATTTTCACATTTCAAAAAACTTTAAATCGAAGTATTCCGACTTACTTTTTGGTAAAACTCATGTATATAAAATGATTATTAGTTATCTTTTACTCTGGGCTATATTTTTTTGTGATCGTTTTGTGATTTAATTAATTTGTTGTTTTTTATCTGGATTGGATTATTTATGTGCTAAAGAATTAGTGAAAAGATATATTATTATGAATAATTATTGTTATATGTGATTTTGTTGTTGTACGTATATTAATATGTGACTTTGTTGTTGTTTAGAGCTCTTTAATGTTATGTTGTGCCCTTTAGCGTAGTAAAACTGATAATAAATTTTAGCTTATGATAGTTGACTTTGTTCATGGCCATTTAGAGTAGTGTTACTTTAGTGATTTTTAAGATTCTGTTGTGTAGAATGAAGACTACGTGCTCTCCTTAACAAACTCGGATGTAGTACTCGATTATGGATTGAATGTATCAGTAGATAATTATCAAATATTAGATATGTATATAAAATAATCATTTGTCAGGAAATTTGAGCAAAATATGAAAGTTAACAAACAAATCGTTACGAAAGAAATAAATTCAATAGTATTTACTATTAAGTTTGTAGTATTTTTTATATGATTAATTGTTGATTATATCTTGATTACTTATGAAATTGTAATATATTATAATTCTATTATAATTCAAAAATAACTTAAACAAGATGATAGTTCAAACAAAACCATGCAGAATTTTAGTAGAAAAATGTTGGAAACTAACATATGAAATATTAATATAGAAAATTTATCAACCTAAGTATTTGTTATATGAATAATTACTAAATTATCTTTGTAGTTATTAAAATTAATCATTTAATTATTTGTTAACCCTAAAAATATCTGGAAAAAAAGATGATAGTTCAAACACAAACCCTCTCGAATTTTAGTCAACAAATGTAAAAAATAACATTAAAAAAATAATATAAAAAAATTGTCAAACTAACTATGTTTATATGTACTTATTAATTATATCATGTATAGTTAGGAAAATTAATTATTTATTTCTATTATACCCAAAAATAGGTGAGTAAGAAACAAACATATAAAATAATAAACTAACATATAAAATAATGTAATAAACTAACATATAAAATAATAATATAGAAAATGTATAACCTAAGTAATAATATAGAAAAAATATCGATTAAATATTAATATAAAATATATTGCAATATATTTGAAGATGTTAAACATTAAACAGAAAAATACTTTAATTAATATTGTTCAATTTACAGATATCGACATGGAGGTTCCCAATGTGCATCCCAGACCTGCATCTCGAGAGCTACTGTTGCTACAGGGCAACCATAAGTCTTCACATATTTGGGATGGTCAGTGTCTGTCCTAGATATTCCGCTCCAGACGTATAGACGATATGTGGGAGTTCATTAGGGACCACCCACTGCATCCCCGTATAGTTAGACGCCTTCAGGATACATGTTTCTATAGAGATCGGCCAGTTGCAGTTCGACTAGGCGTTGATCACGGCTATGATAGAGCGGTGGCAACCGGAGATGCACACGTTTCATTTACCCATCGGCGAGGCTACCATCACGCTTGAGAGCGTGGAGGTTCTTTTCGGGCTGCCTGTTGATGGTATCCATGTAGCTTACTTGCATGCTCTTAGAGACTATACGGGAGTGGATTACCTTCATATGTTGCAGCTGCTCACCGGTTTCCAGACAGCGGAGCCGACTGCATTGAGTGGGGCCAGTCGGTTGCAGTTGACGCCCGCTCGGCAGCATCTGGTGGTAATGGAAGCGGAGATCACTGATGATTCATCTCCAGAGGATATCGACCGGCACACGAGACTGTTGCTGCTGCTGATGTTTGGTGGTATACTGTTCCCGAACACTTCGGGAAACCTAATCAGCTTGAGATTTCTACATCATCTGGAGCGGCTAGATGATTTATATAGTTACAACTAGGGTGTAACTATTCTAGCTTACCGGTATAGGCAGATATGCCGGGCATGCATGGGCACCCAAAGAGACGTTGCCAGATTTTTACCGCTGCTGTAGGTGAAAACATAGTCAATTCTTTTCATGATTATAACATACATAGTAAAAAATACCTTAAATTTTACGTCCACAATCTATATTAGGTTTGGGCCTGTGACCGGTTCCTGTAGTTCTAGCCACCTCTGCTATTGATAGCTCTAGATGCACCACCTCCACCGTTTCTCCCTTTAGCTTGGAGGTGGGTTGATAGACGAGGTTACGCCCGCGAGGTCAAGGCTCGGCACCATTTCCCTTATTACAGAGATTTGTTGGATTTACTTGAAGGCGCGTAGGTACATATATACTTAGGTTTATTTGTCGAGCATCATTCCACCGAACGATTCCTTCACCAGTTTGGTCGCCCGTAGCTTGTATCTATTCCGCCTACTTGGCACATGACACATTACCAGCGGGATGATCGTTGCAAGATTGACCAGACATACTTGGAATGGCTAGAGGCCCAAATTGAGGTTTGGGACAAGAGGTATGGCCGGATTCCTCCATACCCTCCACCTAACCGTATGGAGGGCGAGCATGAGTACATGGGTTGGTATTGCAGCGTTACCCCACTTCTCGTCGGGTATCCCGTTCAGTGCGCTGGTGGTCGGCACATTCCATACGCCGGGAGGCATGAGGCACTAGTATGTTATTTGTTATACTTACTTATAACGTTACATTATCCTTTCGTATTTAATATTTTATATGTTATGCAGGCTATTGGCTTACACAAGTTCTACCAATTGGGACTGCAGATGCTGCAGCATAATAGCGAGGGAACGGCAGCTTTGCACGTGTTTGACCGTTGGGTTACTGATCTTGCCGCCGACACATTCAGACGTGCCTGAGAGGATGGGCGCTTAGGATACGAGGCTGCTTATGTACCGACCGAGGAGTACCATCATGGGCCACCAGTGGAGCCTGAACGTGGTAGACGTGGCTAGAGAGGAAGGGTCGTGGTGGTCGGCGAGGACGGGTCCCCAGCAAAGGGGCGTTGAGGTACCCGTGGAGGATATTAGAGATGATCAGCCGGGTGAACACCCTGAGGCACACAATGCTCCTCATTATATGCCGTCATTCAGTCTTGGACTGCTGTCACCAGGGACTTCGCAGGTGACCTTGTCAGGTCCATTGTTGATCGCGGGCATGGCCATTACGCAACAGGAGTGGGATCAATATTTTCCTGATCATCCAGAGCCATCGACGGTTGCTGAGGATCGTCCGATACGAGAAATGCATAGTGGGCGGCGACTGAGTTATGGCTCATCATCGAGGGCTACTAAGGATCTTTCACATACTTCATCTACTCCAGTGCACCTCGATGTTCCGACAGAGCATTGTGTCGCTACTCAGGCGCATGTTTGTTTGTATTACTATTATTTCAAAATGCTTATTAGTCAGTAATATCTAAAGTGTTTATATTTTTTTAAAGATTTCATCATCGCCCGTCAGGGAGGCCACATTGTGCGATGCTGACTTGCCGGAGACGGATGACCTTATTCAGGAGCCCGCTGAGACCATGGTATGACCATTAAAATTTTTTGCTAACATGGACATGATTTTATATTTCATATACTAAAATATCTTACTATTATGTAGGTTACTACTGGCTCAACAACCGCTTCTACCGAGCCTGGAAGCCTTACTGATGATCATGATACAGCGCATCCTCCGATAAAGAGGCGATGTGATGAGGATGATCCTGATAGCATAGCCGGGCAGGATGGGATGCGCCTCAGGACAGCCAATGCTTTAAAGAATACAGGTTGTGGGACTCATTGATATGTATTCTTAGTTGTATATACGACATTAAATATATAATAGCAAAATTATTTATGTTGTACATAATTTGCGCATTTGTCTTTTATTTTTTGGGTTATTTATTTGTTTAACAATAGAACACAAGCAAAAAAAAAAAAGACAGTGACGATAATGGCGAATGAACAATTTTTATTTATTTCTTGGTTTGTATGTTAAATTATTGTTGTTGAATCTTTAATGCTAAATATCAATTAGATTTAACACCATTGGAAACATAATTTTATTTCAGAAATTTTACAAACTGAACATTTACAGACATTTAGTACAACAAAAATACTGCAATAAAACACTACGTTTATCCTTGATAATTGGGCATATTGGATGAACTTCCACCTAGAGCTGAATTACCACCATTTTCCAAACTAGCTGAAGGACATTTATGACAGTCGTGTCCTGTTTGGGAATATATGCCACATTTACGCGCATAAACGACAGTCGTGTTCGCGTTCTTTTTTGCACTTGCTATTGACGCACATAATCCTTGTTATACAGCATTTTAAATGGTTTCGGCGGCTAATAATGCTCATCACTCACTTGCTGCAGCTGTCCACTATAGGGATTTAAGTATGCAGCAACACTATATTCTTTATTAACGTACCTCGTAGCCTCGAAACCTGTATGTTGAAAGTACCTCATGGCAAGTGATATATTGACCATTTTCCACATGAGCATAATCTTCTGGATTCATTGACAGTGTGTGTATTATTCCCGCGGTTGTGATACAAACCAGTGCGAACTTCAAAAATATTTCGCTCGCTACAATACTGCAAAAATGCATGCCACTGTGCGTGCTTCCTATATTCCTCAAATCGTTGCATTGGTTGTGGCATAAATTCAACACCCATTTCCATCAATGACGATGCACCTCTAGATCTTTCAACAAACTTCTCCGCCATCTGCTTGAATGACATTCACACCATGGCAGTGACAAGCAATCCACGTGCAAATTTCAATAACCCGTTGAAAGAATCTAACACATTTCTAGTCAAAATTTCTCATATTCTACCACCATCCTTATGCAAAGTCCACTTGTCAAGCTCATGTCGCATCAACCAACAATAGGCTTCGGGGTCTTCCTTCCTAATCAATTCCATTCGCCTCCTGAATTTACACTATTGGTGATTTGTTGCAGCCATCCACATTAAATCATGTAAGTCCTTGTTCAGATAAGCCCTCTGGAAGTTGGCCTTCAAGTTCCTAACACAGTAACGGTGGTAGGCATACGGTTCCTGCCATGCACGCAAATTCTTTACGAAACTTAAAATACCTCCATGCCGATCAGATATTAGACAAATACATGAACGCTATCTGACTACGTACTCCTTTAAGTGGTTCAAAAACAATGTCCACGTCTTTTGGCTTTCATTGGCACAAATAGCAAATGCTAGGGGAAATATACTTCTATTAGCATTTACTACAACGACGATCAACAACTTAATATCATACTTTCCATAGACATGAGTGTCGTCTATGGATATTACCGGCCGACAATGCACAAAACCATCAATGACTAGTTTAAATGCCCAGAACACATATCTGAATATGTATTCTCGTATTCCCAGACTCCGCTCAAGCTTCCATTCAACAACAGTTTCGGGTTTAAAGTGTTGCAATGCAGCCATGTACCTGGGTAGAGCGGTAAAGGACTTATCCCTGTTACCATAAATAATTTCAAACGCACGTTTACGCCCGAGAAATGCCTTTCTTTTGGTAATGGTACATCCATATACCTGGTGGACAGATGTTATACTGTCACGACCCCAGTTCGCCCTTCGTGAACATGTCGTGACGGCACCTAGTCCCTACGACTAGGTAAGCCTAACAATGCGGAAGATAAACTATAGTTGCGAAAGAAAGTAAATAAAACTAAACTAGAAAAATAAAACGGTGTTTGAGGTGCCGCTCGGCACATACCACAACAATTCTCGAAGCTAACAACATTCCCAAAACCCGAAAACTCACAAATCACAAGCTAAGGGATACATAAGAGGCTCTGACTCAAGAATATCTATATAAGGGAGAAATACTGAAAGAGCTATACTTATTATAGAAAGTTGGAAAGGGACTCCTCGGTCTGCGGACGTAGAAGATATACCTCGAAGTCTCTACCGATACGCCTCCTGCCAAGGCTGACAGAACTGAGTGGGAGTACCTGTATCTGCACAACAAAAATGTGCAGAAGAGTAGCATGAGCACACCACGACGGTGCCCAGTAAGTATCAAGACTAACCTCGGTGGAGTAGTGACGAGGAAAAGTCAAGGCACCTACCGGTCAAATAAACAGTATAATCATATGAATAATGGAAACGATATATAACATGTAAAGACTGCATGAATGACTACAAGTGCTACCATTCACGGTAAGGGAAAAAGGGCAACAAGTAACAACAAGACTATAATAAATAATGATACGAAATGACGGCAGAATCTTAATCCAAATCCTAAGGTCACAACACAGCAAGGGGAAAACAAGTCAATAACTCATATCCTACAATGATGATCACATAAGGTCTTATTCAACTCCTTCCACAATTTTATCAAAATCTCGGACAAACCACAACTCACGAAAAACCCAACATCTGAAATCTATCACTTGACACCCTGTGCCTCATCAATCTCACATTCATACTGACAACTAATTGGCCAATTAGGGCCACTCTCACATATATAATGGATAACGAAGGCGTATCTCCACCCTTAGTAGGATCGGAAGGAATTCACTTCTAAAGGGGATGTCCAATTACGTGTATGCTTGTGCAAGTGCTTTTAACAAGAATATTTACCAACTAGCAACATGAAAAAGGAGAACGGACCGCACGTACGATGTTTCCTCACAACTACCAAGCGGTAAAGCTCATACAGGTAAGCAACCCACAATCACATTATTAAACAAAATAGGAATGCCTCCACAGGCCGTCACAATTCTCTACAATCAACCCCTGACATAGCCCACCTTATTTCGCCACGTGTGCAAAGAATAATATAATAAGCACCACCTTATTTCGCCACACGTGCATCACAATGTTCCCTCCTTATTCCGCCACATGCGCAACCCATATATAAGCATATAACATATCCCGCCTTATTACGCCGCATGTGCAACACATCAATAGCAACAATAGCACGGCAAAGACCTCGTGCAACCCTTCAACAACAACCGCACGGCAGAGACCTCGTGCATCACAGTACCAACAGCCGCACGGCAGAAACCTCGTGCATCACAGTATCAACAACCGCACGGCAGAAACCTCGTGCATCACAGTCTCAAGTACAACACAACAAATGACAATATATACAGGAACAAAGCAAGAGAATCAACTCAGGTATTTCCGTTCACCAAAAGACGGTACAACTAACTCACAAGGAATAACCGTAACAGAGAAATACTAAGCGCAATAAGAACAACTCAACAAGGGAGAAATAATATGAAACAACGATTCCATAATGCTAAGTTCAACAACAAGGAAAGTTAACATGAATCAAATAATTGCAATTAAGGAAAATATCAACTAGACATAGGATATCTAACATCTTTCCAATTAAGACCAATTAATTACACGAGAGATAGATATAATGCTTTCCAAATAAAGACAAGCAGTTAGGAATGATAATGTGACTACCAAAAAGGGCAAATAAATTCCAAGTAGGACATGTAAAGGTGAAGCTAATAACAGGGAACTCAATCGTATCAAGAACAACTTCATATTCGGTGACTACAAGGACCTAAGAGCCTAAAAGGGACAAATTTTCCACAAATAAATCCGAGCACGCACTCGTCACCTCGCGTACAAGAAATACAATCAACAAAGAAGACTCAAATCCTAAGGGGGAGTCCCCCACACAAGGTTAGGCAAGATACTTACCTCGAACCGACTAAAATCAACTAGCAACCACGTTCTTGCCATGAGTACTCGGCTCCAAATGGCCCAAATCTATTCAATTAAATCACACATTGTAAATAACATCTCAAGCAACGGATTCTACTATTTAATTCAAAGCTAAAGCGCGAAATTAGGCAAAAAGACCAAAATGCCCCTCAGGCCAACATCTCGGAATCGAATAATTTTCACATTTTCAGAACCCTCGTACTCTCACGAGTCTAACCATATAAAAATCTCCCAAATCGGAGGTCAAACACCCACTCAAAACCCAATAGTTTAGCCTATGAAGTTTTTCCCAATTTTGATTCCAAATTCAAAATTAGATGATGGATTTAGCTACATAATGATGAAATATAACTAGATAGGATTAAAGAAACGTTACCCAATGATCTTCTCTTCAAAACCCACTCGAAATCGCCCTCTCCCGAGCTCTCAATTGATTTTTCCAACTATTGAAACTCTACCCTCGAAACTCCCTTTTCTGAACAGTGAATACCGCTTCTGCGGTCAAGGGACCGCTTCTGCGTTCCCGCTTATGCCGAACTCTGGCCGCTTCTGCGGCTTCCTTTAAAATCTCAACTTCCGCTTCTGCGGTTCCCATCTCGCAGAAGCGGATCCGCTTCTGCGGAAATCCTACCGCTTCTGCGGGTTCCTGGAGGATGACCAAAAGTCGCTTCTGCGAAGCCAAGGCCGCTTCTACGGTTCCCAAGACGCAGAAGCAAAAATACCAGATGATAGAAACCTTCAGCTACTGTACACTTTTCCAACACCAACAATTGCCCGTTGAGCATCCGAAAACACACCCGAGGCCCCCGGGACCTCAAACAAAAGCACCAATAACACCTAATACCTCATTCAAACTTGTACCACTCCTTAAACCACCTAAAACAACGTCGGAAACTCGATTAAATCATGGATTTGAGCCTAAGAACCTCACATTTCATCAAAATACACTTTCGATCAAAAACCTAACCAGAACATGTCCGAATGACCTGAAATTTTGCACACACGTCCCAAATGACATGACGGAGCTACTACAACTTTTGGAATTCCAATCCGACCCTCGGATCAAAAACTCACTATCGGACCGGAAACTTCAAAAACTCAAACTTCGGCATTCCAAGCCTAAATGAGCTACGGACTTCCAAAATACATTCCGAACACGCTCCCAACCCCGAAATCACCTAACGGAGCTAATGAAACCATCGGATTTCCATTCCGAGGTCATCTTCCCACTGTTCCGACTACGGACCACTTTTCAACACTTAAGCTCTCATTTAGGGACTAAGTGTCCCAAAACTCGCTGAAACCCAACACCGAATGTCCTGGCAAACCAAACTAGCAGAAATGAACTTAGGGGAAGCAGTTAATAGGGGATCGGGGCGTTAATTCTTAAGACGACCGGTCGGGTCGTCACATATACACTCTTCGATCTTGTACCTTATGGACACTTCAATGTGTGGAATCAAGACAAGAGAAATCAAGTCAACATTCAAGTTAAAATGATTCCCTTTGAATGTCCATTTCACAAGTGTGGGTGCCAAAGTATTTTCCCACAATCCACATATTTGTTTTCAACTTTCTCGCACGCAACATCCAATTACAATCTTGAAACCATCTACGAAAAATAACCTTGTATATTTCCGGAGATGACTCATGAACCACGATCTCACGATACTCTTTTATGCTGTACATTCGCACCGCCCTGCTTAGGTGCGTTTTATCAGCAAAAATCATATTCTCTGACAGCATCATTGCTCTAGGTTCATCCCAGATTGCTGTCTGAATTTCGTCAAGATCCCTTATGAGGGCATCCAGATCCGGCATACTTGGCAACTGATCAAGGTAGGGAATCTTCCTTGAATGAAACAACACATGGGACTCGTATACTCTTGGTCTAACGGGAGGTGGAGCATGCTCCCTCATCAAATCAGGTTCATCATTCTCGTCCACATCATCATCACCCTCATCAGGGAAGAGTGTGTCATCTCCAGACTCATCAGCATTGCTGTCATAATCACTATCATCTTTCTGACTCTGCGTATCTGCCTGATGTGTGGCTAGAATTCATGGTTTAGCACATTATACGCTTTGCGTTTTACATGCTTTAATGTTAAAATACACTTTGTTTGATCATAATGGAGGCTATTTTATGTGTAGGTGTGTGATGACCCAAAAGGACATCACTCATTTTTTAAAGTAAATTCTGTGTTTCGAGGCCTTAAAAACCTCTTTTTGTCTCACCTCGATTTGCATGCGCAGTCCGGGCGCATTTCCGAAAAGCTTTTATGTGAAAACTAAGTAACATATGGAAATTGGCTTTTAAAATTTAATAAAGTTGACTTTGGTCAACATTCTTGGTAAACGGACCCGGACCCATGATCCGACAGTCTCGTAGGGTCCGTATAAAATTTGGGACTTGGGCGTATGCCCGGAATCGAATTCTGAGATCCCAAGCCCGAGAAATGAATTTTTAAAGAAAATTATTTTCTGGAAAATACAAAGGTTTTTAGAAGTGAATTGATGCATTTTCTTGATGGTATCGGGTCCGTATCTTGGTTCCGGAGCGCGGCACAAGTTTGAAATGATGATTAAGTTGAATCTGTAAAATTTGGTAAAGATCGGAATTGGTTTGGTATAAAACGGACCTATGGTTGAGAAAATAGTAATTTTGATGTCCTTGAGTGATTTCATGAATTTGAGGTTTAATTCATAGGTGTTGATGTTATTTTGATGATTTGATCGCACGAGAAAGTCCGTATGATGTTCTTGGACTTGCGTGCATGTTTGGTTTGGAGCCCCGAGGGCTCGGGTGAGTTTTGGATAGGCCACGGAGTGAAATTGGACTTAGGAAAATTGCTGTGTGTTGCAGATGTGTAGCAGGCCTCTGATCTCGCAAATGAGAGATCAGGCATCGCAATTGCGATGCAAGCAGGGATGGAAAATGCGATGATTTTGTCGCAAATGCGAAGGTCCCAGGGCCAGCCAATTCTCGCAAATGCGAAAAATACTTCGCAAATGCGAAGTCTTCAGCATGTGCCAAAAGTCGCAAATGCGACGATCCCATCGCAAATGCGAGGTCGCAAATGCGAAGACTGCAGGATTTTTGCATGGTCGCAAATGCGACATATTCTTCGCATTTGCGAAGGTAGCAGGTCCTGAAGGGGTTCGCAATTGCGAACCCTGGTTGCAATTGCGACATTAGAGACCAGTTAATTTGGACTTAGACGCAATTTGGGCGATTTTCTAAGGAAAAGTTCTTCTCCAAACCAATTGTAAGTCATTTCTAGCTCATTTTCTTTAATCTATAACATCGTTTTACATGATTTCAACTCAAAATCAAGGGTTTTCAGGGGGGAAATTGGGTGTTTTGGGTAGAACATAGGATTTTCAAATTTTGGGGATTTGGACCTCGATTTGAGGTCCGATTTCAAAACAAATTATATATTTGAGTTCGTGGGTGAATGGGTAATCGGATTTTGGTTCGAACCTCAGGTTTTGACCATGTGGGCCCGAGGTCGATTTTTGACTTTTTTGGGAAAATCTTTAGAAAACCTATTTTCATGCATTAGAATTGATTCATTTAGCATTTATTCATATCGTTAAGTAAGTTGTGGGTAGATACAAGCGAATTGGTGGTGGAAACAAGAGGTAAAGCGGTAGTTGAGGCTTGAATTGTGTTCGTGGAATCGAGGTAAAGGTTTGTTCTAGGAGGTTAAAATTCCTAAATAGAAAGGAGCAAGTTTATATATAAAAAGTTGTCAGGCATGGAAATGGATTTTTCAGCCGCTCCCACTTCCACTATGGAATATCCATCTGCTGAAGCAAGCCACCCGGTCTCTGATGCTCATATTTCACCTGCTGACAATTGAGACACCAAGCCACAAATCCCACAATATCTTTCTTCATTCTCCACCACCAATAATGCTATCTCAGATCCTGATACATCTTCGCAGTACCCGGATGAATGGAATACCACGAGCTATGGGCCTCCTCCAGAATCAACTCCCGAAGCCCATCCACATTGGGCACACAAATCCGGCCCTGCATCCTCAACACCCCATCATCACCAATGGTCACATCTTTGTCATCGTCGTGCTGAACTATGTCCTTAAGAACAAGCAAGTGAGGATCATCATACTGGCGCTCTCTGATGCGATCAAACAAGGAAGACCGAAAAATCACACTAGCTAAGACCCGATTGGGCTCCGAAATATCCAACCTCACCAACCGGTTGGCCAAGGCCTGAACAACAACTGTGAGAGGTCTCTCCCCAACAGGAATAAATGCAAGACTGCCCATACTCACCGCCTTCCTACTCAAAGCATCGGCCACTACATTGGCCTTCCCCGAATGGTACAAGATAGTAATATCATAGTCCTTTAGCAGCTCCAACCATCTCCGCTGCCTCAAATTGAGATCCTTCTATTTTAACAAGTGTTGGAGGCTACGATGATCAGTAAACACCTCACAAGACATACCATACAAATAATGCCTCCAAATCTTCAACGCGTGTACAATGGCGGCCAACTTTAAATCATGAACAAGGTAGTTCTTCTCGTGGGACTTCAACTGACGAGAAGCATAAGCAATAACTCTACCCTCCTATATCAACACACACCCAATACCCACTCTCGAAGCATCACAATATACTGTGTATGAACCTAAAGCTGATGGCAACACTAACACTGGAGCTGTGGTCAAGGCAGTCTTGAGCTTCTGAAAGCTCGCCTCACACTCATCCGACCACTGGAATGGAGCACCCTTCTGAGTCAACTTGGTCAAGAGTGATGCAATAGATGAAAATCCCTGAACGAACCGACGGTAATAACCCGCCAAACCAAGAAAAGTGCGAATCTCTGTGGCTGAGGACGACCTGGCCAACTCTGAGCCGCCTCTATTTTCTTTGGATCAACCTGAATACCCTCATTGGACACCATGTGCCCCAAGAAAGCCACTGAACCAAGCCAGAACTCACACTTGGAGAACTTTGCATAAAGCTTCTCCTCCCTCAACCACTGCAATACCACTCTCAAATGCTCCGCGTGCTCCTCCTAGCTACGCGAATACACCAGAATATCATCAATGAAAACTATGACAAACGAGTCGAGATACGGCCGAAATACGCTGTTCATCAAATGCGTGAACGCTGCTGGGGCATTGGTCAGCCCAAAAGACATCACAAGGAACTCATAATGACCATTCGGGTCCTGAAAGCTGTCTTGAGAATATCCGAGTCCCTGATCTTCAACTGGTGATACCCTGAATGAAGATCAATCTTGGAGAATACCTTCGCTCCCTGAAGCTGGTCGAATAAATCATCAATGCGAGGCAAATGATACTTGTTCTTAATTGTAACCTTGTCCAGCTACCTGTAATCAATGCACATCCTCATAGTGCCATCCTTCTTCTTCACGAACAGAACAGGCGCACCCAACGGCGAAACACTAGGCCAGATGAACCCGTTATCAAGGAGTTCCTGAAGCTGGTCCTTCAACTCCTTCAATTCCGCTGGTGCCATACGATACGGTGGAATAGAGATGGGCTGAGTGCCCGGCATAAGGTCAATACCAAAATCAATATCCCTGTTCGGGGGCATGCCCGACAGGTCTGCAGGAAACACATCTGGAAAATCCCTCACTACCGGGACAAAAATCAATACTAGGAGTCTCTGCACTGACATCCCTCACAAAAGCTAAATAAGAAAGACACCCCTTCCCAACCATATGCTAGGCCTTCAAGAATGAAATCACCCTACTGGGAACATAGTCAAACGAGCCTCGCCACTCAACTCGTGGCACACCCGGCATAGCCAACGTCACTGTCTTAGCATGACAGACAAGAATAGCACGGCACGGGGATAACCAATCCATGCCCAAAATCACATAGAAATCCACCATACAAAGTAACAGAAGATCCACTCGGGTCTCAAGACCCCCAATAGTCACCACACACAACCGGTATACACGATCTACAACAATAGTATCGCCCACCGCAGTAGATACATGAACAGACGAAGCAAGAGACTCGCGGGGTGTATCCAAATAATGGGCAAAATATGACGAAACATATGAAAAAGTGGAGCTAGGATCAAATAATACAGAGGCATCTCTGTGGAAGACTGAGACAATACCTGTAATCACGACATCCGAAGCAATAGAATCTGGTCTGGCTGGGAGCGCGTAGAAACGGGCCTAACCACCACCTGATCGGCCTCCCCCTCTAGGGCAACCCTAGCTGACTGACCTCCACCACGAGTTGACTAAGCGGGTGGGGAAGTAACTGGTGCTGATGCTGAAGGCTGACTCCTCTAGTGGGATGATCCTCCCGTAAGACGGGGACAAAACCTCTTGATATGACCCAAATCTCCACACTCGAAGCAACCTCTCGAGGCAAATGGTGTGTGTGTATATATATATATATATATATATATATATATATATATATATATATACGCGTATTTAACGCTATCTGGTCATGGGTCAATGTGCATGTATAAATGCATATGAAATACGTTAATAAAATCTCTTGGCACGTCATAAGACCATTATGCCTCCTATTAACATCATGAAATAAACTTTATCTATTTACGTATTTTCTGAAACCCATGAACAGACGATAGAATAATAAGACATATGGGGAATCAAGAACATATGCATCTCTAGTATTTTTATGAATAGAGTCATTTATGGAAGTTGTGCATTGGCTCGTTTCGTTCGTATTGTATAGATCATGCCAAAAAGAAAGAAGGGATAGCCNTTGTATAGATCATGCCAAAAAGAAAGAAGGGATAGCCTTAACATACCTGTATGATCTCTTCCTTATTACTCAACCAAGCCCAACACAACTCCTTGCATCTACAACAAGTGAAATGATATTGCCGTTAACATATAATGTCGTGCCATCGTATTTGGCTAGTCGCATGACTTAAGGAAAATCGGGCAGCAACTCCCCTATTTTTAATACATCCCAAAGACCACTAAGGTTCATCAACAACCCAACAACAACAACTATAACCAACACCACCACCAACAACAATATGATACAATATGAGTTTCTCCGATTATCTTAACAATCATATTGAGCGGCAAGCTCGTTTCGTTTACTCATAACAAGATATAAATTGAATCAACTCTTATTACATAAATTAGTTATTTTCCTTCAGAGCATCATACTTATATGTACCATATTATTTGTAGTTTAAAACCTCCACAAAATGCCTTCCGAAACAGCCCCATACGTCTAGCACCTTAATTTTTATCGTCAATCACTTGTTTTTCATCTTTTATTCTTCAATCAACTTAATTAACACCTAGGAAAGCTTAACAAAAGCAGCCACAACATTATAAAATTATTTCTCACAATTTTCAGCCACCACAAACCATATTTTTTACCACAAAACAGTCCAACCAAAAAGACAACCGCATCCCATGTTCCTTCAAGTGCATCTTATGGTTTTTCACTCAAACAACACAGAAAACACAAGATTAACCTTAGGGACAATCAAGAATATGTTATACATACCTTGGACAACAGCTACAACTCGAAACCCCATCCCAACTTAGCTCACAATAGCCCTCAATCACACAACAACATCATTGAAGTATTCTCTTATAGTCTTTAACACCTTTGATGAGGATTTGAGTTGATTTCTTCTGAGTTTGGTTCTTGGAACCCTGGACAAGTTCTTTGAGAGTTTGAGAGTGTTTTATAGTAATTGATATCTGGATATTAACGAAATATAATGGATAAAAACAACTTATAAGCCCACCGCCTCAATTCTCCAAGCAGGTGGGTAAGCTGCCTGCTTGGCAGCTTGAGCAGTACCACTTCAGACACTTGTACCTCTCTACTCCAATATCATATTTACAAACGGTTGGAGAGTTGGAAACTAGATACATAGAGATTTAATTCCTTATAAAGATCTCCATGTAACTCTCAATATATTGAGAGAAAACTGCATCGCAACTTGGCCTATAAACCTGCCAGTTTCTCCGAAGTGGGGCAACGTGACTTGGTGACCCTTACTTTAAAAATCCATATTTCTCTACCCCGATGTCGTATGAATAAATTTCTTGTTACGTTGGAAACTAGGTTCCAAGACCTTCATTTTTCTATGATATATGTCCCAAAATGACATCATAAAGCTTACGAATTTAATTTCTCAAAACGGCTCGTTACAAGGCAAATCTTAACTCGATTTTTCCGTAAGTTAAATCCAATTTTTCCCAAACTTTATTTTTTATGTCCAAACATCATATGTAGTCATATTATTACTTTACACTCATTCAATCATGATTAATAATTCTCATATTCATTATACGTCACCTTAGAACGCACAGGGTGTAACACCAAACTTGTCGACTTTTGACAAAACCTATCTTCTTCAATTCGTTTAGCTTTTAAGCCTTCCAACCATCTTGGTACTTGTTATTCATGATCTTAAATATTATTAACTTCCACGGTAACATGATTAACTTACTTTATAAATTTTTTTCAAAGATGATTTTATTTCTGAGCTTACATCAATTGACTTACGACGTACTCTTAAGTACGAAAACACGGGGTGTAACATCAACCTAGAAGTTTTGATAGATTGTCTAATGGTACTACCTGTAGGTGGCTTCAAAACAGTGCCAAGCCCGGACCCTTTCACATTCAAGGCACTGTCTGTGAAAGGGTCCATACCCTCGATGATGTACCGGATCTTAGCAGGAGTTCTTTATCTACTTCTGGTATAAGGGTCGGCGTAAAATCAGCCACGAAGTCAGCTAAGATTTGAGACTTGATGGCTGTTCGGGGTTGATACTCGATATTGTACCCGCTAAGTTCGACGGCCCATTTGGCCAATCGGCCCGATAGTTCGGGCTTATGCAAAACATTTTGGAGGGGATAAGTGGTTAACACACATATGGGATGACACTGAAAATATGCCTTTAGCTTTCTAGATGCGCTTATCAATGCAAGTGCTAATTTTTCTAAGTGAGGGTACCTAGTTTCAGCATCTCCTAGAGTTCGGCTTACATAATAAATAGGGAATTGCGTACCTTGTTCTACTCGAACTAGTATCCCACTTACTTCTATATCGGACACTACCAAATATAAGTAAAGCTTTTCATCTACCTTCGGGGTGTGAAGCAAAGGCGGGCTCGATAAGTATCGCTTCAATTCTTCGAAGGCTTGCTGGCATTCCAGGGTCTATGCAAAGTCCTTTTTCTTTTTGAGCAAGGAAAAGAACCTATGACTTCGATCTGAAGACCTCGAAATGAACCGACCCAAGGCGGCTATTCATCTTGTTAGCCTTTGCACGACCTTCACACTTTCCATGATCGTGATATCCTCGATGGACTTGATCTTGTCAGGGTTAATTTTTATACCCCGATTCGACACCATGAAGCCGAGGAACTTACCCGAGCCGACTCCGAAGGCACATTTTTTCGGGTTAAGCTTCATGTTGTATTCCTCAAGATTTTGAATGTTTCCTGCAAATGAGTTAAATGGTCCTCTGCACTCAGGGACTTAACCAACATATAATCAATGTAAACTTCCATCTATTTACCTATTTGTTCCTCGAACATTTTGTTAACTACGCGTTGGTATGTAGCTCCTGCATTTTTTAGCCCGAAGGGCATTACGTTGTAACAATAAGTTCCAAACTTAGTGATAAACGAGGTCTTCTCCTAGCCCCCCGGGTTCATCTGGATCTGATTGTACCCGGAGTAGGCATCGAGAAAGGTCAGGATCTCGTGGCCGGCCGTGGCATTGATCATGCGATCATTGTTAGGCAGTGGAAAAGAGTCTTTAGGGCATGCTTTGTTTAAATCCTTATACTCTATGCACATTCTAAGTTTGTTTCCCTTTTTAGGAACTACAACTACGTTGGCTAACCATTCGGGGTATTTTACCTCCCGAATAGACCCTATTTTAAGAAGTTTGGTTACCTCATCCTTTATGAATGCATGCTTCATTTCGGACTGGGGACTCCTTTTTTGCTTCACTGGTTTGAATCTGGGGTCGATGATTAGCCGGTGCGTCGTTATTTTCGGCGGGATTCCTGTCATGTCTAAATGGGACCAGGCAAAGCAATCCATATTATCGATAAGAAATTGAATGAGTTTTTTCCTGAGTTCGGGGGTTAACCTCGTTCCCAGGTAAACCTTTTTCTCAGGCATGTACTCGATCAGTATGACCTGTTCCAGTTCCTCGACCATTGATTTGGTTACGTCTGACTCTTCGGGAACAACGAAGGTTCGAGGAGTAAGGAAATCCTCTTCTTCTTCTTTTCCGATTACCTGTTCCTCCGGCTCGGTCGGACTTAGATCGGTGATTGCTATTTGGCCGCCTACTTACCTTTGGTGTTCGACTTTTCCGAGGTTGAAGGCTCTAGTATCAGCGTCACTTCATCGACTGCAAACATTTCCTTTGTAGCGTGTTGCTCTCCATAAACCGTTTTCACACAATCCTCTGTTGGGAACTTCATCATCTAATGAAGAGTTAAAGGTACTACCCTCATGTTGTGTATCCATGGTCTCCCTAGGATTGCATTATACCTCATGTCGCCTTCGATGACATGGAATTTTGTATCTTGTATGGTCCCAGCTACGTTCACTGGTAGGATTATCTCCCCCTTTGTTGTTTCGCTTGCCATGTTGAAGCCATTTAGGACCCGGGACACGGGTACAATCTGATCCTGTAGGCCGAGCTGCTCTACGACCCTCGATCTGATTATGTTTGCTGAGCTACGTGGATCCACTAGAACACGTTTAACTTGAATTTTATTTAACATAATAGAAATTACCAGGGCGTCATTGTGCGGCTAAGATATGCCTTCTACTTCCTCATCATTGAATGATAGGACATCCTCGAGCACATAGCTCCGGGTCCATTTTTTTCTGGTGATCGGTAGGTCCTTGTGGGACATCGACACTGCCAACAATCATATGGATTACATGTTGTGGTTCTTCCTGCTCATTTTTTCTACTTTCATCTTTCTCCCTGAAGTGGTTCTTAGCTCGATCACTGAGAAATTCTCGAAGGTGACCCTCGTTGAACAACCGAGCTACCTCCTCCCTTAGCTGCCTGCAATCTTCGGTTCTATGGCAATGTGTGCTATGATACTTACACATCAAGTTTGGATTCCTTTAAGAAGGATCGGTTTGTATAGGCCTGGGCCACCTGGTGTCTTTGATTATTCCAATAGATGACATGATCCCCGATGCATCTATACTAAAATTATACTCTGACAATCGAGGTGCCTCTGCGGGGTCGGTATGTTTATCGAACCCATTCTTACTCATGAGTCCCCGAGAGCTTTGACCTCGATCGTTTCTCCGATCGTTCCGAGGAGCGTTACGACCCGAGCCGTTGTTTCTTCGATTTACATACGGCTGATACCGTTCCTTGTTTGATCTTGATTCCCTATCTGTATCCCTCGGGGGCTTGGCTACCAATCTATTAAGTTGAACTTAACCCGAGGGGGCTCCCAACTGGTCGTCCTCGACCCTGATCTTTGATTGATAACGATTATGCATGTCTGACCACGCCACAGCTGGATACTCGATCAGATTTTGCTTTAATTGTCGAGACGCGATCGAACTTCGTTCATTCAAACCCTGCATGAATGCGTGTACCGCCCAGTCATCTGAGGCCGGTGGTAATTCCATTCGCTCCATCTGAAACCTAGACACGAACTCCCTTAACATCTCGTCGTTCATCTGTTTTATCTTAAAAACGTCTGATTTTTTCGTTGCCAGCTTTGGCCCCGGCGTGTGCTTTCACGAAGGAGTCTTCTAACATAGCAAATGAATCGATAGAGTTTGGGGGCAAGTCATGGCTCCTTCCAACAAAGTTTCCCCAAATGTTTTCAACAATACTGACTCGATCTCATCATCATTCATGTCGTTTCCTTTAATCCCGCAAGCATATGAGGTAATATTCTCATTAGGGTCGGTTGTCCCGTTATATTTGGGTATATCGGGCATGCGAAGCTTTTTAGGAATGGGCATCGGAGCCGTGCTATGAGGGAAGGGTTTTTGTATGAACTTTTTGGCATCTAAACCTTTCAAGACCGGGGGTGCCCCCGATATTTGATCAACACGGGAGTTATAAGTCTCCACCTTTTTGTCATTGTCCTCAATCTTCTTTTTTCCGGACTCGATCCTCCTGGTGAAATATTCGAGCATCCTCATAATGGTGGGGTCAGTCCCCGAGCCATTTTCGTTTGACCTCTCTGCCGCCGATTCAGCACGTCGAGTGTTTTCTGGTTCAGCAATACTCGGAGTTTTATTCTGACTCTGAAGTTGAGCGATGTAAATCTGTTGAGCTTGTAGCATTTCGAATATCACTTGGAGGCTGACTCCCTCATCTTCTATACCTTGTGTTCCTTGGCCCCCAGTCGGGCTTCCCTGCGTACACTTCCTCCGGGGTCTGCGCCTAAATCTGCGTTCAAAGCAATGTGTGAACTAACATCAACTGGTTCCACATTTGGCACTTCCCAAGGGTTTATCAGTGGTACACCGACCCCTACATTGTTGTTTTCCCCATGAAATCCAAGACCTTCGTTGTCGTGAACATGTGCGTTTTGCGAATTTGGCAAGTTTAATCTTGAGAACAAAAATTCTTGACAAGAACAAGTGTGAAAATAACGTGTGTTATCAGAATCAGTACTGAAATAATCACTATTATCTCTAGCCCCACGGTGGGCGCCAAACTGTTTACCTCGAAAATACGAGTAATAATTAAATTTGTTTTATGGTTTTAAAGATACGTGATTAGTTCAACACTAATTAATAACCAAGAAATCTGAAGTATAGATGAAAGAAGTAAGTAAGATCAAACCAGTAGATAAGTCAGTCTCGACCTCGAGCCCAAGTGACCTCGAGATTGGTCAAGAACAATAAAGCAAGAATAATAAAGCTAAAGGATAATTCTGATGAACAATGAGCGAGAAAAGTAAGAGAGTATATTCTTTGCCGATGATTAGATGATGTTTACAAATGATTGGGGTCCCCTTTATATAACAGGGGAGCCCTAAATAAGGTACATTTCCATTTACAGTAATGAATCTTATTGGGACAACTGTCTAACCGCCTAGTACGGATTCGTACAAATCTGTTCCGGGATTTGCGCCACGATCTTGGGGACGTGGCAGGAATCTTGCTCATCTGTTACAAATCCATAACGGCATTATCTCGAGGCCAGTCATATTAGGCTTTGACGTTCCTCGAACACTTGGTTCTTCGAGCCTTGTACCGTGTCATCGAGCTCGAACTTGGTCCATCTTGAATTCGGACTCAGGGCAACCCCTCGAGCCCGGGAAATTGGTCATACCCGATTTTGATCGTATACAAAATATAATCTTTATATTTTCTGAATAGTATATGTAGGAGTATTTTTAACGTGTTTATTATTTTAGTCGGATAAATCACGTCCACAGGTATATCACAGCATGCAAATGTAGTTGTCAAGGTGCTGTAACCATCAAGACATCAAATGGTTTTAAACCTTGACCAGAAAATTGTCCGTTTGATGGTCAATTCTGATGCAATTCGATGACTTCGTCCAAAATTTGGCTGATCTAAGGAGTTTGACACTGGAAATGAAGTAGGATTTTAATGCGATAGCTCTCTAAGGGAGGAATGAACTAAACCTTTTCTTTCTCCTCAAAAATAGTTTCTTGATTCTTCGTTACTTATTAAACTTAGTCAATGTAAAAACAATCATGGGTAAAGTCCAATATAGTAACTATACAATAATGATCTGATGTTTTTATACGCAAATTATCATTGATTTCAGGGGCCAAAATAAACATAAAGTTTTTGAGGGGGGCCACAAACAATTAATGCAGCGACTATACCTAGACAAAAACTTTTGTTTTATTGCAGACACGAATAATTATAGCAAGGATTCAGGTGGTAGAAGTCTAGAATAAGTAGCATGAACATTACTCATTTATTAAGTATTTTTATAAGAAATTATTTATACGTCAAGTATGGCCATGGAGTCGATGGGTTGAACATTTACTCTATAGTCGGTGGTTGAGATTAGAAAAGAGAAGACGCCAAATGAAGATGACGGATCATATGGCTTTGTTTGTTTCCTTGATAATCATTTTCAATATATATATTACACACACTAGCTGCCAGTGAAGAAAGGACCCATATATTATCACATAATAACTTTAATTTGCACCCACTCAATCTTATAGCATGCCCACCCTTGATAAGACACACATTTATAGGACTTTATAACTAACTTGAATTATAACAAACCCGTAGCTCATACTTTGATGAGAAATTTTCATAAAGCATTATCTTTTAGTGGTAATTAGCTATGTATAGATACCATTTGTTATATTACGGATTATAGATACGTTTTCTATTGTTATAAGATATATTAGATGTATTTAAGCTACTGTATTGATGAATACTGTAGTAAAAAAAGACGTGAATCAGGGAAGTCCAGCTAATCAGTTGTTGTATTCGAGTGTATTCGACTGTATTCATGGCGTGAAATATGGGATTACAGCTGGACAGATTATTGTATTCGACTGTATTCACGGCGTGAAACAGGGGATTACACTGTTTTTAAACGGAAAGTGAATCAATTAACATAATAGACTCCTAATATAACTCAACAAACTCAATTATAACACACAAGTTTTGTATTTCCAGTTATAAAAAAGATTCTCAATCGAAAAATACCCCAAAAACATAGCAATCTTCAGAAAAATTCTATAATACATCTGAATACATAAATTATATTAATTAAAAAAATATATGAATACATTCATGGCATATAGCGAGACAGTGAATACAATGAAATACATAGAATACAAAGGGATACATTGAAATAAAATGAAAAAAAAGATAGTGAATACAATGAAATACATGGACAACGGGATACATTGAATTACAATGAAAAAAAAGACAATGAATACAATGAAATACATGAAAATACAGCGTGATACATTGAAAATACATTGAAATATATTAACAAACCCTAATTTCCGGCGAATCCGCCGTCAAGCAAAAACACTGAATCTCACTGTTCCCATGCATCTTATACAGTAGCCGAGCAAAAATCATGGCAAGACGTAGCAGATCATTTTCGAGTCCATGCCGTCAACAACTCCTCGCTTCTCAATTGAATTGGGATGAAGTAAAAATGGATAGTATGAGATAGGGGAAGTTCTCTGTGGAGAGAACAAAGAGGGGTTTTGGTGCAGAGGGGGGGGGGGGGGAGAGATATTAGAATGAGTAGACGATAAGGTTTCGCACAAAATTGAGGGGAAAAGTCAGAGAAGTCTTCGTGGTATACCAGGAAAAATCACCGTTTTTGACTAATGGTAGGTGATGTGGGTGAGAGAAATTTTGAGATTGAGCATCGTGTTTTCAAGGAATGGGGGAAGAGAATGGTGTCGCGCCCCCCTTTTTTCCTCCGCGAAAATCGGGTTTGTGACATTCGATCGGGACAACTCTTTCCTTTAGGGAAAGGGGTTTGCAATTTTGAAGAGTCGCCACCTAACGATTTTAAGGTGCGTTAGGGCACCTATGGGGTTCAATTATAACTACATTTTTTTTATAACCAGAGATAGGGTAAGGGCTTGAAATTATCCCAAGGGGAAGGTGTTAGGCACCCCTCAGGATCTACTAGCGTGGTTCCTGGCCAGATAGTTCTTTGTGAATTTGTGCAATTAACAAGTAAACAAACAAGGCTCAAATAAGAGGGGATTTTAAATACACAAATGTTTGTAAGTGATAGAATAAAACAAAGTTTTAAAAAGAGTTATAACTAAACATGCTAATGAATATAAAGGGGTCCTAGGTTTATTTGTAATATGGATCACATCAATGCAATACCCGGTAATCTTTCCTCAAAAGAGGGGCTACACGTGGTATTAGCGCACCGGTCATCATATCCATATCTACCCTTCCCACCCGTTGAGGTATTAAAGCGTGGATTGGTCTCAACCTCTATTGCATGCTATTAGCCGTCCCATTCTTATCAGTCCCGGAGAGATTTAGGACTACTATTCCTATGAGAGGGAGGATTTTAGGCTGACTCTTGGGTTTTAAAGGTAAAAAGACTAAGGCGACATTCAAAACATGTAGGACTGCATATTAGGGGAAACATGTAAACAACTAGAAGGCTCATATATACCTCCTCAAGTAAATTACGTAAATACTATGACTTAAAACACATTTAGGGCCAGAATTCAAAGCACTAAGACATGGGAGTTTTAGTTGTTGAAACAGACCAATTTATCACATAACTCAGATAAGAAGTCCGAATCAGGCCTGCCTGCTGGTTGTAGCAGTTGCTATTTAAACAAGGCGGATTCGATTTTATCGTTATTACTTAAGGCTTGCCTAGGTGTGTATTGATGATTCCCTATAAATATGATATCTATTACTGATTCAAAAATGGCAAAGCAGTAACAGTTTTGAATGAGCAAATTAGATCCTATAGGCATGCTTTTTAGACCGCATTAATGAAAGGAGTAACTAATTTTTAACACAGTACGTGTCAAACTGATTTTTTAACTAGACTGGTTTCAGATTTTATGGACATAACCTCTATTGTTGCTGATTTTAATCCCTACAGACATGGTATCTAATATTAAAGGCTGATTTGGTCCTATAGGCATGGTATCTAATGAAGCTGAGTAGGCAAGATTTATTTGATCACAGCGAAATTCCTACAAGCATGATTTCTATAAAATATTGATATTAAACTTATGGGCATGGCATCTAATTTTTTGAATTTGATTTTTAACCTTGCAGATGACATACGGTTATAACCATCATATCCTATAGGCAGGATATCTAATTGTGGAAGTAAACATGCAGAACTCTATTAAACAGATCCTATAGGCAGGATATCTAAGTGTGGAAGTAAACATGCAGAACTTATTAAACAGATCCTATAGGCAGGATATCTAAGTGTAGAGGTAAACATGCAGAACTTATTAAAACAAATCCTATAGGCAGGATATCTAAGTGTGGAAGTAAACATGCAGAACTTATTAAAACAGATCCTATAGGCAGGATATCTACCCTTAAAACATGCATAATTACCCCATCCCTTTTCACTAACCAACCCCAATATCTGTTTACAAATTATTACAGACCAAATACTGAATTACATCAAAAATATAAAAAAAAATAAGAAGCTACAAATATAGGAAGCCTGATTCTGACTTCTTCTCTGAGTTATGGTACAAACCACCTCAAATGCCACTTGTTTCAGAGCCTTAATCAGACCTAGGTGTGTCAAAGTTCCCTAAGGGTCTCAAGGGACCCCGGGCAGTGCTTACACCCAGGCTAGCATAACCAGATAGAGATGAGTGCAGTGTGGAAGGGCCAGCTCTCACGTGTCCAAGTTCAGAGGGAGCTCAAGGATCCCAAGGCAAGGCTCACACAAGAGGGGCGGAACTTAGATTCTAGGAATATAGTGAAAGTGCAGAACATAGAGATTTTAAAACTGGGCTGGGAAATAGTAAGTGATAAGGATGATTTGAAAATAGTAGTAGTAAAAATTTAAACTATACAGAATCAGCATTTGCACAAAGGGGTCAGAGTTTTTGGGAATACATTGCATGAAGCATATGACCCTAGGAGGGGTCAGGTTTAGACATGCACAGCAATAGAGGATGCTGGCATGTTCATAAACCAGCCAAAGAATACAAACATAAAGAGGGGATGTGGGGTTTGGGATTCATATACATAGGAGAGCAATAACTTGAAAAGGGAAAGGGAACACATTTCAACATGCTAATAATGTAACTTGATTGCAGAAACATAAGCAGAAGTGGAAAAGCATGAAAAAAGTTGAAACAATTACAGAAACATGTTGTTGTTGATGCTTGAAAATTAACTAGGACATACCAGTAATAAGCAAAGTGCAGAAGGAAAGGTAAGCAAATGTCCATAGTCTAGCCTTGGCTTGCAGCCGGCTAGACAAAGCAGTAGCACAAATAGTAACAGAGAAAAAAGAGAGAGTTTTTGGTGAAGTGTGTGTTCTGAACTTAGATCATTTTCTCTTTGAAAGAAGTGGGGTACAGGGTATTTATAGTTTTTTGAAAACGAGTGAAGGAGAGGTAATAAGTAAAGTCTTGATACAAACATGAAAACAATCACAAGTCAGAATCCACTACCCAAGTGATTCCTCTTTAATTAAGGAATCACTGTCTAACGGGTAGCAGCAGGTCTAATTAAGGAAAGAAAATCAGTTTGGAAGCAGACTGATTATTGCCATATAAGGGATAGTAAAAGCATGCAGTGAACAATCGAGTCTAAGTACAAAAATATGCTTATTTTGGGAAAGGAATCAGCAAGGTAACACATCACAGTAAAGGGAAAATAATCAATTAATTTTAAACAGGCGAGTGAAATTAGGGTTCATAAAAGGAAAAGTTTTTGAAATCAGTCACAAGATTAAGACATCAAGGAAGAATATGCTTCTGCACTTCAGTATATAAACAGAGTGAACAGAAACATCAGACATGAGAGGCCAAGCACATTGGCAAAAGAAACAACATACAATAGTAGCAGAAATAAGCATAGGATTCAGTAGTGAACAAGGTTAGATAGTCAGGGCTCACACGTATAGCCAAAGTGAAGAACAGAGTCAAAAAAGGTATAGGTCTTGCAGTAAGAAGTGAGGAAACCTTTCGAGAAGTCAGCGTTTCAACCATAGTCGAGTAAAAATCAGATATGTCACATAAAGAAAAGAGAGTCTAAAATAAGAATTTTCAATCGAGTTAAGTATATATTCAAACAAACAGTTTCAGACCCAAAGACCTAGGGTTTTCAACAATAATCGAGTTTAAAAGATGGTAAAACAAATAAGTCAAACAAAGCACTTAATCAAACAAGTACACATCTAACGAACAGCTTCAGAACTCGAATGAGACCCAAAAAAAAGGAATTAGGGTTTTCAACACGCTGACTTAGATAGAGGAACAACATGAGCAAAACATAGCAGAATCACAAACAACATTAAAATTTGGAGAAGAGATCTTTTGAAAAACTTAAAGGAAAACCTTAACGAGAAGTTGTTTTGAAAGAAACGTTGAAGAACTTTCGAGAAAAACACTTGACATTCACAGCAAGTACAGATCTAAAGTAGATCTGAAAGAAAATCAAAGGATCTTAAGGATTAGGGTTTCGAAAAACCCAGAAAAGGTGAGAAAGGCCTTGAAAGTTACCGATCTAACCAGGAGAGTCAAGGATCTGACTCGAACGGCCATGGCTGGCCGGAGAATGGTCAGGGATGACCGGAGTAAAGCCATGAACAACAGTCGAGCAAGGACTGGACCAGATTCCTTCGAGGACTGGCCATGAAACCACAGAAACAAACACCCAAGAGTCATCGGAGGCCACCACACATCTCCAATGGCCATGGGAGGCCATGGATTAGGCAGGGTTTAGGGTGGATTAGGGTGTAGTTTAATGGCGGCGGCTAGGGTTTGTGTTAGGTTTCAGAGAGAGTTGAGAGAGAAAAGGGATTCAGAGGCGGCGGTTAGTGAGAAATGAAGTAGGGTAAATGGGTCGTTTGGAATTAAAAAGGAAAGGGCGTATAGGAGCCGTTGATCTAAATGATCAACGGCTAGGATTAAAGGGGTTAGGTGGGGAGTCCGGGTTGGGTCGTTTAAATGTGTTAGGGGTCGGGTTTAAACGAAATTGGGCCGGGGGGAAATTCGGTTTGATTTGGGGTTTAATTTAGGCTACAATTGAAATAAAATTGGGCTATCATTTGAATAGCCATTTTTCCCCTTTTAAAATTATAAAAAATGGTAAATTAATTTTTGGAACCACATTAAAAGCACTAAAATGACTTATAGCATATAATTAATAATTTAAAAATACTGGACTTAATTTTAAGAATATAAAACACAATTAAATCTAAAAGGGGTGAACATTGCAATTATATGCAATTTTAGCTTAAAATACTAAATAAAATTTGTAAAAATATGCAAAAATTACCTTAGCTATATCTTCGCATAAATATAAAGGTCCGACAAATGAACTACAAAAAATAATAATTTTGGAAATAATCATTGGGTTTTTTATGGATAAAAGATGAAAATAAATTGATTTGAAACCTTAAAAATTATGGAAAAATAATAAAACATTTGAATATGCTTACATATGCATATATATGCCCTTTTGAAATTATCTGGTGTACTGAAAATATATATAGGGAAAAATTGGGTGTCAACAGCTGCCCTTCTTTACCCGGAAAGTATGAAAGAGTTGTCGGGTAAAGATATGATGGCCAATTTTGACCGAACGAAACGGTTCGAAGAAGTTAGGCCGCGCCCTGGATTCTGGGCTGCCTATATATCCCTGGTTTTACAGGAATCAGGCCATATGTAGTCCAGGATCTGTCGGCGGAGTATGTCGATGGAGGCTTTCCAAGAACGGACGCAATATCCAGGACGGGGCGAGTGGGCGACTTGTGAGAATGGTTAAGGCTTGATATGGCTGCGGGAACTGGAGCGGGCTTGCTCCTGCCGGGATGGCCGTTGCTCGCCGGTGTACCTGCAATTAGAAACAATACAAGCGTATACTGTGCATAAATTTAGATATGATGCAAATTCTCATTGGACCATGAATGCTGTCTTTGAACGGTTACGATGACGTCTTAAGACCATGATGTCCTGGGCCATGAAGCGTATAATAAAGGATTCGCAGGCCATGAAATGATGCTCTCGGGCTATGAGAATGGTGCCTCCGAACCATGACGCATTTGAATAATGATATGCAAAAAGGTTGAAAGGGGTCCTCAGGCCATGACATGGTGTTCTCGGGCTCTGAGGATGGTGCCTCCGAACAATAACGCCTTTGGATGGGTTGGAGATATTTCAGCCCATGAAGGATGCAGTAGCATGTGGCGATCTTTCAGCCGTGCAATTTGGCGATCTTTCAGCCGTGCAATGTGGCGATCTTTCAACCGTGCAATGTGGCAATCTTTCAGCCGTGCAATGTGGCGATTTTTCAGCTGTGCAATGTGGATGGAGACAGCGTTTAGTCTCGGAAGGCAGAATGGTAGTCTTATGCAATGCAGATGCAGATAGAGGTAGAGCTTAACCTCGGAAGGCATAATGGTAGCCTTATGCAAGTTGGAAGGCAGAATGGTAGCCTTATGCAAGTCGGAAGGCAGAATGGTAGCCTTATGCAATGAAGATGCAGATAGAGGTAGAGCTTAACCTCAGAAGGTAGAATGGTAGCCTCATGCAAGAAAATAAAATAGCAAATGATAGTAGAGTTTCTTAGATGATAGCAGATTGCAGCATTGCGACTATTGGGAGCATTGTGACATACGGGACATCACTGGTGTGCGGATAACAAATGTAGGTAAGTGTAACGGTTAAGAGAGTCGTATTCTTGAACAATGTTTGTTCCATGAGTGTGAAATATGTTTCAATGATTTCGCAATCCTTGTGCCTGCATCCAAAGAAACATCGTGGGTTTTGTAAAGGGGAAGGTTAGTTCGTATCCCCGCGGGCTTTGCTTGACTCGTTCGGCCTTTGTTCTGGCAATACCGTCTGTATCATTGGGGTAGCATCGCTAAACAAAGCAGTTTCGATAATAAACATGCATGATCTTGTAAAAGTATAACATAAATGTATGATAAAAGGTATTTAGATGAACCGACGACTGTGACATGGTTCGAGACACTGCAACCTCTCTCGCTACGGAATTTTGAGGGTCCTCCTCAAAATTCTGCCCCAATTTCCAATTTTAGGGGGGGGGGGGGAAATGAAAATTTTATTGAATTGTAACCGAACCCATAGGGCTGCCTACGTATCCTCTCTTAAACGGGAATCAGGTTAGGCGTAGTTCAAAGTATATCATATAGGGAAGACATAAAGATTGCACATAGTAACGCTTGACTGCATCTGAATTGATCGGCTTTGGCCAGACTTCTCCGTCCATTTCTGCAAGTATGAGAGGCTCCTCCTGTCAAAACTCGGTGAACCATGTATGGGCCCTGCCAGTTGGGAGAAAACTTCCCTTTGGCTTCATCTTGATGCGGAAAAATTTTCTTTAACACCAGCTGCCTCGGTGTGAACTGTCTTGGCTTGACTCTTTTGTTGAAGGCTCTGGACATTCTGTTCTGATAGAGTTGACCATGGCAAACTGGGTTCATTCTCTTTCCGTCTATAAGAGCTAGTTGATCATAACGACTCTTCACCCACTCTGCGCGTTGAGCTCAGCTTCCTGTATGATCCTTAGGGAATGAATTTCTACTTCGGCGGGAATGACGACTTCCGTACCATAAACCAGCATATAGGGGGTTGCCCCGGTTGATGTGCGGATTGTGGTATGATACCCCAATAGAGAAAATGATAACTTCTCGTGCCACTGTTTTATGCTTTTCTATCATTTTCCTCAATATCTTCTTGATATTGTTGTTGGCGGCTTCTACGGCTCCATTCATTTGAGGCCTGTAGGCTGTGGAATTCTTGTGTCTGATCTTGAAGGTTTCACACATAGTTTTCATCAGGTCACTGTTGAGATTGGAGCCATTATCAGTAATGATTGACTCTGGAATTCTGAATCGACAAACAGTGCTGTACCGGACAAAGTCTGCCACGACATTCTTAGTCACTGCTTTGTAAGATGCTGCTTCGACCCATTTGGTGAAATAGTCGATGGCTACTAGGATAAACCTGTGTCCGTTGGAAGGCAGGCTCGATTGGTCCAATAATGTCCATTCCCCAGGCGGTGAACGACCACGGTGAGCTTGTTGCGTTAAGCTCGTTTGGAGGTACCTTTATCATGTCTTCATATATCTGACAGCGATGGCATTTCCGGACATACTGGATGCAGTCCGTTTCCATAGTCATCCAAAAGTAACCAGCCCAGAGTATCTTCTTTGCTAAGAAAAAAACCGTTCATATATGGACCACAGGTCCCTGCATGAATTTCCTCTAGCAGCCTGGATGCTTCTTTGGCGTCAACGCACCTTAATAATCCCAAATCAAGAGTCCTCCTATACAGGATTCCTCCGCTGCGAAAGAAGTTGTTGGACAATCTCCGAAGTGTGCATTTCTGAGTATGATTGGCAAGCTACGGGTACTCTCCTTTCGCCAAATATTCCTTGATATCATGAAACCAAGGCTTTCTGTCTGCTTCCTCTTCAACATGGGCATAGTAAGCTGGCTGATTATGAATCTTCACCGGAATGGGATCAATGAAATTCTTGTCGGGATGCTGTATCATAGATGATAGGGTGGCTAATGCATCGGTGAACTGATTCTGGATTCTAGGAACATGTCGGAATTCCGTCTTCGTGAACCTCTTTCTCAATTCCTGTACATGATGCAGATACGGGAGTATCTTAGAGTTCTTGGTTGCCCATTCTTCTCGTACCTGATGAATCTCCAATTACTAGCAGCTCTTGAATGTTCATGTCAATGGCCATTTTCAGCCCTAAGCTGCAGGCTTCATACTCGGCCATATTGTTGGTGCAAGGGAACCTGAGTTTGGCAGACACTGGATAATGCTGACCGGTTTCTGATACCAAGACCGCTCCTATGCCAACTCCTTTGAAGTTTGCTGCTCCATCGAAAAACATTCTCCAACCGTCGTAGGATTATGCAATGTCTTCTCCTATGAATGATACCTCTTCATCAAGAAAACACGTTTTCAAGGGTTCATATTCTCCATCCAAGGGGTTTTTGGTAAGGTGGTCTGCCAGTGCCTGTCCCTTGACTGCTTTCTGAGTTACGTAGACAATGTCGAACTCACTCAACAAGATTTTCCACTTGGCTAGTTTTCCAGTGTGTATGGGCTTCTAAAAGATGTACTTCAAAGGATCCATCCTTGATATGAGGTACGTGGTAACAGAAGTAATGTCTCAGCTTCTGAGCTACCCAAGTCAAAGCACAACAGGTGCGTTCCAAAAGAGAATACCGGGCCTCGTACGGAGTGAACTTCTTTCTGAGATAATAAATGGCTTGTTCCTTTCTCCCCGTTTCATCATGTTGCCCCAAAACGCAGCCGAAAGCTCCATCTAACACTGCAAGGTAGAGCAGTAAGGGTCTACCTGGCTCAGGAGGAACTAGGACTGGTGGTGTTGACAGGTACTCCTTGATTCTGTCGAAGGCCTTTTGGCAGTCATCGGTCCATTTTGTAGCGGCGTCCTTCTTTAACATTTTAAAGATTGGCTCACAGATAACTATAGACTGCGCTATGAATCGGCTGATATAGTTCAGCCTTCCCAGGAAACTCATCACATCTTTCTTGTTCTTTGGCGGTAGTAATTCTTGAATGGCTTTGACCTTCGATGGATCCAATTCTATTCCTCGGCGGCTCACAATAAACCCAAGCAACTTTCCAGCAGGGACCCCAAATACACATTTTGCGGGGTTTAGTTTAAGGTTGTACCTCCGTAGTCTGTTGAAAAACTTCCTCAGATCTTCTATGTGGTTAGTGGCCTTCTTGGATTTGATGATAACATCATACACATATACCTCTATCTCCTTGTGTATCATATCATGGAAAATGGTTGTCATGGACCTCATGTAGGTGGCTCCTGCATTCTTCAGGCCGAATGGCATCATCTTATAACAATACATTCCCCATGGTGTGATGAAAGCCGTTTTCTCAGCATCTTCTTCATCCATCCAGATCTGATGATAACCAGCGAAACAATCTACAAATGATTGCAACTCATGTTTGGCGCAATTGTTGATCAGGATGTGTATATTCGGCAAAGGGAAGTCGTCTTTTGGACTGGCCCGGTTGAGATCCTGGTAGTCGACATAGACTCTGACCTTCCCGTCCTTCTTTGGTACTGGAACGATGTTGGCTAACCATGTCGGGTATTCCACTACCCTGAGAACCTTAGCTTTGACTTTCTTAGTGACTTCTTCCTTGATTTTCAGACTCATATCAGGTTTGAACTTTCTGAGCTTTTGCTATACCGGTGGACATGTCGGATCGGTTGGCAGTTTATGGGCCACAATAGACGTACTCAGACCAGTCACGTCATCATACGACCAGGCGAATATGTCCTCATATTCCTTTAGGAATTCTGTGTATTCCTTCTTTTCTGATGGCGATAAATGAACGCTGATTCGTGTTTCCTTGACATTTTCTGCATCTCCCAAGTTAACAATCTCTGTCTCGTCCAGGTTGGACTTTGGTCTGTTCTCAAAGTTCTCAACTTCTTTGACAATCCCCTCTGGTATGTCATCCTCTTCTGAATCAAGGTTCGTTTGTTGCGTTGTCTCATTGCATATCACAGTCATTGGTTCATCAAGATAAGTAATAGTAATGCTGTGTAAGTAAATAAAGAGAAAATGATAGAAATAAATATTAATTCATTGGAAAAATCAAACATGCCTTGATAAATTGAATAATTGTTTTGAACATTGAAGATCTTATTGCGGAAATAAATAAATAAATGCGAAGAGGAAATCATTCAATAAAAACAGTGAATAGTGCTTGTTTTAGCCTTGCTACCCCGAGGCTCGTCGGACTCTGGTGGTCCTGATGGTCCAATTGTTGAGGTATGCCCCTCTACTCACAACTTGTATGGAAGGACCTTCCTCCCCCTCCTCCTCGAGAATAATACAGCAATCCATATCATTGTCCTCTAAAAATAAGTTTTTCACTGCTCCGAGTGCCTCTTCTTCGTCTATCCCATATATAACGTCAGCCTGTTTGAAAGTCTGATCCAGGTGCGGTATCGGTTGCTCTAACGGGTAGTAAGGACTGTGCCATGGTGGCGACCAACTATTGAACTCCTCCCAGGTGTATTCATACCCTAGACCGAAGGTAGTGCCTTGTTTCTTGAGTTTTATAGGCTTAGAGATCCCTTGGAGGTTCTTGCCGAGTCCCTTGCCAATTTCATACCACTCCTATTCAATATACTATCGATCATGTTATCCCACCATTTGTCTTTGTCGACAGCATTGACCCGCTCGATGTGGTGGCAGGTCTCTCCGCCTAGCTTTCTTCTCCCTCCGATCGCTGGAATGGTCTGACGACTGTATATAGGGTTGCTACCGTCGCCGTGAATGATCACTTCCTGGTGATTCCATTCGAATTTTACTGCCTGATGCAGTGTTGAAGCTACAACCCCAGCAGCATGAATCCAAGGTCGTCCTAGCAACAGGTTGTAGGACGCTGGCACATCTATCACTTGAAAATCGACCTCGAACCAGGTTGGTCCCATCTGCAGACACAGACTAATCTCACCGATGGTGGACCTCTGTGACCCATCAAAAGCTTTCACATTAATTGCTCCTTCTTTTATCTCATGCAGCCCTTTGCCCAACTTCTTGAGTGTTACCAAAGGACAGATGTTAAGGCTGGAACCCCCCATCGATCAGGATCCTGGGGATGAAATAGTCTTCGCATTGTATAGTGATGTGCAGGGCTTTGTTGTGACCCAACCCTTCAGGTGGCAGCTCGTCCTCATAGAAGGTGATTTTATGGCTTTCTAATACTTGTCCCACCATATTAGCCATTTCCCCGCCAGTGATGTTACTTGGTACGTATGCTTCACTCAGCACATTCAACAGAGCATTTTTGTGTGTCTTGGAATTCTGCAGTAATGAGAGGATGGATAGCTGTGCTGGTGTTTTGTTTAGCTAGTCGATGACCGAATACTCCTTGGCCTGTATTTTCCTCCAAAGGTCGTCTGGGCCCGTCTCAATGATGACTGGCCGGTTGGAGGCCTGCTTGCTTGACTCAGCTAGCTGTTCGGGGGAATAGACTCTCCCAATTCTTGTCATACCCTGTGCTGCAACAGTCTCTTCGAACCTGACTTTGCCTTTCCTCCTAGCCTCAGCTGTATAATTCCAGGGTATAGCTTTTGTATGGAATGACGGCATGGTGGACATCACCACTGGGATTGGTGCAGCCACCTTTACTTCGAATGGGACATGTTCTTTGGGTGGAAAAATTGCAACCTCAAATGGTGTTGGTGCCTTTGTTGATGGCGCTGCTTCAAACTCAAGAGGTATAGAGACATCTACCTCAGTGACCTCAGACGGTTGGGTCTGGACTATGATGGGGTTGAGAGTAACTACTGGTTTCTTTGGATCATCTCCTTCTGCGATCAACCCGATGGATCCCTCGGGATCCCAATCATCCTCTACTTCAAGCATGTGAATACCCTCGCCTTTATGGTCTGGTAGAGGGTTGCTGCGGACGTTCGGAGAGGCTTCCTTTGCTATAATGACTTTGTTATCAATCAGAGACTGTATCTTGTCTTTTAGAGAGCGGCATTCGTCGATGGTGTATCCCTTCATGCCGGAGTGGTATGCACAAGACTTGTTTGGGTTAACCCACTAAGAAGGATTCTCAGGGGTTGTAGCAGGGACGGGGGTGACATAACCGGCGGCTTTGAGTCTCTCATATAGCTGATCAATGGGTTCGGCAATGGCGGTGTATTATTTTGGAGGCCTCTGATCAAAATTAGGTCGGGGCCTAGGGAAGTTTTGGCGTGCGGGGGGTGATTGGTGATGAGATGGTTGGGCATTGTAAGTTTGGTAGACATGAGCTGGTTGGGAGTATCTGGGTGAGGTAGGTTGATATGTAGGGGGTGGAGGTGACTGATAAGTTGGTGGGGGAGTTTGGTAAGAGGGTGCATGGTAATTTGGGGCTGGCTGATATGTGAGTAGAGGTATTGGGTAAGTTTGATATTTGAGGGGAGACTTGGTCCTTTGTGCAACCATTACGGCCCCTACGTCCCTCTTCTTAGACACACCACCCGACTGTAAGGCCTTATTTGTAGCTTGCAAGGCCTCGAAGTTTGTAACCATACCGCTCTTGATACCTTCTTCAATTCGTTCCCCCAGCTTGATAATGTCAGAAAACTTATGATTCTCAATCACCATCAATCATTCATAGTATTGCGGGTCTTGAGCCCGAACAAAGAACTTGTTCATTTGTTCTTCTTCTAAGGCGGGTCTGACCTTAGCAGCTTCAGACCTCCAGCGAGTAGCATACTCGCGAAATGTCTCTATGGGCTTCTTTTTTAGATTCTGGATATAGAACACATCTGGCGCGTTCTCTGTGTTAAACCTGAACCTGTCCATAAAATCAGACGCCATACCTACCCAGCTCGACCATTTCTTAGGATCTTGGCTGATGTACCAAGATAGTGCATATCCTTTCAGACTCCTCATGAATAGCTTCATGCGGATCCTTTTGTCTTTCCTACCCCGACCAGATTGTCGCAGTATGTTCTCAGATGGACCCTTGGATCACCTGTACCGTCAAAAATTTCGAACTTGGGAGGTTTGTACTCCTCTGGTAGTTCGACATCTGGTTGTATGCAGAGATGTTCATAGTTCAATCCTTCGATCCCTTTAGTTCCTTCGACGCCCTGAATTCGGCTGGTTAGTTTCTTAAGTTCTTCAGCCAAGTTTCTGATGAGTAGATCCTTTTCATCGGACTTAGGTGTGCAAGATATAGGTTAGGTGGAGGGCGGCATGATCTCCTCGTAGATGGGATTGTTGTGGTGGCCTGGTATGTGGGTGTGGAAGTGGTCATTTGCGGAGTTTTGCGGTTCGGGGATGAGTAGTGGAACGTTGTTTGGAGTGTGGCAAGTGTTGCATTGGTTCTTTGTTGGAACAGTGGGATGATTTGGTTGCTTTTGTGGAGGTGTGGGGATTTGACTGTTGGGGAAGATGGTATCTGGGGTGCTGAGGGAGAAGGATAGGTTGGCCAGATTCCGAACCTGATCAAGCACTTCTTGAAACTTCAACAATTTCTGCTCAAGTTGTGACACATATTCATTGGGAACCCGAATACCATGGCCATCAGTGGCCTCTGCTGTTGTGTTCTCCTTTTTGACGTTCAAATCTTCCATTTTGCCTTTGTTCTTGTTCTTAACAGGACTAAGAGGAGGAGTGGGTGGAGGGCCCCTGGATCTCGTGGAATAAGATGATGTTGCCAGAGTGCACGAACTAACCTTTGGGGAGGGAATAAAAACAAACAAAATAAACAAAAGGTAACAAGTTAGTAAGGATCAAAAAAAGTGTTGCAATATTTAAACACGTAGTGCAGGAATGTAAATCGGGTCCTAATTTGGGAACCTCGTTGTACACAAGGTAGGCCTAACGACAAGCTGATTTGGAGAACTTGGAATGCTAAATGCCTTATTTCATTGATAAAGACGAATCCCAAATCAACATTAAATAAACAAGAAATAAAAGCTACTAATGGCCGCTGGCCTTGTTACATTTTAAGCAAAGAAGATAAATTCCTATCTACTTGGTCCCAGAAGGACCTTCCCCAGATTCAACATCCTTGCCTCCTTCGAACAACTCCCCAACTCGCGAAGTCCCAGCAACAGGTATGCTCTAGCTAGATATCCGCCTTCAGCCCCTTTAGCCTCTTAACAATCCTCGACCCTTTTGAGAAACTTTCTTTCCAGTTCTACTATGCCTCACTCCAAGTATCCCAGTCTTTTGTTGGCGTTGGTAGCCATATCTTTCCATTCCTTGATCAACTCTTGGTTGGACTCTTGTATTTCACGATGTTAACTTTCACACTCACGGATCCTTTTGCGCAACTGGTTGTACTTGACTTGCGCTTCAGCCTTTTCGTCTATAATCCTGTGGCCTCAAACAAACCCTGGCTGGCCCAAACCATCATGATTGTCTTCCAACAAACCTGAATAGAAAGGAGTACAATTGGCGTGGTATCTGTCTGGCTCTATGGTGTCTTTCCCCATCACGATCTTGCTATGCCACACGTGTTGGGCTTGGCATTTGTAAGGACTATCATCGCCCTGGAAGTCGGCTCGAAAGTGGCTCATCTTGTCGACCCTAGGTATGACTTGCTTCCTACCAGCTTGCCTCATGACTCGCAGAGGGACGTAAGGGTGTGTTCCCCTGAGACCAATTAGTATCAGGAAAGGTGCATCTCTTGATCGGGCGATGAACTCCTCTGTCGGAAACCATTCGAACATCCACTGAACTTGTTCCTCGGTCAGATTATCAAATAGCTCAACCCATCCCTTAGCATCCTCAGGCCGGGCGAACATGTCGGGGATGTAATTCATTCGCCTTGGGTGATGGAAAGCGATGTGATCATCCCAGTCCCTACGCCGGATTTCTTGTCGATATTCGCCTTTTTGGAGATGTTCCATGAGCCAGAGTTGGAGTAATAGATTGCAGCCTTCAAAGTGTTTTGCTCCTCGTTGACACTTCTCCAAGGCTCGGTATATGTCTGCAATAATCATGGGTACGATGCTAAACGCCTGCCCATCGATCCCTTCCATTAGGGTTTTGGTTACCATAGCCAGCCTAGTATGAATTCTACCTTTCTTCATTGGAAATACAATCAGACCCAGGAAGCAAAATATGAAGACGAAAACCCTGCGGTGACGTGTCCCAAAGATGTGATGGCAAACTCGCCAGAGTAGGTGCGGTAAGATTTGCTGTGACCGTACCTTTCATACAAGTAGTCAAAAGGGATGTATGAATCCTTTAAGCATGCCAGTTCCGGATTCTTCTTCAAACCCATCATTTTAAGGAAGCCTCTACCTTTGCGATTCTCAGGCATTAACAAACCCGGAGTTTCCCATACTAGGCCAGCCAGTCTCCTATCTCCTCCAGCAAAGGTGTTATTTCAATATCCCCAAAGCGGAATATGGCTCTCTCGCAATTCCAAAACAATGTGGCAGCCTCTACGATCATGTTATTGGGTTGGATTTCCAGGAGGGATGGTAGATTTCCAAGATATTTCCTGACGAGATTCTGATCACTAGAGTGTAAATCTTTCCACCAGCCTAACAACCTTGGGTGGATGTTGTTGACCATGCCGAATTTGGGGGCTTCGTGCCTCATATTTCCGCAAGGAAAATAAGGTTAGACCCTTCCCCCACCGGACTCGACTATTTAATATCAAAGATTAGCAGGAAGCATCTAGTTCCCCAAATAAATGCACAGAACGTGACGACGTCCGTTTTGGGTTTTAGGGAAACCCAGTGGACTTTGGACAAGGCTATCTTAAAGGATCATTATGTGGACAACTCAAGGGGGAAGGCTCAGAACTGTCGACTGCACCGCTGATCGACTAGTTTTACCGCAAATATGCCTTTCCGAATTTATGGGTTAATGATATAGGAAGAGCACAACCACTCATTATAAGCGTTACTGTAGGATTTGTTTGGCACGAGTGGAGTATTATGTTGAGAATGATTATGCAATAATTAAAAGCATGTTGACATGTATTTGCACATTAAGAAAGCGATAGATACAACAGTTTCATAAATGTAAAGCAATAAAGGAAAGAAAACAAGGAAAATATGTCAGTTTTGCTTTTAAAGAAGAAATAATATTCTTAAAGGAATTAAACAGATAATCGCACATAGGGAGAGGTACGAATTCACAAATCTGAAATGGTAAATCATAACAAAAAAATCCCCAGCGGAGACGCCATGCTGTCGCGCCCCCCTTTTTTCCTCCGCGGAAATCGGGTTTGTGACATTCGAATGGGACAACTCTTTCCTTTTGGGAAAGGGGTTTGCAATTTTGAAGAGTCGCAACCTAAAGATTTTAAGGTGCGTTAGGGCACCTATGGGGTTCAATTATAACTACATTTTTTATAACCAGAGATAGGGTAAAGGCTTGAAATTATCCCAAGGGGAAGGTGTTAGGCACCCCTCAGGATCCACTAGTGTGGTTCTCGGCCAGATAGTTCTTTGTGAATTTGTCCAATTAACAAGTAAACAAACAAGGCTCAAATAAGAGGGGATTTTAAATACACAAATGTTTGTAAGTGATAGAATAAAACAAAGTTTTAAAAGAGTTATAACTAAACATGCTAATGAATATAAAGGGGTCCTAGGTTTATTTGCAATATGGATCACATCAATGCAATAGCCGGTAAACACTCCTCAAAAGAGGGGCTACACGTGGTATTAGCGCACCGGTCATCATATCCATATCTACCCTTCCCACCCGTTGAGGTATTAAAGCGCGGATTGGTCTCGACCTCTATTGCATGCTATTACCCGTCCCATTCCTATCACTCCCGGAGGGATTTAGGACTACTATTCCTATGAGCGGGAGGACTTTAGGCTGACTCTTGGGTTTTAAAGGTAAAAAGACTAAGGCGACATTCAAAACATATAGGACTGCATATTAGGGGAAACATGTAAACAACTAGAAGGCTCATATATACCTCCTCAAGTAAAGCACGTAAATAGCATGAGTTAAAACACATTTAGGGCCAGAATTCAAAGCACTAAGACAGGGGAGTTTTAGTTGTTGAAACAGACCAATTTATTACATAACTCAGATAAGAAGTCCGAATCAGGCCTGCCTGCTGGTTGTAGCAGTTGCTATTTAAACAAGGCGGATTCGATTTTATCGTTATTACTTAAGGCTTGCCTAGGTGTGCATTGATGATTCCCTATAAGCATGATATCTATCACTGATTCAAAAATGGCAAAGCAGTAACAGTTTTGAACGAGCAAATTAGATCCTATAGGCATGCTTTCTAGACCGCATTAATGAAAGGAGTAACTAAGTTTTAACACAGTACGAGTCAAACTGATTTTTTTACTAGACTGGTTTCAGATTTTATGGACATAACCTCTATTGTTGTTGATTTTAATCCCTACAGACATGGTATCTAATATTAAAGGCTGATTTGGTCCTACAGTCATGGTATCTAATAAAGCGGAGTAGGCAGGATTTATTTGATCACAACGAAATTCCTACAGGCATGATTTCTATAAAATATTGATATTAACCTTATAGGCATGACATCTAATTTTTTGAATCTGATTTTTAACCTTGCAGATGACGTCTGGTTATAACCATCATATCCAATAGGCAGGATATCTAATTATGGAAGTAAACATGCAGAACTCTATTAAACAGATCCTATAGGCAGGATATCTAAGTGTGGAAGTAAACATGCAGAACTTATTAAACAGATCCTATAGGCAGGATATCTAAGTGTAGAGGTAAACATGCAGAACTTATTAAAACAGATCCTAAAGGCAGGATATCTAAGTGCGGAAGTAAACATGCAGAACTTATTAAAATAGATCCTATAGGCAGGACATCTACCCATAAAACATGCATAATTACCCCATCCCTTTTCACTAACCAACCCCAATATCTGTATACAAATTATTACAGACCAAATAATGAATTACATCAAAAAATGTAAAAAAAAAAAAAGAAGTTACAACCATAGGAAGCATGATTCTGACTTTCTCTCTGAGTTATGGAACAAACCACCTCAGATGCCACCTGTTTCAGAGTTTTTCTCAGACCTGGGTGTGTCAAAGTTCCCTAAGGGTCTCAAGGGACCCAGGCAGTGCTTACACCCAGGCTTGCATAACCAGATAGAGATGAGTGCAGTATGGAAGGGCTAGCTCTCAAGTGTCCAAGTTCAGAGGGAGCTCAAGGGTCCCAAGGCAAGGCTCACACAAGAGGGGCAGAACATAGATTCTAGGAATATAGTGAAAGTGCAGAACATAGAGATTTTAATACTGGGATGGGAAAAAGTAAGTGATAAGGATGATTTAAAAACAGTAGTAGTAAAATTTAAACTATACAGAGTTAGCATTTGCACAAAGGGGTCAGGGTTTTTGGGAATACATTGCATGAAGCATATGCCCCTAGGAGGGGTCAGGTTTACACATGCACAGCAATAGAGGATGCTGGCATGTTCATAAACCAGCCAGAGAATACAAACATAAAGAGGGGATGTGGGGTTTGGGATTCATATACAGAGGAGATAATTAACTTGAAAAGGGAAAGGGAACACATTTCAACATGCTAATAATGTAACTTGATTGCATAAACATAAGCAGAAGTGGACAAGCATGAAAGAAGTTGAAACTATTGCAGAAACATGTTGTTGTTGATGCTTGAAAATTAACAAGGACATACCAGTAATAAGCAAAGTGCAGAAAGAAAGGTAAGGAAATGTCCACAGCCTAGCCTTGGCTTGCAGCCGGCTAGACAAAGCAGTAGCACAAATAGTAACAGAGAAAAAAGAGAGAGTTTTTGGTGAAGTGTGTGTTCTGAACTTAGATCGTTTTCTCTTTGAAAGAAGAGGGGTGCAGGGTGTTTATAGTTTTTTGAAAACGAGTGAAGGAGAGGTAATAAGTAAAGTCTTGATACAAACATGGAAACAATCACAAGTCAAAATCAATTACCCAAGTGATTCCCCTTTAATTAAGGAATCACTGTCTAACGGGTAGTAGTAGGTCTAATTAAGGGAAAAAAATCAGTTTGGAAGCAGACTGATTATTGCCATATAAGGGATAGTAAAAGCATGCATTGAACAATCGAGTCTAAGTACAAAAATATGCTTATTTTGGGAAAGGAATCAGCAAGGTAACACATCACAATAAAGGGAAAAGAATCAATTAATTTTAAACGGGCGAGTGAAATTAGGGTTCATAAAAGGAAAAGTTTTTGAAATCAATCACAAGATTAAGACAATCAAGGAATAATATGCTTCTGCACTTCAGTATATAAACAGAGTGAACAGAAACATTAGACATGCAAGGCCAAGCACATTGGCAAAAGAAACAACATACAATAGTAGCAGAAATAAGCATAGGATTCAGTAGTGAACAAGGTTAGATAGTCAGGCTCACACGTATAGCCAAAGTGAAGAAGAGAGTCAAAACAGGTAAAGGTCTTGCAGTAACAAGTGAGGAAACCTTTCGAGAAGTCAGGGTTTCAACCATAGTCGAGTAAAAATCAAATAAGTCACATAAAGAAAAGAGAGTTTGAAACAAGAATTTACAATCGAGTTAAGTATACATTCAGACAAACAGTTTCAGACCCAAAGACCTAGGGTTTTCAACAATAATCGAGTTTAAAAGATGGTAAAACAAATAAGTCAAACAAAGCACTTAATCAAACAAGTACACATCTAACGAACAGCTTCAGAACTCGAATAAGACCCAAAAAAAAGGAATTAAGGTTTTCAACACGCTGACTCAGATAGAGGAACAACATGAGCAAAACATAGCAGAATCACAAACAACATTAAAAATTGGGGAAGAGATCTTTTGAAAAACTTAAAGGAAAACCTTAACGAAAAGTTGTTTTGAAAGAAACGTTGAAGAACTTTCGAGAAAAACACTTGACATTCACAGCAAGTACAGATCTAAAGTAGATATGAAAGAAAATCAAAGGATCTTAAAGATTAGGGTTTCGAAAAACCCAGAAAAGGTGAGAAAGGCCTTGAAAGTTACCGATCTAACCAGGAGAGTCAAGGATCTGACTCGAACGGCCATGGCTGGCCGGAGAAAGGTCAGGGATGACCTGAGAAAAGCCATGAACAGCAGTCAAGCAAGGACTGGACCAGATTCCTTCGAGGACTGGCCATGAAACCACAGAAACAAACGCCCAAGAGTCATGCGAGGGCACCACACATCTCCAATAGCCATGGGAGGCCATGGATTAGGCAGGGTTTAGGGTGGATTAGGGTGTAGTTTGATGGCGGCGACTAGGGTTTGTGTTAGGTTTCAGAGAGAGTTGAGAGAGAAGAGGGATTCAGAGGCGGCGGTTGGTGAGAAATGAAGTAGGATAAAGGGGTCGTTTGGGATTAAAAAGGAAAGGGCGTATAGGAGCCGTTGATCTAAATGATCAACGGCTAGGATTAAAGGGGTTAGGTGGGGAGTCCGGGTCGGGTCGCTTAAATGGGTTAGGGGTAGGGTTTAAACAACATTGGGCCGGGGGAAAATTGGGTCTGATTTGCGGTTCAATTTAGGCTACAATTGAAATAAAATTGGGCTATCATTTGAATAGCCATTTTTCCCTTTTAAAATTATAAAAAATGGTAAATTAATTTCTGGAACCAAATTAAAAGCACTAAAATGACTTATAGCATATAATTATTAATTTAAAAATACTGGACTTAATTTTAAGAATATAAAACACAATTAAATCTAAAAGGGGCCAACATTGCACTTATATGCAATTTTAGCTTAAAATTACTAAATAAAATTTGTAAACATATGCAAAAATTACCTTAGCTATATCTTAGCATAAATATAAAGGTCCGACAAGTGAACTACAAAAATTAATAATTTTGGAAATAATCATTGGGTTTTTTATGGATAAAAGATGAAAATAAATTGATTTGAAACCTTAAAAATTATGGAAGAATAATAAAATATAAAGATACTTATATAATATTAATAATAATAATAATTCACAACATTGTCTTAGGGAACGTGTCCCATAGAGCCGCCATTAGTACATAATTGTTCCATGCCACCTAGGGCATTATCATTACCTAGTGAAGCCAAAATATTACATGCAAACAAACTACATGTCCTTAAACTATTACAACCATCCTTATCCTTAAAATACACATTTAGAGCAGGAGGTTCCGCAAAATAGCTAGTGATATTATGGCTAGGGTAAAGTAGTGCTTCCTTGGCCAATTGATGTGCCACCTTGTTCCCCTCGCGAAAGTTATGCTTCAGTCTGATCTCCCCCCTCTCCATTATCTTCTCCATTAAGTACCTGCACTCATTAAGTAAACTATTGTAAGTAGGATAATCTTCTTCCTAGAATCGTACTACCTCAGTAGCATCTGTTTCTATTTCACATGGTATGAAATTTCCCTTCATAATTGTTTGCAGGGCTTGTCGAAAAGCTAGCAGTTCTGCCTGGATTGGTGATATGCTTACATATGCATATATATGCCCTTTTGAAGTTATTTTGTATACTGAAAATATATATAGGAAAAAATTGGGTGTCAACAAATGGCATGTATCAAAGTAGAGAGAGAGAAAGAAAATAGTGTAACTAAATAGCGTATTTAGTGGCTTAGGGGTAGGAGGTAACCAAAATTAGATATTTTGCTATAAACATTAAAAGGTATCTATAGAATATAATTTTTTTAAATCGTATTTATTTAAAATAAATAAGGTGTTAACCTTTACTATAGGAGGTAAAAATCTCTACTTTTGATCTAAACCACATTAGTGATTCGAACCATTTGATAGAGAGTTCATAAGAAATATTTTTTAAAATGTTTAAGCCAATCAAATATAAAAAATTGAATTCGTATCACTAGTTCTGAGTCGAGAGCTGATATTATTGCTTAGCCTGCTTAAAAAATTATTTATTACCAAACGGCTCTAAATGTGAAGGATATATAGGATCAACAATGCAATCATGCAGAAAAAGACTAATAGTACACATTTTACACATTGGTTGTGCTATCACGTTGAAAGACATTCAAAATCAACTCAATCTCGAGCCTCAATTGTCCATTAGAACAACGCTCAGAAGCAAAATCAAGAAGCTAGATATGATCTTTTTGAACTCTTTCACAGCAGGTTGGAATTAGTGTCTCGACCCGGAATTCCCACTCTCACGACCGTGATAGCGCCTAACATTTCACTTGCTAGGCAAACCAACATTAGATATAGTTATTAACCATTTATAAAGATTCAAATAACATAAAAACCAATAAACTGAATAAACTGAAATAGAGTAAATAAACTGATAAACGGCGATATTCAAAGACAATACTAGAACTGGTGTCACGAATACACGAGCGTCCAAAGTAATACAAATAATAGTATGAATAAAAGTATAATTGTCTGAATCGAAATAAATAGTTAAGGTGATGTAGAAGGGGACTTCATGGCTGCGAACGCTGTGCAGCTGTACCTCAAGTCCCCATCAGGAAGTGGATCCGAGCAAATCTACTGAACGTCGCTAGGACCCACTCCGGAGTCTGCACAAGAAGTGCAGAGTGTAGTATGAGTACAACCAACCCCATGTACTATGTAAGTGTCGAGCCTAACCTCGACGAATTAGTGACAAGCAATGTTTTAAAAGGCGCGGGCGTGAGGCGAGGCGTTTTACCTCTGACGAGGCAAGGCGTAAGCCCTGAGACATGGGGCGTAAGTCCCACGGATCTTTAAATTTTACTAATTTCAAGAATTTTAAGATAGTATAAAATATAAAATAATTATAAAAATTACATTAAAATCACAAAATTATAACAAATAATCTATTTAAAATATTTATAAATTATAATTCAACTATGAATAATAAGAAAAGTATGACAAATATCATAATATGCAAATTAGTTGCAACGTCGTTACAACTCAAACATCAAAAGTAATGTATTCGATACGAAATCTTATATGTATCTCTTAAGGAGTAATGAATCTTGAAAGAATTTCGATATTAAAATTTGATATTTTTCTTAAAATACTCCTTTTATTTAATATGCTTTCTATTTGTAAGAGAATTTATATAAAAACATAATTCACAATTTAAATATGATTCTCAAACATCATTCATTTTTAAGTTTCAACAAGTTAATAAAGTGACACATCGTTCACCATACAATACCATGATAACTAATTATTTGTACATAGTTACTAGCTAATACTGAGCTATTAAATTAATAAGTATTGTATCTCGTAAACGTGAAAAAAAAATAATTAGAAAAATAATTATTAAAAAAAATTATGGACTATTATATAGTAAAGACATAACAATAGTTAATAAATAAATACTTTTTAAATGAAAGATTTATTGAAAATTAACTATCATAGTAGTCTTAGTGGATAACGTGCAATAATTTTTATTTTAATTTTGACAAAACTCCCAACATAATAATTTATACTTAGGAAAAAAGTAATTTTGAGTAGTCAATGATTTATTAAGAAAATTTGAAGATTTACAAGGTTAGTTACATACAATTGCATAAAGTTCTATTAGGCGAGCCCAGTACGCTGGGCGTTGGGCGTGTTCGGGGCGTAAGCCCCGATGGCCGAGGCGTAAGTCTCACAAAACTAAGCCCCACACATAAGCCCAGGGGCGTTTTACGAGTGCTCCGCCCCGGGGCCAGTCCCAATTCTGCCTTTTAAAACAGAGGTGACGAGGCTAAGGCAGGTCACTTAGAATAACCTGTACGCGGTAATAATAATAATAGGGAAGAAAAAAATAAAAAATAAAAGTAAGGCAGTTAATTTATGAAAATGAACTCAATCCTCTCAATCAGAGAAGCCAGAATAACAGATCTCATAATTTCATATAAAAATGCTGAAACTCAACACAATAACAACAACGAGGATAACACACACAATGAGTTGCGACGCGCAACCCGATCCCAGTGTACACATAAAATCCTCCCTTGTTTTACTATAGCAATTAATCACGGATTCATGAAAGGGACGAACAATTCAATACAAGGATAATTAACGACAAGTAACAAATTACGACAGAGAAAGTAATAAAACCATGTAATAGTTAAGGCATGGAATGAGATAATTCATGAAATACGAGAAGGCATGGAAACAATTATTTTGACGCCGTATATACATTCGTCCTCACATATACGCGGTTACACACGTAATTCACATAACATATAGTTCAAGGGTTCCTAATTCCCTCAAATCAAGGTTAGACCCAACACTTACCTCATTCCGCAATCAAATCAAAGCTCAACCGGGGCCCTTCCTCTAAAATTAGCCTCCAAACCAATCAAATCTAACCAAAACTGACTTAATATCATCAAACAGTGCTAGGGAAATCAATTACAATAAATAAAGCTAAGATCTTTACACTTTTTTCAAAACGTCAACAAAAGTCAACCCGGGGACCGTCCGATCAAAATCCAAGTCCAATGGTAGATTCCGACTACTCATGAACCCACGAGTTCATATATGTGATAAATTTCAAAATTTGAGTACAAATCGACTTTAAAAACTCAATTTCTTCTTTTCCAAAAATCTTGACAAGGTTTCACAAATTTTCATTTTGATTCACATGATTTTGATGTTAAAATATAAGATAAATTGATGAATATGATTAGAAATGGATTAGAATCACTCGCCCGAAGTTTGTAGATGAAATTCCCTCTTCAAAATCGCCTCATACCGAGTCTAGGGTTCAAAAATGAGAGAATGAGTTTCAAAATCTTGTCTCCCGGCACTTTAATCAGTTGCAGATGTCGCATTTGCGACACAGGGTTCGCATTTGCAAACCCTTGAAATTGCAGACCAAGGCTCGTATATTCGAACCCTGACAGACTCAACATTCATCGCAAATGCGGTTGAGTCCTCGCAATTGTGCACTGGAGGGTCATCGCAAAAGCGAATTACTGTTCGCAAATGCGAACTAGGCCATAATCCCATTGGCATCGCATATGCATAGGGGAGGTCGCAATTGCGACAACTGCCCCTCTTCTGTCACCTTCGCAAATGCGACCCTTGTGTTCGCATTTGCGACACCAGAGCACCAGACACCGGATTTTCTACATTTTCAGTCCAAACCTCTCCGGAACATGTCCGAAACTTATCCAAGCCCTCGGGGCTCCAAACCAAAAATATACACAAGTCTAAAAATATCACACGAACTCGCTCGTGCGATCAAAATACCAAAATAACACCTAGAACTACGAATTGAACATAAAAAATGTATGAAAATTCCAAAGAAACTCAAGAACTTAAAAATTTACAACCGGACATTCGAATCACGTCAAATCAAGTCCGTTTTGTACCAAATTTTGCAAACAAGTCATAAATAGTGAAATGAACCTATTCCAAGTTCCGCAATCAAAATCCGAACCTGGTAGCAACAAAGTCAACCTACGGTCAAACATAGAAATTCTTTAAGCCTTCAAATTACTAGTTTTTAACAAATCACGTTAAATCAAGTTAGGGACTCCCTAATTCTGTAAGGCCCCGAAAATTTTCGCTAAGTAATTTAGGATTTCGTGGTGTCACGTAGGATTATTATAATATTTTTATGTGCTATTAACATGGTTTACATCCATTGGATTTGGTAAATATGTGTATAAGTCTTATGGTAAGTAATTTGGGGTCCAAGGAAATGCCAAAGTCTAAGAAAAATTGGAAAAAGTCCATAATAGGCTAAAATTCCCAATGATCTTGCACTAGTCCCTACTTTGAACGAGCATATCTAAATATCTATAAGGTTTTAGGTGATGGATAGCCTATCAAATGAAAGTTCTTCGAGTCTAGTTTCCAACGCTTCAAACCGTTCGTCATTTGGACATTCCTACACAAAGTTATGATCAAATTACCAAAGGCTGGAAAAAAAATGTGATCCTGTGTCAGATCTGCGATCTCAATGTCGATTATGCGGTCCGCATTTTTGATCTGCGGTCGCAAATCAGGTCGCAAATTGGACCAGTGTAGCCCAGTTTTGGACGCCGATTTTGCGGTGCATTATGCGGCCAGCATTCGCGTTCTGCGGTCCATTCTGCTATAGCAGACTTGACATCGGAGGGTTAATTTTCTAATTTTTATAACCCGACCCCATTTTGATATATAGTCTTTAGAGTTCATTTTGGGGTCATTTTCTACTGATTTTAGAGAGAGGTGAGAGCATTTTTAGAGAGAGAATGAGGAACCCAACATTTAAATCATCCAAACTTGCATCAATCTTCAAGAATCAAAGCTCCCAATCACAAGTTCTTCATCTAAGAGGTAAGATTCTATACCCTAGGTTTTAATTTCGAGTTAGGAGTATAAGATGGGTTATTAAGGTATGATTCTTGGGTGTATTAATATTGTATATACATGCATGTACAACTTAGGTTTATGGGAAGATTGCTTAACATAAATAAGTAAGGATTGGGTTAGGGAATGAAGAAAATTTCGGAAGGGGGATTTGAAATCAAGATGCTCAACTAGTATTTGATAAAATGCTCAAATGAGCTAAAATTATGAATATCTTCCTAATTTGTGTTCAATTTTGCTATGTCCCAAAATAGATTGAAGTTGCTAGAATTTCCGGAATATCGTAGTAATTAAAGGAAAGCTCAAGAAAGGTATGTATGGCTAACTTTATCTCTTGTAGAATCCCCTTGTTGTGACGAGCATACGGTATGTGTACCTTGTATGAAAATATGTGAATTGATTGCCTTAATTGATTTCCATACCACCAAGTTATATGTGATTGTGAGAAGTGATTTATGTGCCTATCTTTGTTATGTGCAAAGTTTGTAAAAGCTTGAGGATGTCGACATGGAAAGTATGTGTTTACTTATGTGAACTATTTGTGAATTCTTGTGATTAATGTGCCTTGAACGTTGTTGGTTAAGTCTTACGATATGATGGTGCAAGTAAATGGAAACAAATCAAATGTGGGTGTGATTGTGAAAGTGTTATGTGGAAAGAATTGAGAAACAAATGATGGAAGGAAATCGTAAATGATGCACTTGGAACAATTGTGGTAATAACATATTTGGCTTGTTGTGGATAATTATTGTGGTGACTTAAATCGCATATGAATTGTTGAATATGATGAAATGGTATTGATGGCTACGGAAATTCTTGTGAATTGTTATGGTTGTTCTTTGAGAATTGTTGTTGTTGTTCTTGTGAATTGTTGTTGTTGTGCGTTGTTTGTGAATTGTGATTGTTCGGTGGGATCGGGTTGCGCCCGCAACACGAAGTAATAAGGTGTGGGTTGTGGTGATAAGGGTGGCCGAGGTAATAAGGGTGGCCGAGGTAATAATGGTGGAAAGTGATCGAAATTACTGTTGAAATGAAAATATGAACAAATTGTGAAATTATTGATGTGGAAATGTGGAAGGGGAAGCAGGAGAGATTGTATACTTGTTTGGCTTGATTGTGCCCTCTTTGTGGATCTGATTGTTGTTTCTATTACTGTTACATACCTGTTTATAAATTGTGAAATCATTGATGTGATAATGTTGAAGGGGAAAAGGAGAGATTGTGAAACTTGTTTGGCTTTGATTGTTTCTTTCACGTGCATTTGATCGTTGATTCTATTGATATATGTTACTTGTGTGTTATTTGATTCTACCTGGGGTGAATTTGTTCATACATACCAGTACAATTCAAATGTACTGACGTCCCTTTTACCGGAGGCGCTACATTCGTGTTATGATGTAGGTGCAGGTACTTCAGTCCACCGACAGTAGCACCTTATCCATTTCCCGTCAGCTGTATTGGTGAGCCCCTTTCCTCTCGGGGCCCTGTGTGGCTCATGCCGCTCTTCTTCCCGGAGTCTCATTTTGGTATTTGTGTAAGGTATAGGCGGAGCCTTGTTGCCGGCATTTCCATATTATTCTTTAGTTGTAGTTAGAGGCTCCGTAGACATTGTTGTGGGTAGTGTCGGGCATGGGAATTTTAAATAGAAATGTTGATGTTTGGCAATGATGTATAAAACTTGTAATACCTTTAATATGGCGAATGAAGTTGCTAATGAAATGAAATGGAAATCGTTAATGATGTGTTTTATAGAATTTGATTAATGGAGTCAATCTCCAAATTATTCATGAGTTAGTTTGGGGTAGAATGAAGATCTAACAGGCTTGCTCGGTCGGGTTTACTCGGTTGAGCGCGGTCGCGCTCCTCGGATTTTGGGGCGTGACAATCTTGTATCAGAGCCTAAGGTTTAAAAGTGTCCTAGGATGTCTCGGAGCCGTGTCTAGTAGAGTCCTTATCGGTGTGTTGTCGACCACATCTATAAGTTGGAGGCTATTCGGACATTTAGGAATTTCACCCTTCTTGATACTCTAATCGTGCGATAGAGCTCAAGTTAGGGAGCCGATTTCCTCTCTAATCTTGTTCTCAAGATTGGTAACCTTGATACAATAATCCGCGAATTTGAATCATGTAAGGAGGGATTGATTCCACCATTGAGTCCGAGTGGATTGCCCAAGACTTGTTAGGAGAATGTATTGAGCTGTGGAATGGATTGGTAAAATATATCGCTAAGAGGGGAGTGTCCTTGTCCCTATTGATGTCTCTGCACATCAGATCATGTGGTATATCATCATGTTACCTACGTACGTTAGAGAGGTGGAGTCGAGGGGTATCGATTAAGCTATTGCCCTATCAATAACCTCGTTAAGTGAGTCAATGAAAATTTCTACTCATTATGTATGTACACCCATAGTGAAGAGTTCTCATAAACATGGTCCTAACAAGGTGTTGAATAACAAAATATGCATGTATCGACTCTTTGAACGAGAACCGCACGATTTCGT
>NC_031995.1:109980046-110056182 GCF_001879085.1 Nicotiana attenuata | reverse complement strand
TCACTCGACTTCTAGAATAATTGACTATATCATTTTCATGTGAGGGTAGTTTTACTACCCTTGGTATCACACCTCCTTGGGTGGATAGGAGTGGCATTTGTCTCTCTTCCTGGAGCATCATGAACGCCTCTAACCAATACATGATTTCATCCCAACATTTAGATATCCGAGATATGTGGTTTTACTTTAGAAAGGGGTGAGATTAGATGCCTTTAGATTTTTGCACATGTCATAAGCATATTGATTTGGAAGACAAGTGGTCGTATCTTTAGTTCCCTCATATGTGATCAATTATCAGGAAGGGTTAAGCTGTCTGAAATTTGATAATCTCATAAGAGTTCAACTTCTTTTCATCCTCATGGGCTTACGGCATAGATTCCTTGTGTCAGCTAACGTCAGGAGTGTAATTCCACTTCATGTGTTTTGAATCCCATATCGCATTCAAGGTGCCAGAGTATTCTTATTCTTGATAAACGGATTTTCCCTACACTCTAGAAAATGAGTGGTTCACGTACTTGAGTATTCCTCCTTAATGATTCCTATTGCCAATGTACTACTTACCCCTATGCCTCATTTGTGTAATAATTGACGTAGTCACAGTGATTAACCATGTCAGTATTGTTAGTAGTAACCTTCTGTGTCTCTTAGCATATAACCTCATGAAGTACTCAACTCAGCGCATTAATAGATTCCTGAATAACTCCAGCCTGATCTTGAACTCCGTTGTTCCTCATTGTATTAGATCCATTGGGTATTGTAAGTTCAGATGAGTCGAAGATGAAGCTTCACAGTATGATCACATATATATATTTGATAGGTAATTTTATGGCCAGTTTATGATAGCACATCTTAGAGTAATTGTTGAACGTCATCAAGGGTTTAGTGTGAGTGTTCGCCTAGAGATTTAGAGTTTGGAGGGTGAGCGGGCTATTCTCCATATTTCCCCCTGAAGATGTTATGTGAGTTGGTAATAAATGTAACATAAGTGTATTCCACATTAGGTTGCACTAGGAGTATGATATTCCCCGTAACTGTTCCTCATGTACTTTGTGTTTCCATATGTTTATGTCTAAGAAGGTAGTGATAAAAGAGGGGTGTGAATTGATTTGATTGAACTATATGATCATGGTAATATCCTATATGATGCACTGCTGGCAAGAATCATCGTGGCTTGACTTCATATGGATTGTTGATTGAAATGAAATTATATTCTTGTTGATGAACACCTTTGTGATTACAATAATGGCTGGTAAAGAATATTATGAACACATGATTGTTTGGTTACTACGAATGACATTCTTGATGGTATGATGCCATGTGATGGAATTGTGGGTTGTTGTTGTTAGCATGAATTGCAATATCCAGTAGGATGTAAATTGTACAGTGGAAATTATTAAAGGTAAAGTCAATGGATAGTTAACTCATGCGAGGTGTCTATCTGTCATCCTTGTTATGTATGTTGGGAGTTGATATTTATTTCCGAGAATGTGTCATGATAGAGCTTGTAAGTCGAGAAGGTCATCTGGAAGGCTGAAAGTGTCGTGGAAGGAAAATATTTTTTTTTTGCTTAATTGAATATCAATTAGTTTTGACTTGAAAGGTACCATATAGGTGTTTTGATCTAAAACTGTGTAGTCCATGTTCTGGTATCCTTATGATAATGTAGTGCTTGTAATACTGAGATTAGTATTGTCAATATATCCATTGTGGTGCTCTGTCTAGTTGTGGATGTGTTGTTAAGGCGATTTTGGTGATTCTCTGGCAGGTGGATAGGCCTAGTTACAAAGGAGACTCTGCCGAAATTTCTGAAAAACATAGGAGTTAGTCAAAATTTAGGGTCTTGAGGTAGGTAAGAAAGGAGATTTATTATATTAAGCGTTTAAGTCATAATTTACTCCTCATTCGAGGACGAATGATCCTAAGGGGGGGAGAATGTAAGGCCCCGAAAATTTTCGCTGAGTAATTTAGGATTTCGTGGTGTCACGTAGGATTATTATAATATTTTTATGTGCTATTAACATGGTTTACATCCATTGGATTTGGTAAATATGTGTATAAGTCTTATGGTAAGTAATTTGGGGTCCAAGGAAATGCCAAAGTCTAAGAAAAATTGGAAAAAGTCCATAATAGGCTAAAATTCCCAATGATCTTGCACTAGTCCCTACTTTGAACGAGCATATCTAAATATCTATAAGGTTTTAGGTGATAGATAGCCTATCAAATGAAAGTTCTTCGAGTCTAGTTTCCAACGCTTCAAACCGTTCGTCATTTGGACATTCCTACACAAAGTTATGATCAAATTACCAAAGGCTGGAAAAAAAATGTGATCCTGTGTCAGATCTGCGATCTCAATGTCGATTATGCGGTCCGCATTTTTGATCTGCGGTCGCAAATCAGGTCGCAAATTGGACCAGTGTAGCCCAGTTTTGGACACCGATTTTGCGGTGCATTATGCGGCCAGCATTCGCGTTCTGCGGTCCATTCTGCTATAGCAGACTTGACATCGGAGGGTTAATTTTCTAATTTTTATAACCCGACCCCATTTTGATATATAGTCTTTAGAGTTCATTTTGGGGTCATTTTCTACTGATTTTAGAGAGAGGTGAGAGCATTTTTAGAGAGAGAATGAGGAACCCAACATTTAAATCATCCAAACTTGCATCAATCTTCAAGAATCAAAGCTCCCAATCACAAGTTCTTCATCTAAGAGGTAAGATTCTATACCCTAGGTTTTAATTTCGAGTTAGGAGTATAAGATGGGTTATTAAGGTATGATTCTTGGGTGTATTAATATTGTATATACATGCATGTACAACTTAGGTTTATGGGAAGATTGCTTAACATAAATAAGTAAGGATTGGGTTAGGGAATGAAGAAAATTTCGGAAGGGGGATTTGAAATCAAGATGCTCAACTAGTATTTGATAAAATGCTCAAATGAGCTAAAATTATGAATATCTTCCTAATTTGTGTTCAATTTTGCTATGTCCCAAAATAGATTGAAGTTGCTAGAATTTCCGGAATATCGTAGTAATTAAAGGAAAGCTCAAGAAAGGTATGTATGGCTAACTTTATCTCTTGTAGAATCCCCTTGTTGTGACGAGCATACGGTATGTGTACCTTGTATGAAAATATGTGAATTGATTGCCTTAATTGATTTCCATACCACCAAGTTATATGTGATTGTGAGAAGTGATTTTATGTGCCTATCTTGTTATGTGCAAAGTTTGTAAAAGCTTGAGGATGTCGACATGGAAGTATGTGTTTACTTATGTGAACTATTTGTGAATTCTTGTGATTAATGTGCCTTGAACGTTGTTGGTTAAGTCTTACGATATGATGGTGCAAGTAAATGGAAACAAATCAAATGTGGGTGTGTGATTGTGAAAGTGTTATGTGGAAAGAACTGAGAAACAAATGATGGAAGGAAATCGTAAATGATGCACTTGGAACAACTGTGGTAATAACATATTTGGCTTGTTGTGGGTAATTATTGTGGTGACTTAAATTGCATATGAGTTGTTGAATATGATGAAATGGTATTGATGGCTACGGAAATTCTTGTGAATTGTTGTGGTTGTTCTTTGAGAATTGTTGTTGTTGTTCTTGTGAATTGTTGTTGTTGTGTGTTGTTTGTGAATTGTGATTGTTCGGTGGGATCGGGTTGCGCGCCGCAACACGAAGTAATAAGGTGTGGGTTGTGGTGATAAGGGTGGCCGAGGTAATAAGGGTGGCCGAGGTAATAAGGGTGGAAAGTGATCGAAATCACTATTGAAATGAAAATATGAACAAATTGTGAAATTATTGATGTGGAAATGTGGAAGGGGAAGCAGGAGAGATTGTATACTTGTTTGGCTTGATTGTGCCCTCTTTGTGGATCTGATTGTTGTTTCTATTACTGTTACATACCTGTTTATAAATTGTGAAATCATTGATGTGATAATGTTGAAGGGGAAAAGGAGAGATTGTGAAACTTGTTTGGCTTTGATTGTTTCTTTCACGTGCATTTGATCGTTGATTCTATTGATATATGTTACTTGTGTGTTATTTGATTCTACCTGGGGTGAAGTTTGTTCATACATACTAGTACAATTCAAATGTACTGACGTCCCTTTTACCGGGGGCGCTACATTCGTGTTATGATTGTAGGTGCAGGTACTTCAGTCCACCGACAGTAGCACCTTATCCATTTCCCGTCAGCTGTATTGGTGAGCCCCTTTCCTCTCGGGGCCCTGTGTGGCTCATGCCGCTCTTCTTCCAGGAGTCTCATTTTGGTATTTATGTAAGGTATAGCCGAAGCCTTGTTGCCGGCATTTTCATATTATTCTTTAGTTGTAGTTAGAGGCTCCGTAGACAGGTTGTGGGTAGTGTCGGGCATGGGAATTTTAAATAGAAATGTTGATGTTTGGCAATGATGTATAAAACTTGTAATACCTTTAATATGGCGAATGAAGTTGCTAATGAAAATGAAATGGAAATCGTTAATGATGTGTTTATAGAATTTAATTAATGGAGTCCATCTCCAAATTATTCATGAGTTAGTTTGGGGTAGAATGAGATCTAACAGGCTTGCTCGGTCGGGTTTACTCGGTTGAGCGCCGGTCGCGCTCCTCGGATTTTGGGGCGTGACAAATTCGATTCCGGGTGTATGTCCAAGTCACAAATCACGATAAGGACCCACCGGCACCGTCAAAACACTTGGGTTCGTTTACATAAAATATTGACCATAGTCAACTCAAATTAGTTTTAAGGCAAAATTTCACATTTTTATCAAATTTCACATAAAAACTTGTCGGAACGAGACACGGACTGTGCACGCAAATTGAAGAACACTAAACGAAGCTAGTCGAGGTCTTGGAACACGGAAATAAAGGCTACAACCGAAAATGACCTATCTAGTCACACATTCTCCACCTCTAAAATAAACGTTCGTCCTCAACTGATATAGAAAGGTACCTGAACTGGTAAAAAAGTGTGGGTATCTACTCCGCATGTCGGACTCGGACTCCCACGTGGCTGCCTCAATCGGCGACCTCTCCACTACACTCAAATTGAAGGATAACTCTTAGACCTCAACTTTCGGACTTGCCGGGCTAGAATGGCCAGTAGCTCCTCCTCATAAGTCAAATCCTTGCCTAATTGGACTGAGGTAAAATGTAACACATGGGACGGATCACTGTGATACTTTCGGAGCATGGAGACATGGAACACATGATGATATGCTGATAATCTAGGTGGCAATGCTAGCTTGTGGACCACCTCCCCCACTTTCTCAAGAATCTCAAAGGGTACGATATACCTAGGGCTCAACTTGCCCTTCTTTCTGAACCTCATCACACCCTTCATGGGTGAAACCCGTAGAAATACTCTCTCTCCAACCATGAATGCAACATCACAAACTCTACGACGGCATGACTCTTTTGCCTAGACTGAGCTGTGCGAAGTCGATCCTGAATCATCTTGACCTTTTCCAAGGCATCCTGAACAAAATCAGTACCCAACAACCGAGCCTCTCCCTGCTCAAACCAACCAAATGGCGAACAACACCGTCTCTTTTATAATGCCTCATAAGGAGCCATATGGATACTCGATTGGTAGTTGTTTTTGTATAAAGAACTGATCCCAAGAACCCCCGAAATCCATAACGCAAGCGCGAAGCATATCTTCTAACATCTGAATAGTGCGCTCGGACTATCAGTCCATCTAGGGGTGAAGTGTTGTACTCAACTCAACCCCTGTGCCTAAATCATGTTGTACATCCCTCTAGAAGTACGAGTGAACTGCGTACCTCGATCATAAATTATGGACACCGACACACTGTGAAGATGAATGATCTCGTGGATATAGATACCAGCCAACCGCTCTAAAGAATAGGTAACTACTACTGGAATGAAATGTTCCGACTTGGTCAACTTATCCACAATGATCCGTACTGCATCGAATTTCTTCGAAGTCCGTGGGAGCCCAACAACAAAATCCATGGTAATATTGTTCCACTTCTACTCAGGAATCTCAAGCTTCCGAAGCAAACCACCGGCCTCTGATGCTCGTACTTTACTTGCTGACCGTTCATACACCAAGCAACTATATCCTTCTTCATTCTTCTCCACCAATAATGCTGTCTCAAGTCCCGGCACCCGGATGAATGAAATACCTCGAACTGTGGGCCTCCTCAAGAATCAACTCACAAAGCCCATCCACATTGGGCACCCAAATCCGACCCTGCATTCGCAACACCCCATCATCTCCAATAGTAACCTGCTTGGCACCACAATGCCGCACCATGTCCTTAAGGACCAGCAAATGGGGCTCATCATATTGACGCTCTCTGATACGCTCAAACAAGAAAGACCGAGAAACCGTGCAAGCTAGAATACGATTGGGCTCCGAAACATCTAACCTCACGAACTGATTTGACAAAGCCTGAACATCTAATGCTAGAGGTCCCTCACCAACTAGAATATATGCAAGGCTACCCATACTCGCAGCCTTTCTAGTAAAGGCACCGGCCACCACATTGGCCTTCCCGGGGTGATACAAAATGGTGATATCATAGTCTTTCAATAGCTCCAACAATTTCCTCTGCCTCAAGTTGATATCCTTCTGCTTGAACAAATACTGTAGACTCTGATGATCCGTGAACACCTCACACGACATATAGTAGAGGTAATGCCTCCAAATTTTCATTGCATGGACAATGGCTGCCAACTCTAAGTCATGAACCTTCAATTGCTGCGACGCGTACGCAATTACTCTGCCATCCTGCATCAATGTTGCACTGATCCCAATACACGTTCATCACAATACACCATGTAGGATCTTGAACCTGTGGGTAACACCAACACTGGCACCATAGTCAAAGCAGTCTTGAGCTTCTGAAAAATCAACTCACACTCATCCAACCACCTAAATGGAGCACCCTTCTGAGTCAATCTAGTCAATGGGGTTGCAATGAATGAAAACCCCTCCACGAACCGGCGATAATAACCTGCCAAACCCAGGAAACTCCGAATCTTTGTAGCTAAAGTAGGTCTAGGCCAGTTCTGAACTGCCTCAATCTTCTTAGGATCCACTTTTATGTCCTCGGTCGATACAACATGCCCCAAAAAGGCGATCGAGTCTAACCAAAACTCACACTTTGAAAACATGGCATATAACTGACTATCTCTTAGAGTCTAAAGCACAACTCGAAGATGCTGCTCATGCTCCTGTTGACTGCGGGAGTAGATCAAGATATCATCAATGAATACGATTACAAAAAAAAACCAAATAGGCTTAAACACCCTATTCATCAAATCCATAAATGCTGCTAGGGCATTTGTCAACCCAAATGACATCACTAGGAACTCATAATTACCATACCGAGTCTGAAAAGCCATCTTAGGGACATCTGATTCCCTAATCTTCAACTAATCGTAGCCAGACCTCAAATCAATCTTCGAAAACACTTTGGCACCCTGAAGCTGATCAAATAAGTCATCAATAATCGGCAATGGATACTTGTTCTTGATAGTGACTTTGTTCAACTGCCGATCTTTTATACACATCCTCATCGAACCATCTTTCTTCTTCACGAACAACACGGGCACATCCCAAGGCGAGACACTAGGTCTAATGAATCCCTTATTAAGTAAATCTTGCAACTGCTCCTTCATTTCCTTTAACTCAGGTGGGGTCATACGGTATGGTGGAATAGAAATGGGCTGAGTGTTCGGATCCAAATCAATACAGAAGTCAAAATCTATGTCGGGAGGCATCCCTAATAGATCTGCATGAAACACCTATGGGAACTCACACACAACAAGTACCGAATCCATGGAAGGAACCTCAGCACTAGAATCGTGAATATAGGCTAAATAATCTAGACATCCCTTCTCGACCATACGTCGAGCCTTGACATAAGAAATAACCCTGTTGGCAGAATGGCCAGGAGTCCCTCTCCACTCTAATCGAGGCAACCCGGGTATGGCTAAGGTCATCGTCTTGGCGTGACAATCTAATATATCATGATAAGGTGACAACTAATCCATGCCCAAAATAACATCAAAGTCTACCATATCAAGTAGTAGGAGATCTAAACTAGTCTTAAGACTCCCAATAGAAATCACACACGAGCGATACACACGGTCTACAACTAAAGAATCTCCCACCAGTGTGGACACGTACATAGGAGCACTCAAAGAATCACGAGGCACAACCAGATAGTAAGCAAAATAGGATGACACATAGGAATAAGTAGAGCCGGGATAAAATAGAATTGAAACATCTCTATTGCAAACTGGAACAATACCTGTGATAATGGCTTCAGATGACTTGGCCTCAGGTCTAGCTGGGAACGCATAAAATTGTGGTTAGGCCCTACCATCCTGACCTCCGTCTCTCGTACGGCCTCTAGCTGGCTGGCCTCCACCTCTAATGGCCTAACCTCCACCTCTAGCAGCCTAACCCCTGCCTCTAGCTGGTGAGAGGGCAGTGAAGCAACCGGTGCCGGAACCATGACACGAGAACTCTGTTGTGGCATGCTGCTCAACAATCTCAGACAGTACCTCCTGATGTGACCAGTACCCCCACACTCGAAATACTCCTCCTGCTGTTGTGGCAGCTGAAGCTGAAGCTGACTCGAACGAGTCGGATAACCAGGGTGATAGCTCTGGTTCGGAGGTGCACTAATAGGAGCTGATAGTGCACTGTAGGCTGGCTGCCCGGGATGAGATACATAAGGACCACGACTACCCAAAGCACCGTGGGAATCTTGAAGCGCTGACTGAAATAGCCTAGGAGGATGACCTCTACCAAAAGTACCCCTGCCTACAGATGAGGCACCACTGAAACAACCAAAATGACGAGGCCTCTTATCAGAGACCGGGCCCCCTCCTGACCTGAACCATCTTGATCGTCTAGCAATATCTACGGCCCTCTAGAAAGAAATACCATCTTCAGTCTCCTTGGCCATCTGTAGCCTGATATTGAAAGTGAGCCCATCAATGAATCTCCTCACTCTCTCCCTCTCAGTAGGGAGTAAAACAATGGCATGGCGAGCTAGGTCCACAAATGGAGTCTCATACTAGGTAACAATCATACTACCCTGTTGAAGACACTCAAACTGCCTGCGATAATCCTCTCTCAGAGTGAAAGAAATGAACTTCTCTAGAAATAACTGTGAAAACTCATCCCAAGTAACTGTAGGTGAACCAGTTGGTCTAGTAAACATATAATCTCTCCATCATCTCTTGGCAGAAGTGGTCATCTAGAACACTGCAAAGTCGCCCAATTAATCTCAACAATACCCATGTTGCGCAACACCTCGTGGCAATGGTCCAGATAATCATGTGGGTCCTCAAAAGGTGCGCCACTGAAATGAACATGCAAGAGCTTGGTAAACTTATCCAGCCTCAACAAGGCCTCAATGGACATAGCGAGCCTATCCCCAGCCTGTGCCGCCACAACCGGCTGAACTACCCCAACTGGCTGGGCTGCTTGAGTCTGATATAGGGGAGCCACCTGCTTCGGAGTGTGAGTAGCGGGAGTTTATGCTCCTCCCCCATCCTGAGAGACAGTTGGTGCCACAAGATATGCACCGATGTGGGCCACACTCTCCATAAGGCCTACCAAGAGGACTAGAGCGTTCTGAAGCACTGGAATGGCTATAATTCCCTTCAGGACCTGAGCTAGTCCGACGGACACGGTCTAAGGTGGGACCTCCTCCTCGTGATCAATCATAGGCTCCACTGCGGGTGCTGCTTCTCGAGCTCTAGGCTGAGCTTTATCTCTACCTCGGCCTCTTGCTCGACCTTGGCCTCGGCCTCCGTCTCTGGTAGTGGCTGCCACAAAAGTGCATAGTGTAGTATGAGTACAACCGACCCCATGTACTCTATAAGTGCCGAGCCTAATAGATCTCATATTTCATATAAAAATGATGAAACTCAAAACAAATAACAACAACGAATATAACACACACAATCCACGGCGGCGCGTAACTTGATCCCACCGTACACACACAATCCTCTCTTATTTCACCATAGCATCATTTATCAATATCAAGACTCACATATATAATCTGTTGCGGCGCGCAATCCGATCCCACCATATCATCATATTCAATGTCATAATCCTCCCTTATTACACCATATTATCATTTATCAATATCAAGCATTACATACACAACCTTTGCGGCGCGCAACATGATTCCACCATATTCATCAGAATCAATGTCATAACCCCCTTATTCCACGAAATCACAACTATTGCAGCGTGCAACCCGATCCACAAACAATTTCAATAAACATAATCAATCCAATAGCTCAATTTACAAGAATCTCTACAATCAAAAGATATGAAACCAAAGCGATAAATGAACCACGTAGCTACAAATAAAACAAAAACAACAAGACAAGTCAAGTACGCGACAATTATGGTGTGAAAGTAAGATAATTAAGGCAAGTAGCAATTAATCAAGGAGTCATGGAAGGGATGAATAATTCAATACAAGAATAATTAATGACAAGTAACAAATTACGACATAGAAATCAATTAAAGCATGTAACAATTAAGGCATGGAATGAGATAATTCATGAAATACGAGAAGGCATGGAAATAATTATTTTGACGGCGTATATACACTCGTCACCTCGCATACACGCCGTTACACACACAATTCACATAACATATAGTTCAAGGGTTCTTAATTCCCTCAAATCAAGGTTAGACCCAACACTTGCCTCGTTCCGCAATCAAATCAAAGCTCAACCGGGATCTTTCCTCTAAAATTCGCCTCCAAACCAATCGAATCTAAGCAAAATGAACTTAATATCATCAAACAATGCTAGAAAAATTATTTACAATAGATAAAGTTAAGATCTTTATACTTTTCCAAAAAAGTCAACAAAAGTCAACCCGGGGCCCGCGCGGTCAAAACTCGGGTCCAATGGTAGATTCCAACTACCCATGACCCTACGAGTTCATATATGTGATTAGTTTCAAAATCCGAGTCCAAAGCAATTCTCAAAACTCAATTTCTTATTTTTCAGAAACGTGACAAGGTTTCACAAATTTTTATTTTGATTCACATGATTTTTATGTTAAAATCTAAGATAAATTGATGGAATATGATTAGAAATGGATGATAATCACTCACCCAAAGTTTGTAGATAAAATTTCCTCTTCAAAATTGCCTCCTACCGAGTTTAGGATTCAAAAATGAGAGAATGAATGCGAAAATCCCGTCTCTCATCTCTTTAACCAGCTGCAGATATCGCATTTGCGACATAGGGTTCGCATTTGCGAACCTTGAAATTGCAGACTAGGTCTCGCATTTGTGAACCCTAACAGACTCAGCATTCATCGCAATTGCGAACTGGAGGGTCATCGCAAAAGCGAACTATTGTTCACAAATGCGAACTAGGCCATAATCATGTTGGCTTCACAAATGCAAAGGGGAGGTCGGAATTGCGACAACTGCCCCTCTTCTGTCACCTTCGCAAATGCGACCCTGGTGTTCGCATCGACACTAGAGCACCAGACACTAGATTCTCTACACTTTCAGTTCAAACCTCTCCGGAACATGTCCGAAACTCAGCTGAGCCCTCGGGGCTCCAAACCAAATACCAACACAAGTCTAAATACATCATACGAACTCGCTCGCGCGATCAAAGCACCAAAATAACACCTAAATCTACAAATCAGACATCAAAATGTGTGAAATTTTCAAAGAAACTCAAGAACTTGCAAATTTACAACTGGACGTCCTGATCACGTCAAATCAACTCCGTTTTGCATCAAATTTCGCAGACAAGTCATAAATAGTGAAATGAACTTATTCCATGTTCCGGAATTGAAATCCGAACCGATAGCAACAAAGTTAACCTACGGTCAAACTTAGAAATTCTAAGCCTTCAAATTACTAATTTTCAACAAATCACGTTAAATCAAGTTAGGGACTTCCGAATTCGATTACGGGCATACGCCCAAGTCCCAAATCATGATACGGACCCACCGGGACCGTCAAAGCATTAATCCGTATCCGTTTACGCAAAATGTTGACCGTAGTCAACTCAAATAAGTTTTAAAGCAAAATTTTACATTTTCTTTAATTTTTTACATAAAAACTTTTCGGAACGACACAAGGACTGCGCATGCAAATCGAAGAACACTAAATGGAGCTAGTCGAGGTCTCGAAATACGAAAGTAAAGGCTAGAACTCAAAATAATCTATTGGTCATCACAATTAGTTTAGTACTCTTCACCTGAACAATTCCGAGTCTATATTATGCCCCATTTCCTCTCCGCAATGTGTAATTTTAGCCTTTGAGTTTGGTTGTTCTTGCGAGTCATGTCGAAAGGAGAGTTTAAATCCCCCACCCATAAAAAAGAAAAACTTTTTCTTGATTGAAGGCTTGGTACGAATAAGGAATTAGGTAAGGAATATTGGCAGGAAGAATCAATAATTTATGCACATTGATTGAAAGGATGGAGGCAGGGTCATGTGTTGTTTATCCTTTTCTTGAACAATGTCTCTTTCATCTTCATTGTAATCCAAAAATGTGGATCGCATTTACACATAATTATTTTTGCGTCGACAGTGACTTTTGACAAGAAATATACCCACGGGGTGCAAGTGCAACGTATTTCAGTCATTCCAATAATACTGATTTTAGACAGTTTGGAACTTTTTAAGTGCGAATAATTGCTCTATTTCCTTGGAGTTGATCAATTGATCTTCCATCACTGCACTCCGTTTCATTTTCTAGTTCGTTAAGTGGAAAGTTCTTTATCGTATAGATCCCCTTGCATGATTTGTTTTTTACAAAGCCTTTAGTGGGTGACTTTTATTTTAAAAATAAAGAATAACAAATACAACAATATAAACCTATATATGTCCGTTTCGAATTAGTATTATATAGTACATATCTGCACCTTTGATTTTATAGTATATCATCCAGCTTTGTTAAACATAACCAAGTTGGATAATTTTATTTAGCCCAGTGGAAACGAGAAGGGAGACAAGAGAACGTGTCAAAAGTTATTAAGCAATGCAAACAAAGAACAATATGATTTGGCTGAATGGATATTAGGTTTCTCAGGAATTGTCCCAAGGGACACATTCATTTCTGCAGAATTATACGCATTGATTCATGGGCTCAAATTGGCATACGAGTACAATCTAGTGCTACTGGAGGTGGAGGTGGATGCAAGGGAGATTATCACAATGTTACAATTCGATAATATCTCGTCTGCTAACATGATAAATGATTGCAGGTACTTCCTGGGGCAGCTAGCTAAGCCAGTAGTCCAGCATGCGTACATAGAACAGAATAGGGTAGCGGATCAACTAGCAAACGCCATAATTTTGGAAACAACTATGTGCCAAGCTTTTTTGAAGCTATCCCAGTTTTTGTCGAAAACGTTTTTGAAGAAGACATGCATGGTATAATAGCTCCGCCAACAAGTCAAGGGAATGTTTTGCAAGATGCCAACTGCGCTCTCAATCAGCCGCCTTCAACTATGAACTGTTGTTGTGATGATAGTCCACTAGGAATACCATGACAACATAAATGTTAGTAGTAATCTAGTACCTTATAATAGTATAATACTTTGTAATAGGGTGCTACCTATGCACCACTCCTCTGTACGCACCACTTAAATTAATATATATATAATCTTTCAAACCAAAAAAAAAAAAAGATCGCAACTTAGTAGTGAGAAAATGAGTTACCATCTGCGGATTCCAAGAAAGACAAATAAAATTAGGTGACTTTTGATATGTCGAAATTTTAATGAACATGTTGGTGAGAGGTGATAAGTAGCCAATAAAGTAATAAAAATATGTGTGATCCGAACACCACTAGCTAGTTAATAGAAGGAATGGAATTTGTGGTCTCTTCGTAAATCTTGATAAGTAGGGATCCCCTTGCATTACTTAAAAATGCCAAACAAGCTGATTGTGGCATAAGGTTGCATGTCCACTATTTATTTATTTATTTATTTATTTTTTGTTGCATGTCCACTATTTCCCTTTTTATTTTTTTAATGTTAGCTTCTAAATAGCAGGGATAACATTTCTTCTTTTACCTCATGTAGATTTCTTTTTTGATATCTGAAAGTTCTGCAAAAATATGTAAAAGTTTGACGATTTTATGTTGATTACAGTGTGGTTATATTTTGTTCAACAGCCCAGGAACTTAAAACAACAATTACGTTCACAAAAAGAAACAATAATTAAATCCCAACAACCATTCAAATGTGTTTTAAGGTCCAAATTCCATATACTTGGACTCTTACTCGACCTCGAATTGGCCAATCATTCATTTAAATATCTGCTGAATAGACTGGATCATATCGTGTTGCTTATCCATATTGAAATTTGTGCTCATGTGTGTATAAGTTTATAGTAATTCATTTTTGTGTCTAATTCAAGAAACATTTAATTGTATACAATGATAGTTGATTAAATTCCTCAAGTAGTTATTTCTTCTTGAGGCAAAGAGATGGATCGTGCAGGAAATATATATATATTCCTCTCTCTTATATGGGCTTTCTCTTTGCTTCATGTTTCCTCCTTTAATTTTCTTATTCTAAGTTCAGGGGTGGTTGAATTTTTCTTAAAAACTTGCCAAACGCATTTAATTAGCTTAAATGAGATGCAAAACAGATTGCTATAAAATGGAGAATATAAGTTTCCCATTCCACAAAGCTTGTTTTGCTTAAATTACCCTTTAATTATTTGATTTAAATTTGGTTATCCTATAAATAACCAAGTGAGCCTATTTAGCTCTCAATTAATTAAATTAAATGTGCACTTTACTCCCTCACGGATTTCCACATATTAATAACTTTTAACGACTAAAGAGCCGTGTGACTATACCGCAACATATATAATTATCATGAGAAATATTTATTCTGATAGTGAGAAGATGAAGTAAAATCATGTCAAAAAAAGGCAATGATATCTTCCAATCACGAAGTTCAGTTGTTAATAATTCATGAATAAGGTCTAGATATGATAGCATTTCGGAACTCTTTCGCATATCATAAAGTCAAGGCAGTGAGAAATGAAAAGAGAGAATATTTCTTTTATTTATATGTTCTGGTGTGAAATTTGTGATAATGAGCTACATACATCAATCATAGCTTTCCCGATGTTTTCGACTTATCCAAATAGTTAAACTCATGAATCATGACATCTTCACATTATTAAATTATAACTATCGATTAGCTCCTTCGTGGGGTATGATTAATGTCCCAAGTTTAAAATGGATGTTTTGACGAACGCTGGTAACTAGTGCATAATGTAGTAATGAATTTAATTTATTTTTCTTAAGCCAATTATAATCCTTTCTTGAGACGAATATGCTTTAAAGATTATAATTTTTTTAATTAATTAACAAAAGAAAAAAGAATCTTAGTAGTTCAGTGATTAGCTAATCTTAACTTTACCTTTTCGGTTAAGGTTCGATTTTTCACATTGTAATTCACTCCCACATTTTTCCTTCCCCTTTTCCTCCCCTATATTATAAAAAATAAAAAATAAAAGGTTAACAAAAGAAAAGAATGGTAAAGAACTATTGACCGTAAAACACAACATTTACAATCACTAGATGAAAATGTTTGCCTTAGCTTGAAATGAAGATGGATGAAAGATAAGTGTGGATTTTAACTATCTATTAGTACTTTTTTGCTTTAGTTTTGAGTCCGAAAGTAGTGATTTTTGTTTCCGAATCTAATGAACATGTGTAAACAGCACGTGTGCTAGAGAATGTGAGCTCAACCAAAAAATCTAACTCAAAGAGCAGATGTTCCAGCTCAAACAGTCAAGAGAAGTGCAAAGAATAGTGTGTTCAGCAGAATTTCATCTGCGGCCGCAAAAGCAAATGCAGCCCTTAGAAAATGATATGCGGCCGCAGAAGGAGCTCTGAAGCTTCAGAGGATTTTCGCAGAAGCGCGGTTCATACACCAGAAAGTGTGGTCGCATTTGAAGCTCGCACTGTCAAAAACTGAGAGATCAAAGAAGATGCAATAGGACAAGTCTGAAGCCTCCTTAAAGTACGGCCGCAGCAAAATTGTGCGATCGCAGAAGCTGAAGTGCGACCGCAGAAGCTTATGCGCGGCCGTAGAATCTCTTCATCTGAAAGCACCTGCAAGAGCAAAATTCTAAAGTGCGGACCGCGAAACCCTCCGAAGGATATTTTTGTCAGCAAATTTCAGAGCACTATAAATAGACGAGGAACACTTTTTTTAGGGAAACTTTTGTACTGTAGCAGCTGCTATCGATTATATTTAGCCATTTTGGACAATTTGGAGCAACAATTAGATAATACCCATTAATTTACTCTTTAATTCTAGTTTTATGTCTTTAATTACTTCTTTATTTTATTTTTTCATGTCAATGGTTATGAGTAGCTAGATTTTATCTAGGGTTGTGATCCAACCCTAGTGTATAAAACTTATGAGTGTTTAATATTAGTGTTTGCTATTGATTGGGTGGATGTTATTTAGCCTTGTTTATGCTTTATACTTAGAATTGTTGGTTGCAAACATTGATTCATGCATATTTGACTTTATTCTTATTTGAGAAAGAGGGATTTAGTCTAGAAAAACTTGGCTAACAAGAAATTGAACTAGTTGAAGTTTTGATTAGTTTGATTAAAAGATTTGAACTAGAGATATGGATAATCCAACTTGGACTCATATTCAATTGTTTAGATTGCTACTCATTTAGTCTTGAGAAAGCTAATTTGAGCATAGTCACTATTTTAACCGAGAGGTATTGAGTGGGTACTTGAGCATTGAGAGTTATAACAAATCTCGATCTACCAAGCAAGTATAGATTTATTCTACCCATTAGGTTTACACCTAGGTGAAGGTTATAACTATAGGCTTTTCCTAATTGACAAAAACATCAATCAAATATTTCAATCATTATTTTCTTACTAGTTAGTTAAATCTCTTAGCAGTTAATTTAGATAATAGATACACACCTTTGTGAAAGATAAATTTGGTTATTTCAAGTTCTTTTTCTCGAGGGTTTACCTTAACACCACTTTAAACTCCCTGTGGATTCTATAACGACCCCACCAGTCGTTTTGAGCATTTGCATTCAGTTCTGCTGTTTGAAGTCTTAGTAGTTTCATATGATCTATTATGACTTGAGCGAGTCGTCGATTTTGGTTTTCAGGTGATTCGGAATTGATTTGAAAGAATGAATCTCATGTTAGAAGCTTTAAGTTGAAGAGTTGACCAAGTTTGACTTTTGTGTATCTAAGCGCGAATCGGAGTTTTGAAGATTCCGTTAGATCCAAATAGTGATTTTGGACTTGGGCATATGCCCGGGTTTGCATTTGGATATTTCTAAAAGGTTTTGGCACTATTTGGCGAAAGATGGAAAATTGGAGGTTTGGATTATTCATAAGTTTAACCGAGAGTTGACTTTGATGATATCGGGTTCGAACTGTTGTTCTAGAAGTTGGAATAGCTTTGTTATGTCATTTGTTACTAGTATGCGAAATTTGATATGGTACACGAGTTTTGGAAGTTGAAAGTTCAAAAGCTCATTAGGTTTGATATGAGGTGCGGTCCGTGGTTTTATTGTTGTTATGCGTGATTTGAGGCCCCGGGTAAGTCTGTGTTATGTTATGGGACTTGTTGGCATATTTAGACGAGGTCCCGAGGGGCTCGGGCGGCTTTCGGATTGATTTTGGACCATTTTTAAGCAATTTTCAACTGCTAGTTCTTGGCTACAGGGGTGTATATCACGATCGCGGAGAATTGGTTGGGATCGTGAAGAGTAAAATAGAAAAATTTGACCTGTGAATCGCGTTCTCGGAGGAAGCTTTGTGTTTGCGAAGAAGAAATTCTGCTATCACTGATAAATAGGAGATGATCCAAAAACAAAAGTTGTAGCCCTTTGTTTCTAGTTATCAAAAAGTCAAATCATTTGTCATTTTGAGTTATGTACAAAAGGTTATGGCTGATAAACTACAGGCTATCTGATAAGAGTTTGGGAAGGGTTAATGAAAAAATTTTCATCTCGATCGCGGGAAAATGGCCGCGATCTCATAGGTTAAAAAATATGCTGGAATATTTTGGAATCACGATCGTGAGGTTTATGACCGTGATCACGAAGGGTACCTCTGGAGCAGTGTACAAAGTACTCTATTTCGAAGGTCTTGGTCATTTTATCATATTTCGAGCTATGGAGCTCAGGTTTGGGTAATTTTGGAGGCGATTTTTACCACATGGGATTGAGTAAGTATTTTTTATTCGGGTTTGATTATATTTCATGAATCTATCTTCGATTTTGGCATTTGAATTATGAAATTTAAAGAGAAATAGAGGATTTTTGTCTAAACTTCCCTGAAGCAATTTTTTTTAGATGTTCGGAGTCGGATTTGAGTGAAATTAGTATGGTTGGACTCGTAATTGAATGTATTGTCAGATTTTATGAGTTTTGTCGGGTTTCGAGGTGCAGGCCCAAGTTTTCCCTTTTGGTTAACTTTGAGCAATTAATTAAAGATTCGATCTTTATCGATTGGGTTTGTGTAAGGCCCCGTGAAAACTTGTACTCAAAAACTTAAAAGCTCGTAATGCCAAATTATGAATATGTGTTAGGAATGTGTAAAGTTCTTCGCGGCGAGCCCCTTTTGTACTGATCTATGCATTTAAAAATCAAGAATCAAAGTTTTCCAGAAAGGTGCAATTATGGTCTAGAATGCGATCGCATACTAGGTATGCGGACCGCATATCTACTGCAGAGTGAGTTAGTGTGTTGGCCAAAATTGAAGTCAACTATGCGGTCAATTATGCGATCGCATAATCAAAATACGGACCGCATAGTCGTCGCATAATTTCCTTAGGAGTTTGTGAAGGTCAGTTCTGCGGTGCACTTTGCGACCGCAGAACGTGAATGCGGACCGCATTTCTGCCGCAAACTTATTCAGTGTGTCCAGTTTTTGGGAAGCATTTTGCGGTCCATTATGCGGACCGCATGTCGACTTTGCGATCGCAAATACGATCGCAGACCTGACTCGGGGCTCCAATTTTCCTAAATTTAAACCCGACCCCCTATCGATATATTCGGTGTTATAGCTCATTTTGAGCATTTTTCCTGATGCTTTTAGAGAGAGAGAGAGAGAGGGTCTTAGAGAGGAAAAGTACTTCCCATCAAAATTTCTCCATGGAACCTTGCTAATCATTCAAGATAATCAAGTGAGGCACCTAAATCTTCACACCAAGAGGTAAGAAACTTGACCCCTAATCTCTGGTTTCAAATTCACACTAGAATGAGTACTTAGCTTGGGGGTTCATGGGTATAAGAATGAATTTCTTGCATGCATATCAAATCATAGAGTATTGGAAGGTAGTGAACTAAAAAGAAGGCAATTCGGGGTATAAAATGATAGAAATCCCTCTCAAAAAGGACCTAAGATCACAATGCACCTTTAGTGTTTGATAATATGCTTAAAACAAGCTAAAATCTCAAGCTTGTCTCTAATTCTCGGCTCAATTTGTAATTCTTACACAATAGATCGAAGTGCTAAGAGTTGCGGAATTTTGTAAGGATTAAGGAAAGCTATATTGAGGTATGTATGGCTAAAAAAACCTTTTATTATAAATTGAGCTTCGTTGGCGTTTAGCAAGTGTGGTAAGACTAGAATTGGTTGATGTATTGATTGTTATTTCACATTGTTTGATTGTTATTTCACATTAATTGATCCGCAAATGTATACATATATGTACATGAAGGATGTGCCTCAATGTGAGTAATATTCTATTTGTCATATTTAGAGAAGTGTAAAGAATACGAATCATGTGTTGAAATGCCTAGGCTATAATCCGAGATTAAAACTGGAATTATCATGTTAATTATGTGAAAGCCTACCTATGTAGTAACTTGAATTGCTTGTGTGTGCCTATGGCCATAATATTGCAAGATGGACATTGGAATTGGAATGATGTGATAGCTGTGGCCCTAAGTGCCAATGAATTGATGTGATCTATGTGAAATAAAGATTCAAATGAGATGATTAATGAGAAAGGAACAATGCCTAGGTAAGGCGGCCTAGCCGATTCAGCCGTGATCGGACACCAAGCCGCACATATGGTGGTGATGTGCAGATATTGAATTCCGAAAAAGGGAAATGAAATGGTGATTGAGGTATATGTCTCAAATGAGGCGGCCTAGCCGATTGGGTCGTGATCAGACTCCGCTCAAGATAGCGGTGGTGTTGAGAACAGTGATGGGCATATGAATGAAATGCCCCAACTAAGTTATGGAAATTATGTGGAAGATTATATGGTTCATTTATGTGATGATGTGGTGTCCGGTTAAAACCTTTGATTTACTCTTGTGATTTCTTTGTTCTTGCTTGATAGTTCTTTCTAGTAAAATGGTGTTTAATTATATATACTAGTGCTATTCGATGGCACTAACGTCCCTTTTGCCGGGCGCTACGTCTTTAAATGGATGTAGGTATTTCTATAGCAGGCAGTGTTGGTTGCAGCTAGTGCCGCATCATCCTTTCAGCTAACTTGGTGAGCCCCACTTCGTTTCAGGGTCCTGTTTCATCTGTTTATCATGTACTTTATATTTGAGGTATAGCCGGAGCCTTGTTACCGGCATTTCCATATTACATTACTCTTCAGTTGTGTTTAGAGGCTCCGTAGACAGGTTGTGGGTAATGTCGGGTATTGGAATTAAAAGTAGAAATATTGATGTTTGGAAAAGATTTATAAAACTTGTAATATTTTGATAATTATGATTTATGTTGCTAATGGAAATGAAATAGAAGTCGTAAATGATATATGTACAAAGTATGATTAATGGAGTCCATCTCCTCCTTATTCATGGATTAGTTTGGGTAGAATGGAACCTTACAGACTTGCTCAGTCGGGTTTACTCGGTTGAGCGCCGGTCGCGCTCCTCAGTTTTTGGGGCGTGACAGTTTGTCTCTTATGGAATTATTTGATGTTTTTGAGTTGCTTTTGTCTAGTTTCGAGCCATTCAGAGGTTGATACGTGCGGGATGGCATTTCTAGAGGGTTGTTTGGATTGTTCAGTATTTGTTTTGGCTTATTTGAGGTAAGTATCTCATCTAAACTTTGTTGAGGCACTAGTTGCCTGAAGTATTAGTGATACCTACGCGCTATGGGTGAGCATATATGTGACATTGAGCCCATCTGCGAGCACCGTGGTGTTTATCCATGCTCGGGGTGGTGCTTAGGTTATGATATGCCTAGAGTTGACTGTTAAGCTTTAAGCTATAATGTTTCTAGTAGTTTTATCATTGTTGTGAACTATTTGAGTCATGTTTGAGATTACAGAGAGCTAATTCCCTGGATAAACTTGTTAATTGCTATTTTTGTGATAAAATTATCGATTTGAGCTATGATAACACACTTTCTACATGTCTAAACTTTAGCATGTTGTTATACCAGTCAAAAAGCATGAAATCTAATAATTATTCATCATATACATGTGTTTTTGTGTATTTACTTTTGTGACATATGATTTGGACTAGATGCTTGTGACCACACCAGACGAATTGTATTGTTATGCCTGTGACCACACCGGGCGGATTGTATTTTTATGCCTGAGACCACACCGGGCGGATTGTGTTGTTATGCTGGTGAACAGGTCAGGCGGATTGTGTTGATATGCCCGTGACCATGCCGGGAGGAATGTGTTGATATGCCTGCGACCACGGTGGTTGGATTGTGTTGATATGCATGTGACCACCCCGGGCAGATTGTGTTGATAATCCTATGACCAAGCCGGGCGGATTGTGTTAATATGCCTGTGACCATGCTGAGCGGATTGTGATATAGCATGTGATCACGCCGGACGGATCCATCACATTGAGCATGTGACTACGCCAAACGGGTTTTGATATTGAGCTTGTGACCATGCCGAGCTAGTAGCATGTTGAATTGGTCGTGCTTGTATGTGGATAAGGATCCATCCCTGCAGGTTCACCCTCTCATGTTTCTCTATTGATGATGTACACGTGGATTTTGAGAAACTGATGGGTTTCTGCTTGATGTGAGCTCTGGGAGTGCTGGTTACTATTGATGAATCGGGTTTCATGCCGCAACATGCCTTATTGGCTTATGGTTATTGGATCGGGTTGCGCGCACGCAACAGAATGATAATTGGTTATTGCATTTCATATTTACTTGCAATCTCCTTGACTTTTTACCTGATTTACTTGCATATCTTCTTTATATGCTATATTGTTGACTAAGTGGGCGTTTGGACATAAGAATTGTAAAATTCCAAAACATGGTGAAAATATTTTTCAAGTGAAAATAATATTTGAAATTTAGAGTTGTGTTTGTACATGAATATAATTTTGGGTTGTTTTTGAAGTTTTGTGAGTGATTTGAGTGAAAATTTTGAAAAACAACTTTTTAGAGTTTTTAAAATTTTCAAAAATTTCCAAAATGCATCTTCAAGTGAAAATTGAAAACTTTATGAACAAACGCTGATTTCGTAAAAAAGTGAAAAATTTTTGGGAAAAAGGGAATTTTTTTTATGTCCCAACGGGCTCTAAGTAGAACACTTTAAAACAAAGAATTGTGAGCATCAAACTGGTTTTTACCTGAGACTTTCCTGATTTGATCACATATCTGTTCTATACTTGTTGAAATTATGAACTACACAAGTGTTAGTGAGTATCATTTATAGTTCTTGCTCCTTTTACCTCGTCGAGGTTAGTTAGGATACTTATTGAGTACATGGGTTCGGTTGTACTCATACTATATTTCTGCAACTTGCGCGTAAATCTTGGAACTGATGTTGTTGTCATGGTGGGAGCATACATTGAAGATGTACCCACATTCCAGTTATAACTATCATTTGTGCTTGATAGCTTTAGATTCGAAATCTGTTTATGTACATTCCAAACAGATGTTGTAATTGTTTCATTTCGGTTTGTAAATCTAAATCTTAGCGGCTCATGACTTGTAGTACCAGTCCTTGGATTGTTGTATCAAAGTTCAGTTATTTTATCATTTATTTCTCATTAATCTAATTTGGAATGTGCTGACTGTTAATTTGCCTACCTAGTAGGTTGGTTTAGGTAACATCACGACTAGTGGATTTTGGATTGTGACAAGCTGATATCAGAGCTCTAGGTTCATAGGTTCTGCGAATCACGAGCAAATGTCTGGTAGAGTCTTGCGGATCGGTATGATGACGTCCATGCCTATCTTCGAGAGGCTATAGGGCATTTAGGATAAACTTTCCATTTTTCTTTCGTTATCGTGCGGTATTGATTTAGCTTGAAGTGTACCTCTTTGAATTCCTCCCACTCACTCATGTGTTGTGCTGAGCGCTTGGTATTAGCTGTGCATCGACGCCTTGCGATTCCATGGATGAGGTGCGAGATGTGTACTCAGTATTGTGGTTTTGGGCCCGTTTGGAGGACTTGAAGTCGGGTTTTGACCGTAGCTCCAGCGTAGTAATTTTAGTCTTGTGAGTATGTGCTTTTGGACTTATATGTCTGGTAGTGTCCCTAAGAGTGAGACTAGCGGCTCGGTGAGTGGTTGGATAGCTATATGATGTGTATCATGTGACTATGGGATGTGTTCAGATAGCTTGGGCAGGACGAGAAGAGTTTTCCTGGGATGTTAAAAGGACTATCGCATGCTTGATTTCTGTCTTGATATGTGTACAGTCCGGAGTTACAAGTGTGTTAGGGATATTTCAGTTGTCCGGTTATGGAATGAAGCGTATTCTTATTTCGTGATGCGAGTTCAGACTGTCACGCCCCGAACCTGGGCCTGGATGTAACACGACACTCTGTGCCTGACTGCATGTGACCGAGCGAACCAACTGGCTGGCTGAATTAACATGTGGTATCATAACATACTGAATGCGGAAGATAAACTTACACATGCTTATATACTGAAAATCTAAATGATATAAATCAAAGTGCGGAAATACTAATACAATTCTGAAATATATTTGTTGCCAACATAGTTTAATATGAAAATCCTGCGACTCTATCGAGCTATTACTCTAGTTTATGAAGCCTCTAATTTGTATTGAAAACACTGACTGTCTAAAAATACTGAGGACTGTAGTAATGATAATGCCCCGAAAGAACTGGGGATCACCAAATAGCTGGTACAAGAATCCTAGCGCTTTGAATCATCAACCTGTAAATCATTACCTGCATCGTGAGATGCAGACCCCGGGCAAAAAGGGACGTCAGTACATTTGAATTGCACTGGCATGTAAAGTAACTGAAAGAAAGAATTGTAAATGCTGAAACTGAAACTAAGCTGATAGCTGAGAATTGATAATTGATAACTGAAATGATAACTATTGAAACTGAAACTGAAATGATAACTGATAGCTGATAACTGAACTGATAACTGTAACTGAACTGATAACTGATAACTAATAATTGAACTAAACAAAGGAAGTAAGGATATGAATACTCCCTCTTTTGAATGATGAACAATCTGTTTATCTGAATAAATAAACTGCGGCCTCAGGCCCAATATATATATGTGTATGTGTGTGTGTGTGTGTGTGTGTGCGCACAACTACGGCCTCGGGCCCAAGTATACATATACATAACTGCGTCCAAAATGCATAAAGCATAAACTGCGGCCTCAGGCCCAAAAATGCATAAAGCATAAACTGCGACCTCAGGCCCAAATCACACTGAGTTACATAATACTGGAATACTGGATCACACTGAGTTATATAATACTGAAATACTGGATCACACTGAGTTATATAATACTGAAATGCTGGATCACACTGAGTTACGTGATACTGGAATACTAGATCACACTGAGTTACATAATACTAGAATACTGAATAGGACTTGACTGAGATGTGTATTCTTGAACTAATTATGAACACTGAACCTTTAATTGTTTATAGCATACCGAGTAATCTATACTAAGACTCAGGGGCATCAAACCCAAGTCTATATTGAATATGCACTGAGCTCACAACGTTCAGAATGAAAGTGGTGAACGAGTTATGAAGCTAGAGAATAGAAGTTCTACAACTATTCAAGGAACTAGGCTTAACTATATTAAGGCAATTAGTAATGTCATAAAAGAAACGTAGTGTAGGGAGAATCATTAACATTCCCAAACATAGAGAGTTAGCCTCACATACCTTAACTTCCTGCTCTTGAGCATAATACAACATTCGTCAACCCTTTCAACCTTAATCTATATCAATACAAGTCAAAGGGATTCCAAATTAGCAACAATAGTCATGTTTTGGTCACTTAGGCATTTTATCAAACACTCGGTGGCATAAAGCTTCATAGCCCTTATTAATGGTGTCTCTACACCCAATAACTCATTCTCTTGCTCCTAGAAAAATTCTAAAGTCTCAAATGATTATAATCAATATTATTCTTTATCACCCATAAGGTAAACAACACCCTTAACCAACAATCAACAATCAATAACCCAAACCTATTACCGTTCATCATTTTCTATCAAACCCATCAACTCATATCTCATGAACTAGAGTCTATAATCATTAATTCAATGATAGAATCAATTAGAGGGTGAAGATATTAACTTTTGACGTTCAATCTTCTTGAATTTGAGTTCTAGGTTTCTTCTCTCAACAATGATGCCCCAATCGAATATATAATGATTTTGGAGGGTTTACCCATGTTAATAAGATGTTGGGAAATTGAAATTAACTTATAATCACCACTAGAACTTACCTTGGGTGGTGGAGGGACCCTTAAGGAGTTAGGTTTTTGAGAGCTTTACTTTCTAGAGCAAGTTTTTATGTTTTGGGGCTGTGGGGAACGAAATAGGGTTAAAAAAACGACTTCCCAAGTTGGCCACCGCGTCCCAGTAGGCGCGACCACGGTCCCGACCTCGGTAAATCGCTGGGACACTGCCTCACCACCGCGGTCGCAATAAAAACGAGGCAGGAACGCGGTGGTTACACACCTTTCTGTAAAACGGGCATAACTTTTTGCACAGAGCTCCGTTTGGGATCCACAATATATCATTGAAAGCTATTTAAATGGACTACAACTATCACGCTTTGAATTTCCCAAATTCCTTATACATTTTCATAAACCCTGCTGGAAGACAGACCTTCTGCAAACTTAGTCGATTTCGTCAAATCTTATGCACCACACTTTCCATCTTGATTCAAAAACAACTATTTTTACCCCTACTCATCCCTCTAGGACTTCATATGTCTAAAATATAAAATTAATACCCATTTAATATATCCATACCTAGTCCGAATGTACGGGATGTTACACAGACTCGGGAAGATTTAGTGATTGCTCAGCAGTCGTGGCCATGAAAAGGTATAGAGAGATTCCAATTTGAGGCTAAGCAGGTGGGCTATCTCCTGCGGGATGTTCTGAGGTTGCGTGATTCTTATGATGGTTCTATGGAGAATTTCTTTCTACCGGTGGGTTATGTGTGTTGCAATTTGAGTTTGGATCAGTTGAGCAAGTAGACTTGACTGTCACGAGGATGAGTGCGATCTTAGTAGATGAATTGAGTTATTTTATGGTTTGTGTTACATGAGCTTATGAAGGATTCAATTGTATTTTAGTACGGGATTATGGCAGTAATAGATTATTGGTATTGTGAGTTATTGGATATTTTATTCTATCGCTGTGAGCCAAGTGGGGGAGCCTGCTATCGACAATCAGATTGCAAAGTTATGCGTTTTATTGCTATTCGTCTGATATATGTTTGTGAATCAGTTATGACTTGGAGAGATTGAGATCAAGTAAGGAGATTTCTGGATACGGGATATATTACACTTTATAGGTATATGGAAATCATGGAATGATTTGAGTTTTTTATTCATGACGGATGTAGTGTGCATGGAGTAGGGATTTACGCAGTTGCATTAAGATGGGGTTACTTCTTTGGGCGTGTGATGATGGAGCACATATTGTTTGGCTTGTCTGGGTTGTCCATTGAGATTAGAATAGGGTGGATGACTCTAGAGAAGGTTTTAATAGGTCCAAGATTCATATATGACATTTAAGGAATTTCGAAAATTTGTAAAAAAAAAAAAAGATTAAGATCTGAGAGTTGCATTGGGTGGTGTTGGGACTGGCGGTACATGTGTATCATTAGAGGTTCTACATTTCAGTATCATAAAGGTAAAGGAAATAATGTTTGATTCACATAAGGTCTCTTTAGAGTGGGAATTTTCGCTGTGACACTATTGGATGGTGAAGAGGGAATACAATGGCTTATGGGCTTAGGATGACGTGGTTTTATGTTAGGATCTCATACGACGAGTTTGGTTGAGGACCGTGGTATTACGGCAAGGAGAAGTGTTAACTTGAAGGCAATTAAGAAGAAACTAAGAGGAAATAGGACAACTTGGAAGTAGGTTGGATCAGTACGGTAATGGTATGATCGGTTCTTTTGGTTCTTATGGTGTGGTAAGGCTTTACCGGTGTTTTGTTGCAATAATCTTCGGCTTGGTGATCTGCGTGACTTGCTTGAGTTATAGAGATTCGATTTGATGGCTTGGTCTGCTGCTAATGGGTTTCAAAGAGTTTTTGATGATTGCTACCACGGCTTAATATGGATATTTTCTATAGGCATGGGGAGTTTGTTGGCCGTTGTGATTTTTCTCCTGGATGGGATCAAGTGGAAGGTTTTTGGCTGATTGAGTATGTATCCTGCTTGTGACTCGGAGTTGATAATGGGGTTCTCTTATTTTCATTTGATGGCATGATAGATGTGGTGCGTCGTGTGGGATTGAGGTTTGCATGTACTAGGTTGCGGTTCAATTTTAAAGGGAAGGTCATGAATTTTAGACAGTATGGATGGTCTCAGATGTTTAGATGAATGCTAGTACTACTTAGTATTACCTGGGAAGGGCGCGCATTTCAGAAGGCGCACTGTGTTTTGACTTATGGATGCTTCATTGGTATTGTAGTACTCGCCTGGTTGATCGACTGCTAGTGTTCAGATTTTCCTTTGTGGAATGAAAGACTTATGAAAGTATATCTCGAGGAATGATTGTGTATGAAGGATGTGTCAATCACTTGAGTGGTCGAGTTGGGATCGGTTATGGTAATTCTGGTATTCTAGGGATTTGGAGATGGGAAGTTCTTAGAGGCAGATTGTTCCTTATTTGCGGACTGTGAAGGTATAACGAAAGTTAGACAGCTAACAGTATGTATTATGATTAGGTTACTATGGACATTTGAGGGATTATTTATCTAATTGTGGATGAATGAAGTTGATTTGGGGGCCTAATGGTAGGCCCAAGGAGGGTGTGTATTCTACACCGTGTCGGATTTGTTGACTCAACATTGTTATTGTTGAGGGGGGTGTCATTCAGTTGGAGTTGAGCATGTTCGTATTCCAATACGTTGTACGTATTACTCTTCTATGCTACAATGGGTTGTGAGCTATTAGTTATTTGCACACTAGATACATTTTTGTTTGGGCCTTGCAGCGAAATACGGGCGAGATGGTTATTGGGGTGTTAAATGATTGATTGCGCCTTGGTTATGGTCTTTTCGAGCTATGGTATATTGTGTTATTCTCTTCGTTATGGTTATGGTTATGCACTTCATGTACTTGATGACGAATTACGTGTGGTTGTTGATTTTGTGTATTACGGCTTGAGGTATTTCATATTGATCAGTATTTGGATGGGTCACGTATTGCGGCGAGGTTATGTTAGGTATTATCCTTTGTGATAGATTTGTGTGTCTTGTTCTACTATGGGTGATGGGTGGCATTGCGTTTGTGGTAGTACTTGTTGAGCTTGCGGGGCGGTTCTCTCATTTGAGTCATTTTCCATGTTTGAGTACATTTAAATTGTTGCTTATTGGTGCGCGGATTGTACGGTTGGTGGCTTTAGGTTGTATAGGTGTGGCATGTTAGTAGAATAGCTGTGTTTGATGAGATTAGGTCATTGGAAAATGGATGCTATCAGATTTGATTACGATATATTTGGAAGGATAATGTCACTGATCGGCTTAGAATTTGGATATGGTTCTAGTCGAATGAGAGAGAGGTTCATGACTTGTTGATCTGATGAGTGGTTATGAGTTTCTGCGTGTTTCATTCATCATTGGCAGTGTACGAAGGCTTGGAACAAGGTTTTAGTTGATATGAGGTTTGTTACCGGTATCGGGTTTGTTTTTGAGTAGATATTGTGGCTGGAAGTTACTTATGTGAGTATCTGAGTCATGTGGTATATCACGTGTTTACATTTCGGGTTATGGTTATGGCTTGATACAGCTTGTTCAGACTTATACAATGTGTAAATGCGAGATTCGGGTCTTGTAAGAAATTTCAGATGTTGGAAATTGGGTTCCAAGGTTTATGGGCTAAGGTTGAAGGAAGAATCTTTGGTTAGGTTATGTTGCCACACTTATATGGATTGGGGTGACATGGGATCACCCACGTGTAGGTGCATGATGAGTTTACACAGTGATTTGATAGTTTTGGAACGACTCTTAGCACGTTCGAGGACGAACATGTTTATGTGAAGGAGAATGTAATGACCCAACCCGTCATTTTGAGCAGTCGCATTGCGTTCTGCTGTTTGAAGTCGTAAGTAGCTCAATATGATGTATTATAACATGTGTGAATCATCGGTTTTAGTTTTTAGGTGATTCAGAAGGAAGAATGAATCTCATGTTAGAAGCTTTAAATTAGAAGGGTTGACCAAGTTTGACTTTTGTGTATTTGAGCCCGGATCAGAGTTTTGATGATTCCGTTAGGTCCGGATAGTGATTTTGGACTTGGGTGTATGCCCGGATTTGCATTTGGATATTTCTAGAAGTTTTCGGCACTATTTGGCGAAACTTAAAAATTTGGAGGTTTGGATTGTTTATAAGTTTGACCGAGAGGTGAATTTGATGATATTGGATTTGAATTGTTGTTTTGGGAGTTGGAATAGCTTGGTTATGTCATTATGGAACTTGTGTGCAAAATTTGAGCTTATTCCGGGTTGATTTGATATGGTTCGGCACGAGTTTTAGAAGTTGAAAGTTTAAAAGTTCATTAAGTTTGATTTGAGGTATGATTCATGGTTTTGATGTTGTTGAGCGCGATTTGAGGCCTCGAGTAAGTCCGTGTTATGATATGAGACTTGTTGGCATGTTCGGACGGGGTCCCGAGGGGTTCAGGTGTATTACAGATGGATTTCAGACCATTTTTAGGCTATTTTCAACTACTAGTTTTCCACTACAGGGGTGTACATCGCGATCGCGGAGAATTGGTCGCGATCGCGATCGCGAAGAGTAAAATGGAAAAATTGGACCTGTGAATCACGTTCGCGGAGGAAGCTTCACGTTCGCGAAGAAGAAATCCTGCTGTCACTAAGATGCCTTCGGAAGCCTATATCTTGAAATCTATAAGGAATTTGGAGATGATCTATATACGAAAGTTGTGGCCCTTTGTTTCTAGTTTTCAAAAAATTAAACCGTTTGTTATTTGGAGTTATGAACAAAAGTTTATGGCTGATATACTACAGGCTATCTGAGAAGAGTTTGGGAAGGATTAATGGAAATTTATTCGTCATGATCGCGGGGAAAAGGCCGCGATCATATTGGGTAAAAATTATACTGGATAATTTTGGAATCGCGAACGCGACATTGGTGACCGCAATCGTGAAAGGGACCTCTAGAGCAATGTATAAAGTACTCTATTTCAAAGATCTTGGTCATTTTATCATATTTTGAGCTATGAAGCTCTGATTTGGCCGATTTTCACCACATGGATTGGGGTAATTATTATTTACTCGATGTTGATTATATTTCATGAATATATCTTCAATATTGGTATTTAGATTATGAAACTTAAAGAGAAATTGGAGATTTTTGTCTATGCTTTCCTAAAGTAAATTTTTGAGTTAACATTGATTCGGAGTTAGATTTGACTAAAATTAGTATGGTTGTACTCGTAATTGAATGGGTTGTCGGATTATGGTTGACTTTGAGTAATTGATTAAAGATTCAACCTTTATCGATAGGGTTTATCTCCTATGGCATTATTTGATATTTTTGAGTTGCTTTTGGATAGCTTCGAACTGTTCGGATGTTGATACGCGTGGGATGGCATTTCTAGAGGGTCTCGGTATTTGTTTTGGCTTTTTTGAGATAAGTATCTTATCTAAACTTGGTTAAGGCACTAGTTGCCTGAATTATTTGTGATAGCTACATGCTATGGGTTCACATATGTGTGGGGTTGAGCCCATGTGTGAGCACGAGGTATTTATCCATGCCCGGAGTAGTGCTTAGTCTATGATATGCCTAGAGTTGACTATTAAGCTTTAAGCTATAATGTTTCTCATATCTCTATCATTCTTGTGAACTATTTGATCCATGATTGAGATGACGAAGAGGCTAATTCCCTGAATAAACTTGGTAATTGCTATTTTTATGATAAAATTACCGATGTGAGCTATGATTGCACATTTTGCACATGCCTACACTATAGCATGTTATTATACCAGTCGAGAAGCATGAAATATGATAATTATTCATCATATACATGTGCTCTTGTATACTTGCTTCTGTGTGATATGATTTGGATCGGATGCATGTGACCACGCCGGGCGGATTGTGTTGTTATGCCTGTGACCATACCGGTTGGATTGTATTGTTATGCCTGTGACCATGCTGGGCAATTGTATTGTTATGCCTAGGACTATACCGGGTGGATTGTGTTGTTATGCTTGTGACCACGTCAGATGGATTGTATTGATATGTTGTGACCACGTCGGGCGGATTATGATATTGATCATGTGAACATGCCGGGCTGGTAGCATGTTGGATTGGTCATTCTTGCATGTGGATAAGGATCCATCCCTCTATTTTCATCCTCCCATGTTTCTCTCTTGATGGTGCACACGCGGATTGTGAGAGACCAATGGGTTTTTGGTTCATGTGAGCTCTGGGAGATCTAGTTACTATTATTGAATCGGGTTGCACGCCACAACATGCCTTATTGGCTTATGGTTATTGGATCGGGTTGCACGCCGCAACAAAATGATAGTTGGTCATTGTATTTCATCTTTACTTGCAATCTCCTTGACTTTTTACCTGGTTTACTTGCATATCTTCTTTATATACTAGATTGTTAACTGAGTAGAACATTTTAAATAAATAATTGTGAGCATCAAAGTGGTTTTTACCTAAAATTTTCCTGATTTGATCACATATCTGTTCTATACTTGTTGAAATTATGAACTGTAAAAGTGTTAGTGAGTATCATTTATGGTTCTTGCTCCTTTTACCTCGCGAGGTTAGTTAGGATACTTATTGAGTACATGGGGTCAGCTGTACTCATACTACACTTCTGCACTTTGCGTGCAGATCTTGGAACTGGTTGTGCATGGCGAGACCTGACATTGAAGATTTACCTGTATTCTAGTTATAGCTATCACCTTTCCTTTGTAGCTTTAGATTCAAGTTCTGTTCATGTGCATTCCAAACAGATATTGTAATTGTTTTATTTCATTTTGTAAATCTAAGTCTTAGTGGATCATCACTTGTACTACCAGTCCTTGGGTTGTTGTATAAAAGTTCAATTATTTCATCATTTATCTCATTAATCTCATTTGGAATATGCTGACTATTAATTGGCTTACCTAGCAGGTTGAGTCAGGTGTTATCATAACTAGTGGATTTTGGGTCGTGAAAGATTTGACCCCGACTCGCGTTGGGTTTTATAATTGCAATGACCATTTCATATTCCTTAATTGAGTGTGAATCGAACGTGATCAATTTTTGGTGCTGTTGCCGGGGAGTTTACGGTGTTAGCTATATACTTTAGTTTGTTTCTTGAAGTATCTTCTTTTACTTTCGTGATTCTAATTTGTTGAAGCAATTGTAGGTTTCAAATGGCGAACAAAGAACTTGGAAACTTGCCATTGGGATAGGCGGATGGTGAAGATGAGCAACTTGATAAAATGCCTCAAGCTCCACAACAAAACCACCCAGGGCGTAGGCAACAAGTCAATGTGTCTCTACCTCCCCTATAACAAGCGGCACAACATCGAATTTTGACCAATGAAGGTTATGCAAGTGCCATAGTCCCCCTTGCATTGGGGCGGGAAACTTTCAAATTATCAATGTGATGCTTACTTTGCTCGAGTAACGAGGTTATTTCACGGGGGCGCCGAGTCAAAATGATTACAAGGATTTGAAAGGTTTTGAGGATACGTGTTGGGGCAGCAAACAAACAAATATTTCGGAAGATGCTTTGTGGTTAAGGCTCTTTCCCTTATCACTAAGGGGTAAGGCTTTGGATTGGTTGGAATGGTTGCCTAATCATTCTATTCTTACTTGGGATGAATTGGCGGCGAAATTTTTTCAAAGTTCTTCTCTCCCGGGTACATGGCTACTCTACGGGATGAAATATTGGTCTTCAAGCAAGAGCCCAATGAACCGTTGTATGAAATTTGGGAGCAATATCGGAAAATGGTGAAGGAGTGCCCAAACAATTATATGACCAACAACATGATCCAACAAACTTTTTACCGTGGTACTAATACTACAAATCAATGTATGGTCAATCAATTGGCCGAAGGAAATTTTATGACAATACTTTATGAAGAGGCAAGTGGGATTCTTGATGAGATGGCGGAAACTTCTTTGGCTTGGCGATATCGAGCTAATGTTCCCCAAGGTGATCCCAACATGATCCATCTTCATAAAGAGTTGCAAGACCATGGGCAAGCTATTTCTGAATTGATCACAACCATGAATCAACTTGCTAAGGCTCAACTTAATCAAACCCATGCTCCTAAGAAAGTTCATACTATGGAGGGAGTGAATATCTTGGCCAACTAGAAGAGGACTGAAGGTCCACAATTTCAATCCTACGTGGAGAATTATGCATAAGATGATGGTAGCTATGACCAAGATGATTCATACAAGAGAAAGAAGAAAAGGCATAATTTGTGAACAATTACCAAGGGCAACTAAGCAATTTTCAAGGCTCCAATTAAAATCAATGGCGTTCTTAAAAGAACCAAGGCAATTGGGGTTCTAACAATCAAGGAGATTAGCATAACAACAACAATAACCAAAGGAATTAAGAAGGAAACAATCAAGGAAATTGGGGGAACAATAATATTCATGCAAATCGAGGTTTGGATTTTCAAAGGCCCCCAATGTACCAACAACCGAGCAACCCACCTCCTTATCCTTCCCATGGTTCAAGTTTTTCAAACAACAAAATAGTCCGTATTGAGAACATGTTCTAGTAAATGGGAGAAAAGAGTACGGATTCGGATGTGCATTACCAAGTGACATAGTTGTGAACCTAAAGGGTAACAATACGGGGCATGCTATGGCGGTCACCACAAAAAGTGGAAGAGGCGGGAATGCACCCACCTCAAATGGAAAGTAGCTTGTAGATGATGATCAAGTGATCCGAGAGCACCAAATGATGTTCAAGTATATGATGATATTCGAATTGATATTGATGATAGTGTGGAGGAGACCCAAGAAGAGGTGAACCCATCTAGGGAATACATTATTGACATATTGGAACTGGTAGTGCGAAAGGCTAAGGCACCTTTGGCAAAGCCTCCACCTCCTTATCCTGAAAGTCTTGCTAAGAAAAATGGTGAGAATCGATTCATGAAGTTTATTCAAATGATTAAGGATCTCTCTATCAACGTGTCATTGGTAGAGATCTTGTGACCAAGAAGAGGTCGATGAATTTTGAAACTATCAAAGTCACTCATCAAGTGAGTGCAATTGTTATTCCATGGCTCCTAAGTTGGAGGATCCCGGTGCTTTTACAATTCCATGTACTATTAAAAGTGCCAATTTTGTTAAAGCTCTTTGTGATATTGGGGCGAGTATCAATTCGATGCCTTTGGATTGTGCAATGAGCCGATGACTTTTCAACGGTGTATGATGGCTATCTTAACGAACATGGTGGAAGAATACTTTGAGGTATCTTCATTGATGACTTTTTGGTGGTAGTAGATTCTTTTGATGATTGTATTACTAATTTTGGACAAAGTGTTGGCTAGATGTGAGGAAATGCATTTGGTACTCAATTGGGAGAAATGTCATTTCATGATTGAGGAAAGAATTGTCCTTAGTGATTAGATTTCAAAGAATAGTATTGAAGTGGACAAGGCAAAGATTGAAGTTGTTTCTAAACTTTCAAACCCCCCCCCCACCCCCTCCGTGGAGGGTGTACGAAGTTTCTTAGGCCATGCAGGTTTCTATAGGCGTTTTATCAAAGATTTTTCTAAAGTGATGAACCTTTAATGCGAACTCCTTGAAAAGGATGCCAAGTTCCATTTCAATTATGATTATGAGATCTTTTGAACAGTCGAAGCTCAAGTTGACAACTACTCCTATCATTACATCTCCAAATTGGAGTTTGCCGTTCGAGCTCATGTGTGATGCAAGTGATGTAGCGGTTGGGGCTATTTTGGGTCAACGTATCAACAAAGTTTTTCATTTGATTTACTTTGCTAGTAAGACCATGAATAATGCCCAGGTCAATTATACTATCATGGAGAAAGAGCTCCTTGCTATTGTGTTTCTATTGAGAAGTTCCACCCGTACTTGATGGGTGCCAAAGTTATTGTCCACACAGATCATGCGGCACTTCGCTATCTTATGAGCGAAAAGGAATCTAAAGCTCGGTTGATGAGATGGGTTCTTTTGTTGCAAGAGTTTAATATTGACATCTAAGACAAGAAGGGAAGTGAAAATCAAGTGGCAGGCCACTTATCTCATTTGGAGGAGGAGGGGAGGCCACATGATGGCCTTGAAATCAATGAGACTTTCCCCGATGAGCAACTTTTGGTACTTTCAATGAAAGAGGTACCATGGTTCGCGGATTTGACAAATTTTCTTGTGAGTGGTATCATTCTGGACGATTTCTCTTAAAACCAAAGAAAGAAGATCAAGAGAAATTGTCAAGATATTATTGGGATGAACCATACCTTTTTCGGCTTTACGGGGATGGGGTGATTAGAAGGTGTGTGCCAGACGAAGAGAAAGGTGATATTTTTTAAGCTTGTCATTCTTCTCCATATGGTGGTCATCATGGTGGAGCATGAATGACGGCTAAAGTCCTAAGTTGTAGTTTTTATTGGCCTGCACTCTACAAAGATACAAATGATTTGGTGAAAAGATGTTATGAATGTCAACGGGCCAGAGGAATTTCATGAAACATGAGATTCCACTTACAACCATCTTGGAGATTGATATATTTGATGTTTGGGGTGTTGAATTTTGGGCCCTTTTGCGAGTTCTTGCTGAAACACCTACATTTTGGTCACAGTGGATTACGTGTCTAAATGGATTGAAGTCGTTGCTTTACCCAATAATGAGGCTAGAAGTGCGGTGGCTTTCTTGAAGAGGAACAGTTTTACAAGGTTTGGGACTCCGCGAGCAATCATAAGTAACGGAGGGTCACATTTTTTGCAACAAAGTTTTTTATACTTTACTTGGCAAGTATGGTGTCACTAACAAAGTGACAACTCCCTATCACCCAAAGCTAGTGGTCAAGTGGAAGTCTCCAGCGGGGAGATAAAGAGTATTCTATCTAAGATGGTGAATGCAAATCCGATAGATTGGTCTAAGAAGCTTGATGATGCTCTATGGGCATAGAACGACTTACAAAACACCGATCAAAATGTCCTCTTACCGGTTGGTATTCGGAAAAGCTTGTCATCTTTCGGTGGAACTAGAGCACAAGGAAATGTGGGTCTTGAAGAAATTGAATCTTGATTGGGATGTCGCCGCTAAATATGGAGTTGCACACTTGAATGAATTGGATGAATTCTGTTACCATGCATATGAAAGTTCATTGTTGTACAAAGAGAAGATGCAATATCTTCATGACAAGTATATTTGGAACAAGGAGTTCAAGGCCGGTGATCTAGTGTTGTTGTTCAACTCAAGATTGAGAATGTTTGAGAAGCTCAGGTCAAAGTGGAGTGATCTATTTGAAATTGTTGGTGTAACACCTTTTGGTGCCTTGAACTTGAAGAATAAGAAAAATGAAATATTTCGAGTAAATAGTCACCGGGTGAGTCACTATTTGGGGAAAGTTGGTGATAGCCATGTAGTGCCGGTTATTTACTTCATTTGAAGATACTATGACATTGCGTCGTGACACGACGTTAAATAAGGCGCTTCTTGGGAGGCAACCCAAGTTCTTTTCCTTTTTCTCTTTTTGTTAGATGTTGTTTGTTGTTTTTAACTTGATTTGAAGTGTGCTACAGGGATTAGTGTTAGATGTGAAATGATAGCTGATGTTGTGTCATACATGGCAAAAATGCGGACCACACTTTTCTTAGTGCGGCTACAGAAGAGGAATGCGTACCGCTGAATGTTTTAGGCGGCCGCTGATTTTATCTATGGACTGCAATTGCAATGATCATCTCAGGTGCTAAATGGAATGTCCTCTGAACTTTTCTCCCAATAGTGCAGAGTGAGTTTGCGAACCATCACGAATTATGCGGTCGCAATAGAGAACAATCAGAGAAGTAGCTGGAACCAAGTTAACATAAGTGCGGTCGCACTTGAAAAAGTGCGGACCACACAACTACATGCTTTCCTTCTGCCTAGGTAGTAGAGTGCGGACCGCACTTGGAATTGTGCGGCCGCAGTCGCCTTCTTGCACCCTCACCTTCATCTGAGTATAAATAGAACAGTACCTCCACCATTTGACTTTTTCGCCATTTTCCCTCTCAACCTACCACTCTAAGAGGTACCCACGTGCTTGCGCTGTGTGATCATAAACAACCCTTCACACTCACTTGGATATTATTACACTAGCACTATTTTGTATACATCACTTCAATCTTGTTGTTTTTATTTTTAAATTTGTTTTGGCTTTTTACTTATTTTTTAGGCTATCTGTTATTACATCTCTTTGTTGTGTCTATGTGGGGCTAGTTTAACATTGGGTTATTGCCAAAGCATAATTAGATTAGGTTGGATTGTTGATTATCATGCCCATGCCATGCCGCCACTATTCTTAACTATGCATATCGCACTTAAAATTGTGCAGTCCACATACTTCTGATTTGATAACTTCCATGCTAGTTGATTGTGCGACCGCACCTTAAATTATGCAGACCGCAGTTTGAATTTTATGATCGCAAAGAGAGGTACACACTGACAATTAGAGAACTTATTCTCTAAGGTCCTGAGTACTTTTACTCAAGTGTGGAACGCAAAAGTTATTATACGAACCGCAGTTAGTATTATGCGGATTGCAGAAGGAGTCCACACTGTCCATCACAGACCTATCTCTGGACTTAGCACAATTGTGCTGAAGTGTGGCCCACACTTGAAATTGTCTGGACCACACTTCCTCTTTGTGGACCGCACTCCAAATTGTGCGGACCGCACTCGACCATTTGTCTACTGCATGCTGCAAACTTAAAACCCCATCGCTTATATGGTGTCCTCCAATGCTTACATGACTTTAATTGTACATCAACTCACTACTCTCTTTGTGCATACACAAACAATGATGCGATCAAGAGGACGTGGAGAGTCTTCTAAAGGAAGGGGAGAATCAGGAAAAAGTAGAGGCATAGGTTGATAAATGGGGATTTTGACTGCTTATTTAACACCTTTTTGCTTTTGTTTTAGTCCGAAAGTATTGAATTGTGTTCCCGAATTAATCAAATAGTTGAAATTGCAGGAATGCTGGAAGTTTGGTATCCCATGATAAATTCCAACTCGAAAAGGAGTGTTCCGAAGCATAAGGCAATAAAGGGTTCAGAAGCAAAGAAGTGCGGTCCACATAAGGAATTCAGCGACCGCAAAAGAAATCGCGGAATGCAAAATTTCATAAGCGACCGCAAACCAAGCAACAGGACCCAACAAGTTTTTCAGCAATGTGCGGACCGCACATGAATTGTCCGGCCGCAAAACTGGGCTTTCACTGACAAAGATTCAGAGTTCAGAGATTATGCAAAAAAGACCAAGTCCTGATGCCTTGTTAAAGAGCGGACCGCACAAGAATTTCGCAGCCGTAGTCCAGAAATGTGCGGCTATAGAATCCTCTTTCCTGCCAATTGAAGAAATCTGCGGACCGCACATAGAATTGTGCGGCCTCAGAACCTCCCAAGGGGCATTTTTGTCCGCAATTTTCGGCCCAGTATAAATAGACGAGTTTCACAAATTTAGGTCAAGTATGAATATACAAAGCTGATGAATCTGTTTCTTTTAACTATTTTAGGAAGTTTTAGTTTATTTGAGTGTTTGAACATTAGATTTCATCATTTTAATATTCTAGTATGAGTTTAATTAGCTTTTCTTCTTTATTTTCTGCAATTTCCATTATGAGTAGCTAGATTCTTAGTAGGGTTGTGACCAAACCCTCGTGTGTAAACCTTATGGGTAATTAATTTAAGGCTTGTTTATGATTGGGTGTTGATTATTTAGCTTAGTTCATGCTTCAATTTTAGATTTAATGGTTGCAAACATCGATTCATGCCCATTTGACTTAGCCTCTACTTGAGAAAGAGATAGTCTAGGATAACTTGGCTAACAAGGAATTGGGTTAATTGAGAGATTGATTAACCTAATTAAAGGGTTTAAACTTGAGATAGTAAGGACCCGACTTGAGCTCATATCAACTATTCTGATTGATACCCATTTGGACTTGAGAAAGCCAAATTGGGCAAATTACTCTTTGACCGAGAGGTATTGAGTGGGTAATTTAGAGTTGAGAGCTATAATACACATTAATCAACAAAACAAGCATTAACGTCTTTATCCCATTGGGCAAACACCTAGGTTATGGTCACATCCCTAGGCCTTTAAACTATTTGAAAAAACCTCAAAAACATTTATCTCTAGTCTATTTTCCTTAGCTTGCAATTCATTAGAGTAACAGTAGAAGTAGAAAACAAAACTCTATTGTGGCAGTTCAATCTTAGATAACCCATTCGCTTGCTTCAAATATATACTCCTAACACCCCTTAGAACACTCTGTGGATGCGACCCCGACTCACAGTTGTGTAATTTATATTGCATACGACTGTATCATATCTCTTATTAAGGTGTGTTGTGTACATCATCAGTGGTGCCATGCACCCGAGTGCACAAAGGGCCATTACAAAGAAAATAACCACAGGTCAGGGGAGAGGTACAAGCGTCTCAGATTCGAGTTTATATGCCCCATCTAGGGAGGCACCGGAAGAAAACTGTATGTCTCTACCTGAAGAGCACACCAATGAACAATATAGGCCACATAGGCAGTATGAGCCTCTAGATGTGCCTTCCATATCTCACAGTGCCTCCTAGGGCTCGGCTAGTACCAGTCATGAGTCCAATATAGCTGCTCCGGACTCTAATTCTGATGATGCCCCAAATGACGGAAGGGGGAAGATCACTGCAAAGGCGAGCATGGTAAGAACTAAGAAGAAGGTGGTCTAGGAAGACCGGTTTTTGATCCTTAAAGCAAACACATACTTTCGGATGTTGTGGAAGGAACTGACCCACGAAAGGCAATTCCTCCTCAAGGACTTAGACAAATACAATCTCGGTGTCTTGGATCAGTTTACAAAGAGAAAGGGGTGGATGCAGTTTACCAAGAAGCTGGTAGAATTGAAGGAACACCTTGTTCGAGAATTTTACGCCTAACACATCGCATATTCTCAAAAGGCCAAAGATCACCAAAGTGCACAACCTTAAAGTCAAGTTTGATCAGCAGACCTTGAATGCTTACCTCAGATTTGAGGATGTGTAGCCAAAGGAGTATTTGGATAAGTTGGCAGAGAAAGAAGAGCCCAGATCATGGCTTGTAGAGATTCTTGCACCTAGGCCTACTCCCCCTTGGATAGGTGTCGATGTGCCATCCTTCACAACACTTTGGGTTTTGAGGAAAAAGGATTGCAAACCTTTGTGTGTAGCAAACTTGACACATTCCTGAATGAGAACAACTTGACCTTGCCAAGAGCACTTCTGGTAGCTTCTATCACGGCCGAGTACCCAATCAATATGGGTGCTCTGATTGTGGCACAGTAGGGTAACAGATCCTACCCCTACCCCCAACACCATCACTGAGTGCTTGACATGTGCCAAGATAGAGTACAAGCCATTTTACACTAAGGCTAAGACAACTGATCCTTTTGAGTGGTACAAGCTGCAAGACCCAAGGAACCCAAAAAAGAGCATCCAACCTTCTACTTCTGCTGGCTACTCTGATGAGCGGGTAGTCATAGTTCCTGGTCCCTCTGATATCCCTTTCACTTCAGCTGAGCCTTCTAGCAGTGCCAGAGTTTCCATTCCTGAGCATCATCCTCAGCACCTGCTCCAGTGCCCACACCAGCTTTGAGGCCAATACATTTACCTACGGTCCATTGTCTACCTTGGGGGTATCTCAAACACTAGAATGACTTAACAACTAGATGCAAATAGCTAATTCAAAGATGTCCTAGATTTCTAGTATAGTTGCAGGGCAATCATCTTCACAGACACAGTTGGACACTTCTGACATTGACAAGAAGCTGACTAAGGTCTTGGACAATCAGAAGGTGATCATGGATACACTGGTACAACATGGCGCAGTGATTGAGTGGTTGACCAAGCAGGTGAAGAAGATGAGAAAGACATAGGATAGCAAGAAGTCGGTTGATGCACTTCGAGCTGAGGTGACTAGGATAGCTGAGGCCAGTGACTTGCCATTTGATATCCTTCTGGACCCCGCCAGCCTCACCTAGATTTGTCTTCTCACGAGGATCCCCTGATTAGATAGAGGAGCCTTGACTTGAATCCAGCACTGCTGAGGTAGTGCGTGATATGTTCAGCTCTCAGGTAGTTCCCGCACAGGATGATGACATACTTCAGTTAGGTAAGCCGACTGGAACTAATGTTGCTGGTGACACTGTGATGACAGATGGCAATTAGGGAGTTTCTTCTCCTTCTCTGCTCTTTGATCTTATTTTGCTAAGCATTGGGGACAATGCTTCTTTTTATTGGGGGGGGGGGGTGAAGAATTCTATATTTGATGATTTGACACATTTGATGACATTGGAATGTAATAATTGGATGGTTCTAGTTTGTTTATCTTTTGTAGTTCTTTACATTTAGTAGTGTCTTTCTTTTTTTTTTGTTTTAGTAGTTTAAACTTTATGCTTTTTTTCTATTGTTGATAATAATCCTTTGGATTTCTTAATGCCACGGTTCCTTCCAAAGATAGTTTCTTGTGTGAACCGGGTGACTCTTCCCGAGGATGGAGTGTAATAACTTTCTTAAGGGAATGAGTCCATTTCATGTTTAGGTAAGAGTAGTAGTACATAGTAATGAATAAAAGCCCTAATCAAGTTAGTCTATAAAAAAGAGTTATTTATGCTTCATATGGTACCAACATACTTAACGGCATGCTTATGGTTTAAGACAAGGTTTTGGAAGTAATAGCTCTAGTAAAAGTTACTTTGAGGTTCTTGAGTTATCTTTGATACTCATTAGGTGGTTGAGTGGACCATAGTGATCTTTAACTTGACTGTGATTGTTGTGGGTTTTAGATTCTATCCTTTTTTACGGTCTAGTTGTATGAGAAGTAAGATGAAATTTTATTGCTAGTCCAAGTACTTGAGTGAATAGTCTAGAACCTTCCTCGAATGTGCTTCAAGACAAAATTCTAAGTTTGCTTGGTTCAAAAAATGATTGTAGCTTTTTATTGGACCTTTTGAGCTTTCTATTGCCACCCTTTGTTCGTTATCCCTAGTCAACCCCTTTGAACATTTAGCCTTTCTGTGTTGATAACCATGCTATAAGCCTTTACCCATTTTTTATCATGATCGTCTCTTGGCACCCGAACCTTCCTTAGCACTCTTATGTAGTCAGTGGCTCAAAGCCTAAGTTTGAGGAGAAAGTTGAGGAATCTAAAAGAGGTATCAAGGCATTGAAATGAGAACAAAGAAATGATCTCCATGGAAGAGAAAGTAAGAAAAGAACAAAAGGAAAGCACAAAAAGAAAATAACAAGGGGGATTGATAAAACTAAAGTGAGGCAAATACCTCTAGTATTAACATCAAGTGAGAAAAAGAACAGAATGGATAATAAAAGTGATGGCAAGTCTCTCTTAGACCCAAAAAAATGCCTCTACGGGTTTGGCAAGAGTGAGCCAAGAGATGAGATGTGAAGTGTTTAAGGAAGGGTGTAACCACTTATATCATATATGATATCCTATCCTAATCCAAAAGCTTTTATTACAACCCGAAATAAGTCATATTTAATTTCGAACCGAGTGAGCTTACATTTGTGGAGATTTATATAAGGGGCAAGCCTATTATACTTGAAGCTTTACTTGTGACATTCCTTTGTGAGAGAAGAGTGAAACCTTTATTGCTCTAGTAATTGAGTGTTAATTCTTGAAGTGAGCATGGAAAATAGAAGGTAGAGGAGGATGGGTTTGGACTCCACCATGATTTATATGAAAGAACAGAGTCCTTGATGAGTGAAGTCAATTTTTGAAACTCAAATGTCCCACTAGAGTTACATGCAAATTGCACATTTTTTGAAGAGAAAAAATTAGTACCTTGTTGAGAGTATAAATGACTTATAAGTGACTGTTTGAAATGAAATTTCACTTAAGGGAGGTAGGAACTAATCTAGTTACTTGAGGACAAGCAAGAACTTAAGTTTGGGGAAGTTGATAAGTGTGAATTTTAATCACTTATTACTACGTTCTTGCTTTGGTTTTTAGTCTAAAAGTAGTGATATTCATTTTCGAATCCAATGAAAATGTGTGAATTGCAGGCATATTCGAGGAGATGTTCCAGCTCAAACAGTCATGAGAAGAAGAGCAAACAATAGTGCGGTCCGCAAAATTTCATCAGCGGCCACAAAAGCAAATGTGGCCTCGTAGAAAATGATTTATGGCTGCAGAAGGAGTTCTGAAGCTTCAGAGGATTTTTGCAGTAGCATAGTCCACACACCAAAAAGTGTGGTCGTATTTGAAGCTCACACTGTAAGAAACTGAAAGATTAAAGAAGAAGCAATAGAATAAGTTTGAAGCCTCCTCAAAGTGCGATCCGCAGCAAAATTGTGCGGCCGCAAAAGCTGAAGTGCACCCGCAGAAGCTTATGCGCGGCCGCATAATATCTTCATCTAAAAGCACCTGCAAGAGAAAAATCCCAAGGTGCGGACCGCAGACGTAATTGTGTGGCCGCAGAACCCTCCGAAGGGTAGTTTTGTCAGCAAATTTTAGAGCACTATAAATAGACGAGGAACACTTTGTTAGGGCAACTTTTTATTGTAGCAGCTTCTAGCAGTTATATTTAGTCATTTTGGACAATAGAGCAACAACTAGAGAAGACCCATCAATTTTAATCCTTAATTCTAGTTTTATGTCAATAATTACTTTTTTTTTCATGTCAATGATTATGAGTATCTAGATTTTTTTAAGGTTTTGATCCAATCCTAGTGTGTAAAACTTATGGGTGTTTAATATTAGTGTTTGCTATTGATTGGGTGGATGTTATTTAGCCTTTTTATGCTTTATACTTAGAATTAATAATTGCAAACATTGATTCATGCCTATTTAACTTTATTCTTACTTGAGAAAGAGGGATTTAGTCTATAAAAGCTTGGCTAACAAGAAATTGAAGTAGTTGAAATTTTGATTAGTTTGATTAAAGAATTTGAACTAGAGATAGGGACAATCCAACTTGGACTCATATTCAATTGTTTAGATTGCTATCCATTTGGTCTTGAGAAAGCCAATTTGGCCATAATCACTCTTTAACCGAGAGGTATTGAGTGGGTACTTGAGCATCGAGAGTCATAACAAACCCCGATCTACCAAGCAAACATAGATTTACTCTACCCATTAGGTTTACACTAGGTGAAGGTTACAACCCTAGGCTTTTCCCTATTTGACAAAAACATCAAAAAAATATTTCAATCATTATTTGCTTGTTAGTTTGTTGAATCTCTTAGCAATTAGTTTAGATAACAGTTACCCAGCTTTGTTTGAAAGATAAATTTGGTTATTTCAGTTCTTTTTCTTGAATGTTTACCTTAACACCACTTTAAATTCTCTGTGAATTCGACCCCGGCTCGTGTTGAATTTAAAACTACATTAATCGTTTCCTATTTCTTAGTTGGGTGTGAATTGGACGTGATCAATGAACAACACTTGAATATGGAAATAAAAGAAATTGAAAAGCACTTAACTTGGAAGTGATGAAAATTAAGAAAACACAAAAGTGATCCAAAAACCAGAGAACTCTCATTTACCCATAGATTTTTAGGGTCTATATCCATTTCATAAGTAAAAGAAAAATTGAAGAAGAAGATTATAGGCATATGCCTATAAAATAAAGTCTTTTGATAACCTTTCTCGGAGCTGAAGAATGAAACGAAAGGTGGAGAATATTTGCGAAGATTTTCTCTTTTTTTTTCTCTTGCAACTTGGGGCATCATAAATAGTGTAATAACCGAATTTTTTATTTATACTCATTATTTTATGAGTTTGAATATTTATTATATGTTAGTGAACCTAGTTAACTATTACACATATTAAGTTGGATAATAAAATAATTGAGACAATAAATAATGGTAAAGAAATGGGATAAACCCATATATTTCCTTATTGGCCCATATACAAAGACCTAAGGTATAAGAAAAGGAGTAATTTAGGTCTTAATAAATAAATAAATAGAAAAAATAATAGATGAACATTAGAACGAAGAGAAACGGAGTTCTTGTAAGCGGCGATCACAGTTGGAGAAGAGTAGTTGGGGAGAAAATCAAACTCAGGTATTTATCCCTCACAGTAGTACGTGAAATTAGTTTTGCACTTAATTTAGTTTGTAATAATTACATGAACCAATTATTAGGGGGAGACTAATTGAATTAATTATACGTTTATGTGTACAATGTTATGAAGAGAAGACCTTTTGTACTGATTTTGATTTCTGCTATTACATATTTGAATTTTTTTTGTCTTCAATTTAGAATAATGATTATGTGATGAGTGATAATTTTTAAAGATGAGATATGGAATTGAAAATTTGAGCGAAGTCTCCATCACTGTCTTTTGGAAATCTGTTTGTAAACTAATCTGAAACTACTACATGGAATTCATACTACTATATTTAAGAAGAAAACTTAGGAGGTATAATGTCCAATGATTAAAGGTAATAATGTGATAATGATTAGATTAAAATGTTAGATGATATCTTTAGTATAATGCACAGTTGTTTATCCGTAAACGGTACAGTTGAATTTGTTCGTGGTTTCTAGACAAAAGAACTAATTTGATCCCGAGAAATAACTGAAGAATATAATACTTAGCCTTGAAATGTAGATGAAATAGGAGAGTTGACGAATCCGAGAACAAGGTTTTCGGGAAAAATAATGATGAGATAAAAAAGCGAGAAAGTAAAATTGTATATAAGTTCTGTATAGAATATATAAGTTAGCCAGAGATTCGTGTCCTTCATAATGATAGCTAAGCTCACTATTTATAGTTGTGTCTAGGGAAGGAGGTCCTAGGATGGTGTCGTCCTTTAATGTAAATTATGAGGGCCATTGATGAAGATGTAATGATGGACATAAATGCCAAATTTTCTATAACGGGCCGTTGCTCTTAATGTTGCAGAATATTCCTTATTAAATGCTACCGGGCGCAAGGCATTTAACATCTTTTTATGAACGTTATCCCTTCTGGTGACAAGTGGGATATTTGTGTTCGGTCTTCGGCTACCCTCGTCATGGGTTCCACGTGTCCTTCCTTTAGATGACCACATTTCATATCATATTTTACCCTATACAGATAGTCCCCCTGCTTCCCGGTAACATAACTTTGTGCTACCGGGAAGCTGGTAGAAATACTTTTTTGGCGGGAATTTCTATAATTCTCTCTGTAGGCTTCGGACGGCTGATTAGACGCACGTCTCTCCGTATTTAATATCCCGAACACACGTCATCCTCCGATTCAGCACATCTTTTGCCGATTAATGAGGTAATCACAACCATAAATTTAGCCGCCAAAATTGTACTTATACGCATCATCCTTTTCCCGTATACTTCACAATTTTCCAAGCTTTCGATTTGCATCTTTGTTCTTTATCTTTCCTCTAACATTCTTTAAACAAAAAAACAACTCTTTCTTTTTTCAATTCAATGGCTTTTTCTTTAAAGCATACCAGTTCTTCAAAGAACAAGAAAAAGGCCGAGGATTTTGTTCCTCCGATAGTAGGCTCCATTATCCCTATAAGTCTTATTACCACAAAAGACTTTGAGGAAAAATTCCCTGCTAACTCTCGTACATGGGCCGTCAGTAGATACCCTTCTTCCATTCGTCCTTCCAGCATTCCTGTTGTGAAGGAAGACTGCCGCTACCGTGAGTTGGATATTATCGCTCCTGATTTATTGGAGCGAGTGACTCTACCCAAAGAGGGTTCTACATATTCTTACACGTATCCTTTTTCTTTGGGTGCGTTTTCTTTGAGCGGGGAATTTGATTCTATGATTACAGAATTTTGTCTCAGTTACCAAGTGTGTTTGGCATAAGTAAGTCCTTCTGTGTGGAGGACGGTCGCCTGCCTTCGGCGTTTCTGCCAGGAGACTGGAGAGGAGCTAACCTTAGCTCATATAATGAATCTCTACTCTCCCAAGATTTTTCGTGGGGAATGATAAACTTCTGCAAACATGGCCATCATGCTCTGCTGACCAGCATGAATGATGACAGTGACCATGGGTGAATGGAATGGTTCGCTGCAGCTGCTACCCATGACATCATTCCAACAACGGCATCATCCTTTCCGGCCGTTTGGAACCGCACTCGTAAGACCTTTGTTTGATATTTTTACTAAATATCCTTCTATAGTCATATTGATCTTTTATCCTTGCATATTTCAGCAACTAAATGGATCCCCGGTGGTTGAAGGTTTGGACCGGTGGATTCATAAATTTTGGACGTTATAATGCCCCAAACTCGTTTGGGGAAAGAACTGGCCCCCAAATATGGGTGGAAGGCAAAAAATCATGGTAATTCAAACTCACCCTATTTCAATTTTTCATGTGAAGAACTTGACTAATCTCTTCTATCTTTTCCTTGAAATCGGGTCTACCTGCGGGCTCAGTTGTTGTCCCTGAGGATGACGTTTTGGCTAATCTTGCTAATGCAATGAGGTTGCTTCAGGAGGCGCTTACTTGAGTAGGTGTCTCCGGACCTGCTTCGGGCACATGTGTTACGGAGTCCCCGGCCGGAGAACAAGCAACCAAAGAGAAGGCGTCCCTCCGCGGCCGGGGAAAAGAATAAGAGGGTAAAGGCCAGTGCCCCCGAGTCATCTCCGGAACTTGTATTCACCAGCCCTCTTTCCGGGCCAATCATAGACACCGTGATGACTGACAATGATGGAGAAACCAGTGATGATGGGGCTTCTCTACACAAAAGGCGACGTTCATTATCAACTCAATAGAATGCTCAAACTGTTGAGTTAATTACACTAACCGAGGACGATACCTTGGCACTTTGGGGAGAATTTGATTTAGTGGAAAATGCCAATTTTCATTTTCGGGCGCAATTACCGTGCCCTGTATCGCAGGGATAAGTACCGAGTCTCTGCTGTCTTTGGTTGGTGAGCATCCAACAACTAGCAGTGCATTTGATGCTGCTGCTTCTCACTCTTCAACTCCATCAACTTCATTTCCATCTTTACCACCACCAACAATTGCTACATCATTTCCATCTTCATCCACTCTTCCACCATCAATGGATACATTATCTCCACTGGCCGCATCTGGTTACGAAGGAGATGTTCCTCCTCCCCATTCCCCAGTTCATGGGAATTTGGGGTAAAATTATGCTGCTCATTCTGAAGATCCCCATCTGAGGAGGATTGTTACCCTTTCGGTCTCTACCGGGTGCAACCTACTTTTCCGGCCGCTGGAGCTAGCTAATTATCTAAAGCCTTTGGCTTCAGAGAAATATTGGGAAAATGTTAGGGCACTCTCGGGAGAGTACCTATTGAATAATGCCATGCACAATGCTGCAGCGGTACGCTCCTTTCTTCCTTTGTTATTTCCTCTATTTTATATGGACGTATTATGAATTTCATCTTTCTTGTTTTGTAGGCCAAGTTTCTTGCTTCAGAGGGCCTTCAGAGGTTGATTCTTGATAAGGAAAAACTTACTTCCGCTCGAGATCAACTTTTGGCAGAGCGGGAGCAAAATATCGTTTGGCTCTCGGAATTGGAAGCCAAAGCTGCTGAGGCTGTTGCATTTAGAGGCTCATTTGCAGCAAAGCGAGCAAGAGGTCCGCTGAGGGTTAGATTTGATGAAGCCAAGGCCATATGGGCTGAAGTCCATGACGTCGTTCTTGCTGCAACCGAGCGCGAGGCTGCCACTACTGAAATAATGACTGACTTAGAAGCAGCCTTGAACTCCAAAATCGAAGAGCTTGCTGCTGCGTGGTCGAAACATGCCCAGTTGGAAGAGAAGTACAAGAAAACTATCAAGCATAATAGGCTCTATAGTTCAACTGTCTGCGACCTTGACGTTAGCCTTAGATCTATTAGGTCCGCCAGGGAAAGGCTTTCTGCCGAGATAGCTCAAACTCAAAGAGGAACTTAAGCACCGATCGACTTCCCTCATTGTTAATAAAACTTACGCTATGTATAGCATGAGGAGAAAAACCTTGGAAGAGGGCAAAGCTGCTATCATTGATTTCGATGCCGAAATTGCTAAGGCCCAAGAGCTTGAGTTGCCTGCTAAAAATGGACTCCCGGTGCAGTTTGATGCTCTTGGTTCTTCTGGTTACGGTTTCGAGTTTTTAGGAACTGAAGAGGAGGAAGGCAACGATGTTGAAGACCAAACTGCGGAAAATGTCGAGCCATCGACGGGTCCACGTACTTCTCCCGGGGATGCGGACACTTCTCATTTAAATCCTTCTGTTTTCAAAAGTACAAAAGCATTTGTTATACTAAAAACAAATTGCCATTACTTGTGGCTATCTTGTACAATTTGTTTCTACGGGGCTGGCTGAGCAGTCCCCGATCCCGATATTGCATTTTGTTTTCGGATTTTCGTTCCCAGTCGATGTGGTAGTTAATGATGTCGTATCCTCATATCATTCCCCCCAGCGTTCGAATGCGAAGAATGCGAATTGGAACACTGGAAGTCTTGTGCCTTCAAAGATTCCACCAATGATATTGCTAGATAATCCTTAACTCAGTAACACACCTTACTTTCCCTTAGGAATATATGCTATCGAGCGAAAGATTATCTAACAATCCTCTAGTGGTTTATGCTCGTGAACTGTCGGGTAACCTTTGTTCGGTAGAGAAATTAACTTCCCAGTGGGAATTTGCTATCGATCCAAAGCTTATCTAAACACCCCCAAGTGGAAGCTTGCTTGTTTGCCTTGCTATTAAAGGTCTTATTGTTGCTGACTTCGTAGTATGCTTTCTATCGCTGCCTCGTTAAAAACCTTGCCAGAAAAACCCAATTGGGACAAAAACTGAACGAAGGGAAAAAGAGTGCAGCACTTACTTTTAGATTGGATATTGTTCATCAGCAATAATATCTTTTGATGTGCGCCTCGTTCCAATTGCTAGGCAACTTGTCTCCATTTTGGTTCTCCAGCTCGTATGAACCTTTCCCAGTGATAGCTGAAATTTGGTAGGGACCTTCCCACGTTGGACCCAGCTTCCTCGCGTTGAGCTCTAGGGTATTTTGGGTTACGTCCCTCAGAACTAAATCTCCTACTTTGAAATAACGGAAACTGGCTCTCCAATTATAATACTGCTCATTCTCTGCTTTTGAGCTGCCATTCTTACACGCGCCAAGTCCATGTGATCCGTAAGTAGCTCCAAGTTGATTAACATTACTTAGTTGTTCGATTCTTCATTTGCCTAGAAGTATCTCAAAGTAGGTTCTCCTACTTCCACCGATATTAGAGCTTCTGCACCATACACAAGAGAAAAAGGAGTTTCTCCTGTGCTCGACTTGGCCGTTGTTCAGTAAGCCCACAGAACTCTAGGTAATTCTTCGGGCCAATTGCCTTTTACCGCTTCCAACCTTTTCTTGAGGTTTTCAATAATCACTTTCTTTGTTAACACGGCTTGACCGTTTGCACTCAGATGATAAGGTGAAGAGGTGATCCTCTTTATCTTCAAATCTTCAAGGAACTTTGTAATTTTTCCATCGATAAACTGCGGCACATTGTCGCATGCTATCTCTTTTGGTATTCCGAACCTGCAAATTATATTTTCCCACAGGAAGTCGACCACTTCGCGTTCTCCGATCTTTTGATAAGTACCTACTTCCACCCATTTAGAAAAATAGTCAGTCAGCATTAAAAGAAACCTTGCCTTTCAGGAGCCGGTGGCAGCGATCCGACGATGTCCATCCCCCATTTCATGAATGGCCACGGGGACAGAATCGAATGTAAGGGTTTTGCTAGATGATGTAGTTGCCTCTTTTTTTTTTGCACCAAAGAATCTGCGCCCGAGTAGTTGCCTCATATCTCTTCATAGACCTCTCTCATGATATAATTAGCTTCTGACGCTCCTAAGCATCGGGCCAACGAGCCTTGGAAGGATTTTCTATACAATTGGCCTTTCTTGAAGCTATAACGTGCAGCTTTGGCACGTAGCGCTCGAGATGCTTTAGGGGTCTTCGGGCAACTTCCCATGCTCGAGATAGTCGATTATTTCATTTCGCCAGTCCCAGACCAAACTAGTCGAATTCACCTTGATTTCTGTCGATGAGCCCAAGTTTGCCAATGCATCTGCTTCTTTATTATTGTCCCTCAAGATATGAGTAATTGACCACTCCCGGAATCGCGCCAACAGAGCTTGGACCTTTATCACGTATTGTTGCATACGTTCCTCTTTGGTGTCAAAGATTTCGTAGACCTGATTTACCACCAACTGTGAGTCACATTTGATTTCGATGACCTCGGAGTCAAGTCCCCGGTCCAATTCGAGCCCTGCAATCAAAGCTTCGTACTCTGCTTCATTGTCAGTTAAAGGGATCGTTCTGATGGCTTGCCTTAAGGTTTCCCCCGAAGGACTGATTAAGACTATTCTGAGTCCGGACCCTTTTACGTTGGAAGCTCCGTTCGTAAATAAAGTCCAAATCCCCGATGTCGATTCTGACACCATTAATGTCTCCTTGGTTGCCAGAGGCAATAGTCCGGGACTGAAATCAGCCACGAAGTCAACCAAGACTTGCAAATTAATTGTAGTCCTCGGTTTATATTCTATGTTGAACTTGCTCATTTTGATGGCCCATTTGGCCAACCTCCCTAAGAGCTCGGGTTTATGGAGGATGTTCCACAAAGAGAAAGTAGACCACAACTATCGAGTGGCATTGGAAGTAAGGCCTCAGCTTCCGAGCGGCAACTACAAGAGCTAAGGCCAGTTTTGCCTAATGTGGGTAGCAAGTTTTTGCTCCCTCTAAAATTTTGCTGACGTAATAAATGGGAAATTGCATACGGTCTTCTCGAACTAAAACCGCACTTACCGCAACTTCTGAAACCGCGAGGTAGACTAGCAATATTTCACCTTCTTTTGGTTTTGAGAGCAACGGAGAGCTTAATAAGTACTTCTTCATGTCCTTCAAGGCTTGCTGACACTAGGATGTCCATTCGAAATTATTTTCTTTTTGAGGTGCGAAGAAGAGAGGACATTTTTTCGATGATCGAGAAATGAACCTGCTCAAAGTTGCTAATCTCCCTGTGAGCCTCTGGACTTCTTTTACATTTGACAATTAATCCGGGATATCCTCTATGGCCTTGATTTTGTCGGGGTTTACCTCAATTCCTCTTTGTGAAACTAGGAATCCCAGAAACTTACCTGAACTGACCCCGAACGCGCACTTCTCAGGGTTAAGTTTCATGTTATGCTTCCTTAGGATGTCGAATGTTTCTTGCAAATGCTTAAGGTGGTCATATGCATTCAATGAATTAACGAGCATATCGTCTATATTACTTCCATAGTCTTTCCTATTTGCTTTTCGAACATCTTATTCATGAGTCGTTGATAAGTGGATCCGGTGTTTTTCAACCCGAAGGGCATCACATTGTAACAATATGTACCGAAATTCATTAAAAACGAAGTCTTTTCCTGATCTTCTAGGTTCATCGTAATTTTATTCTACCTCGAATAAGCATCGAGGAAACTCATTAACTCGTGCCCCGCCATGGCATCAATCATTTGATCGATATTTGGCAATGGGAATGAGTCTTTCGAGCACGCCTTATTAAGATCCTTGTATTCTACGCACATGCAAAATTTATTATTTTTCATAGGAACTACTACTATATTAGCTAGCCAGTCCGGATATCTTACCTCTCGGATTAAACCGATATTGAGTAAGCATGTTACCTCTACATTGACGAATTTATTCCTGACTTCAGCAATAGGGCGCTTCTTTTGTCTTACCGGAGGTATGTTGGGATCCAAGCTTAACTTGTGCACGGCTACCTACGTCGGGATACCCGTCATATCCTCGTGCGACCATGCAAAACAATCGGCGTTAATTTTAAGAAATTCAATAAATTTAGACTTGAGATCCGGGAAGTCTTGTTCCCAAATGGAATTTCCTTTCTAGGAATTCTTCAAACAACACAACTTGCTCTAGTTCTTCGGCCATGGACTTCGTTGCGTCCGTCTCTTCTGGAACTTGGAAATACCTTGGCACCTGATATTTTTCCGATTCCTCTATCCCCGCGTTAACTTCTTCCGGTTCGAGGGTAGGTGTCGGTTCCTGTAATTACTATGTTGCGCGCTCCTTTCCTTTGCTACTAGAGACCAAAATTGCATTCATCTCCCTTGTTGTCGATTGATCACCCCTTATCTGCTTGATCCCCTCGGGTGTCAGAAATTTCAACAATTGGTGATACGTTGAAGGCACAACTTTTATCTCGTGTAACCATGGCCTTCCCAGGATGATATTGTATCCTATGTCTGTGTCTACAACTTCGAACAAAGTTGTTTTAGTTACTTCTTCAGCGTTCGTGAGCAACAAGATCTCTCCCCGGTTTGTCACGCTCGCGAGGTTGAATCCAGTGATAAGCTTTGTTGCCGGAATAATGCTTCCGATGAGTTTAGCTTGCTCCAGGTTTCTCCATTGTATGATATTAGTTGAACTTCCTGGACCCACTAGTACACTTTTAATCTTAAAATCTAATACATTTAAAGAAATTTCCAGTGCATCGTTCTGTGGTAGCAGCAATCCGTCTGCATCTTTCTCGGTAAAGGTGATATCGTCTTCCTAGAGCCTTTTACTATGAGTTATTGATACTTTCGCCTTCTTTGCTACCGAAAAGGTGAACCCAGTAATCCCATTCCATCCGAAGATCATATTGATCATTTGGCGTGGGGGGTTTTTCTCCTGCTTTCGTGGGTTCCGCGTTGTCTCTGTTCCGACCATAATTGTTCTTAGCTTAGTCACTCAATGAATTCTCTAAGGTGACCATTCTTCAATAGTGTTGCCACTTCTTCTCGGATGTGTCGGCAATCCCCTGTTCGGTGGCCGTTCATCCCATGGTATTCACACCATAAGTTGGGATCCCTCTGGCTGGAATCAGATCTCATAGATCTCGGGAATTGTGATTCTTTGATGTTTCTCATGGCGGATACCAACTCCATTATACTGACGTTGAAGTGATATTCCGATAACTTGGGGTAAGAAGGATCCCGCGACCCCGAAGTTTCTTTATCCTGCAGCGATCTGTTGTTCTGGCCACGATCGTTCCTTCTGTCAACAACGAACTTGTCTGCTATCTGGAAGCCTTTGACGCGACCTTCGATTCGTTCGTATGGCCAAAATTGGCCCCTCGAGGTTCGCCTGTCTGCGTCGTAGTCATCTTTTTCATTATTCTTCTCTCGTCCTTTGGCCGATGATGGAAAGCCAACTTGATCATCATAGATTCTTATCTTTGACTCATACTGGTTGTGGACATGTGCCCAAGTCGTTGCTTGAAACTTGAGCAGACTTTCCTTCAGCTTCCGGGAAGCGTCTGAACTTCTCGGATTCAATCCTTTGGTGAACGCTTCAGCCGCCCATTCATCCGGGACAGTCGGCAATAACATTTTTTCCTTCTAGAATCGGGTAACGAACTCTTGTAATATATCGGCCTTTCGGGCTTATACTTTTCTGGCACCGGCATGAGCCTTGATGAAAGAATCCACGAAAATCTCAAAGGAGTCTATGGAATGCTCGGGATAACAATGAATACCACGTTAGGGCTCCCCTCGTGAGTCTCTCAAAATTTCTTTAGAAACACAGATTCAATTTCGTGAAGCGCTAGATCATTTCCTTTTACGTTGTTGTGTAGGTGGTAATATGCTCGTGTGGGTCTGAAGTACCGCCATACTTTGGCACTTCAGGTATTTTGAACTGCATTAGGATTAACTCTGGTGCTGCACTCAGCTTGTACGGAAAGTAAGTATACTTTTTTCGAATCCAGGCCCTTCAGTACTGGTGGTGCGCTTGGGATTTGGTCCATGCGGGCGTCTACCTCCCTCATAAACCATAAAATCATTCTTGAATGGGTCATTCTTGTTTTTGAGACCAGATCCGCTTCCCCCAGCCTCGTCGGAGCTGACTTCACCACTGGGAGTGTTGTAGTCGACTCTCTGTGTTGTTTGGTTTGCGGGGAGATCGGGAGGAATTGGATCTCGCCTGTTTGCATTATTCGAAGCCCCCGACAGCGCCTGCTTCAGCTCCGTCATAACCTTATCCTGCCACATGAGATGGCCTAGAATGATCGCTTGTTGTTCTTGTAAGACCCGCATCGCATCAACGACATGCTCCTTATTAGCATCATCAGGAGTTATCTCCCGAACATGTCGAGGATATTGCCTGTCATGCACTGGCGTGGTGCCATTCCCCTCGTTGTGGGTGTCACTGATTAAATCCTCAAAATGAGGTTGGTCCCCTCAAACTTCAGGATTGTACGTGCTATTAATAGTGTTATCTGCCATTTTGTGATCTTCTTTAAGACAAAACAATCAATGTACGTTAGCAAAAAAGGCAAGTATCAATTTAATTGCACGGCTGTCTAGACCCCACGGTGGGCGCCAAACTATTTACGCGTAAAATGGTACAGTTGAATTTGTTCGTAATTTCTAGACAAGTGAACTAATTTGGCCCTAAAATAAAGAAATATCTGAATAAATATATAATACTTAGCCTTTAAATGTAGATTAAATAGAAGAGTTGACGAATCCGGGAACAAGGTTTCCAGGCAAAATAATGATGAGATCAAAAGGCGAAGTAAAATTGTATATAAGTTCTTTATAGAATGTAGTGTAAGTTAGCTAGAGAATTCGTGTCCTTTACAATGATAGCTAAGCTCACTATTTATAGTTGTGTCTAGGGAAGGAGGTCCTAGGATCGTGCCCTCCTTTAATGTCAGTTACAAGGGCCATTGATGAAGATCTAACGGTGGACATAAATGCCAAATTTTTTGTAACGGGCCGTTACTGCTCTTAATGTTGCAGAATATTCCTTATTAAATGCTATCGGGCGCAAGGCATTTAACATCTTTCTATGAATGTTATTCCTTCGGGTGACAAGTGAAATATCTGCATTCGGCCTTCAGCTATCCTCGTCATGGGTTCCACGTGTCCTTCCTTTAGATGACCACGTGTCATATTATATTTTACCCTATACAACAGTGGCATTGTTTCGGCTATTTGGTTGACATGTAACTGTGTACTAGTTATTATTAATCGGACCGAGGGTTGACCTTGAGTTTGATTTGTTTAAGATTATGAAAATTTTCACCTAGACTAGTTAGAATATGTTATTCAATATTTTGGATAGATTGAGTCCTTTAGAGGCCGTTTGGTGGGTGTTCTAAACGTTGCAAGGCCGGGGAACTTCCCGTTAGCAAGGTAAGTGAGACTTTAAGCTTTGATGCTTACTTTTCTGAAATTCGTTTTCAAACTATATTTTTTGCCCGGTCTGTGTGTTGGAACAAGCGTGTGCTTGACAGAATCAGTGGTCTTAGAATAGCCGCAAATAGATTATTTTTATGAAATATAAAGAAAACAAAAAAATTATTTTATAAGTTGTTTGATGGCGTGATACGACCGTGAGCCATGATGTTGAATTTGATAGTTTGATACGGCTGTGAGTCATGGTGTTGAGTTTGATAGTTTGATACGGCTGTGAGACATGATGTTGGGGTCATTGTGTATGCCTTTGTACATCACCCAAGCATTGTGTATGTTTCTTGATATATTTGGGGTATATATACTTCAGTGAGCATTGTGTATGCTACGTTACATATTTGAGGCATTGTGGTGTCGTTGTGGACTCGTAGATGTGTTGGCTAATTTCTTTCGTTGTAATTATGACAAGTCCTTAGTGTGTACTCTTTTTGGTTAATTCTTATTAACTCTGGTGATACATAAATATTGAGTTATTGTATAATCATCGTATTTATTATATCATTCTTGTTGTGGTGTGTGAATATTCTAACACTTGTTCCAAAAGTATTTAAAGTGGCGGGTTGAGGATCATACTAGTTATATTTATGTATAACTCCCTCCTTACCTGCATCTCAATGCAGATACTATTGCGGACGATAGAGCTAGTGGCAAAAGAGTTCGTTCAGGCCGATTCTGTTGCTGAGGTGAGCCACCGCATTATTTGTGGAGGATGTCACTGCAGCTTTATCTAGTTTGTGTTAGTTATTTACTTCTCTTTGGGGGTTTGCCTACCCGTCAATTAAATTTATGTCACTTTGTTAGATGCTCCATGGTCTTAGTGTGGGATTTGAGTTAGGGTATTATTATTGTAGTGACTGTTGGTCCTTCTATCAATTGACTAAGGTATTGGTTGGTAACTATTTTGTTTTTAATTGTTCTCTCAGTGTTTGTATAAATAGTTAAATATATTAGAAATGGGTTCACCTGGCATGTGGTATTAGATGGGTGCCAGTCACATCTAGGGGGTAGTTTGGGATGTGACAGACAACGTATAAGAAAATAGTCTACGAAGAAACTGGGGAGTGTGAGCGATATTGTAGTTATGTGGTAGTATCAAAAAAGGGTTATTTCTTCTAAGTGTTCAAATGGTCTTTGGAGTATTTTACTCGGGCCTAAAAAGTGTAAAATTCCTTCTGATAGTGATATCGGTTGCTCCTCTCGAGGTCGTGGTCTTTTCCCTTATTTAGAAGGGTTTTCTACATAAAAATCTTGGTGCCATTGTCGCTCTTTTATTCTTGTTATTATCGTATCTCGGTGTTACATTATTATTTCTCATCTATTATCGTGAATATTACTTTCTGTAGGGTGTTTATTTCCAACTACTGGTATCGGAGCACAGGTTCTTCTCGTACATAGAAACATTATTCACGTCGGTGTTACTATACTCAGGAAAAAAAATATCCAAAGTAAGTACGAGGTAGCAAAATTCAATGGAGATAGAAGTTTCTCAACATAGCAAAGAAGGATGAGGGATCTTCTCATCCTACAGGGATTATACGAGGTACTAGATGCTAATGCCAACAAGCCTGATACCAAGAAAGCTAAGAAATGGGCTGACTTGGATGAAAGACTGCTAGTGCAATCAGGTTGCACTTATCACATGATGTGGTAAATAAAATCATTGATGAAGACACTACATGTGGTATTTGGACAAGGTTGGAAAGCCTATACATGTCCAAAATGTTGGCAAATAAATTGTACCTGAAGAAGCTGTTATACACCCTACAAATGGGTGAAGGTTCATACTTCTTATCACACTTGAATGTGTTTAACGCACTAATCATACTGCTTGCCAATATCGGAATAAAGAACGAGGAAGAAGATAAATGCATCTTGCTTTTGAACTCGTTACCATCTTCGTATGATAATTTGGCAACAAATATCTTGCACGGAAACACCACCATTGAGTTAAAAGATGTCACATCAACTCTTATACTCAATAAGAAAATGAGAAAGAAGCCTGAAAATCAAGGACAGCCTCTCATCACAGAAGGTAGAGGCAAGAGTTACCAAAGGAGTTCGAGCAACTATAGTAGATCCGGAGGTTGTTGGAAGTCCAATAACCGATCCAAATGAAAAGCTAGAAATTTCTACAATTGCGATCAACCAGGTCACATAAAAAGAAACTACCCAAATCTAAGGAAGGGCAAAGGTGAAAGCAGTAGCCAGAAGAATGACAACAACACAACTACCATGGTGTTAAACAATGATAATGTTGTTCTCTTCATAAATGAGGAAGAGGAATACATGCACTTGGAAGGTTCAGAGTCAAAATAGGTGGTTGACACAGCAGCATCTTACCATACCACACTGGTAAGGGAATTTTTTTTGAATATATTTATCGGGTGATTTCAACAATGTGGGAATGGGTAAGACAAGTTTAGTAACATTTATACCAATACAAATGCATGACACATTAGTTCTAAAGGACATGTGACATGTACCTGATTTTTGGATGAACTTGATCTCGAGAATAACTTTGGACCGAGATGGGTACAAAAACTATTTTGCAAATTAAAAGTGGAGACTCACCAAGGGACCATTGATGATTGCAAAAGGATTTTCTTGTCGCACATTATACATGACAAATACAGAAATATGCCGAGGTGAATTGAATGCGACAGAAGATGAGATTTCTACAAATTTTTGGCACAAAAGAATAGGTCATATGAGCGAGAAGGGATTGCAGACTCTTACCAGGAAATCACTTATCTCTTTTGCCAAATGTGCGACGGTAAAACCCTGTAATTACTGATTATTTGGTAAACAACAAAGAGTCTCATTACAGACTTCGTCAGAAAGAAAATTGAATACACTTGATTTTCTATATTATAATGTTTTTTTCTAATGAAAATATAATCTATGGGCCATAACAAATATATTGTTACTTTTACAAATGATGCTTCACAGAAATTATGGATTAATACCTTGAAACCAAAGATCAGGTATTTCAAGTTTTCCAGAAATTTCATGCTCTGGTAGAAAGGGAGACATGCCAAAAGATAAAGCATCTCCGAAGTGACAATGGGTATGAGTACACTTCAAGGGAATTTAAAGAGTACTCAAGTCATGGGATCAGACATGAAATGACAGTTCTTGGAACTCAACGCAATTGCGTAGGTGAGAAGATGAATTGCACCATTGTTGAGAACGTGTTCGGCTGCAGAGTTTTTACACATGTACCAAAGGAGCAGAGAGAAAAGTTGGATGATAAATATGTTCCCTACATATTCATTACTAATGGAGATGAAGAGTTCGGGTGCAGATTATGGGATCCTCTAAAGGAGAAGGTTATCAGAAGTAGAGATATAATCTTCCGAGAAAGTGAAGTTGGAACTGCAGATGATCAGTCAGAGAAGGCCAAGAATGGCATAATACCTAACCTTGTTACCATTCCTTCTGCTTCTAACACTCGCACAAGAGTAGAAAGTAAAATCGCCGAGGTTGCCGAGCAGGGACAGGGAGCAGGGCTAGCAACCTGATCAGGTTATTAAGTAGGGGGAGCAACTTGATGATGATAATATCGAGCAAATGGAGTGCCCCACTTAGGAAAAAGAACAACCTCAACCTTTAAGGAGATCAGAAAGGCCATGGATAGAGTCATGCAAGTACCCTTTCACAGATTATGTCTTAATCAGTGATGGAGGGAGCAAGAAAAGTCTTAAGGAGGTGTTGTCCCATCCAAAAAAGAACCAGTGGATGAAAGCCATGCTAGAAGAGATGGAATCTCGACAGAAAATAGCACGTAAAAACTGGTTGAACTTTCAAAGGGTAAAAGACCACTCAAATGCAAGTGGGTCTTTAAATTCAAGAAAGATAGAAATGGGAATCTAGTCAGATACAAAGCTCGATTGGTGGTAAAAGTCTTCGAATAGAAGAAAGGTATTGATTTTAATAAAATTTTCTCACTTGTTGATTTTAATAAAATTTTCTCACCTGTTGTCAAGATCTTGAAGTGGAGCAGTTGGACGTAAAAACTATATTTTTTCACAGAGATTTGGAAGAGGAGAGATATATGGAGGAACCAAAAGAATTTGAAGTAGCTAAAATGAAACACATGGTGTGCAAATTGAATTAGAGAATATATGGGTTGAAGAAGGAACCAAGGCAGTGGTACATGAAGTTTGACTTATTAAAGTCAAAGGTACGTAAAGACCTTTTCAGATCCATGTGTATACTTCAACAAATTTTCTGACAATAACTTTGTTCTTTTTATGTGGATGATGTGTCACTTGTGGACAAGATAAGTAGCTGATTGCAAAGCTGAAAAGATATTTGTCTAAGTCATTTGATATAAAGGACTGGGGCCCAGCACAATAAATTCTACGGATGAAGATTGTTCGAGAGTGAACATGCAAAAAGTTGTGGCTATCTTAGGATAAGTACATTAAGCGTGTAGTAGAATGCTTCAACATGAAGAGTGCTAAGCCAGTCAATACACCTCTTGCTGGTCATCTGAAGTTAGGCAAGAAGATGTGTCCTACAAAGTTAGGCAAGAAGATGTGTCCTACAACAAAGGAGGATAAAGAGAGTATGGCCATAGTTCCCTATTCTTCAGCAGACAAAAGCTTGATCTATGCAACGGTATGCACCAGACCAGATATTGCTCTTGCACTTGGAGTGCCCCACTCAGGAAAAAGAACAACCTTAACCTTTGAGGAGATCAGAAAGTCCATGGATAGAGTCATGCAAGTACCCTTTCAGAGATTATGTCTTAATCAGTGATGGGGGAAGCCAGAAAAGTCTTAAGGAGGTGTTGTCCCATCCAAAAAAGAACCGGTGGATGAAAGCCATGCTAGCAGAGATGGAATCTCTACAGAAAAATAGCACGTAAAAACTGGTTGAACTTTCAAAGGGTAAAAGACCACTCAAATGCAAGTGGGTCTTTAAACTCAAGAAAGATGGAAATGGGAATCTAGTTAGATACAAAGCTCGATTGGTGGTAAAAGTCTTCGAATAGAAGAAAGGTATTGATTTTAATAAAATTTTCTCACCTGTTGTCAAAATGACTTCTGCTCAAATAATTTTTAGCTTAGCAGCTAGCCTAGATCTTGAAGTGGAGCAGTTGGACGTAAAAACTATATTTTTTCACGGAGATTTGGAAGAAGAGAGATATATGGAGCAACCAAAAGGATTTGAAGTAGCTAAAATAAAACACATGGTGTGCAATTTAAATTAGAGTATTTATGGGTTGAAGCAGGAACCAAGGCAGTGGTACATGAAGTTTGACTTATTCATGAAAAGTCAAAGGTACGTAAAGACCTTTTCAGATCCATGTGTATACTTCAACAAATTTCCTGACAATAACTTTGTTCTTTTATTATTATATGTGGATGATGTGTCAATTGTGGACAAGACAAGTAGCTGATTGCAAAGTTGAAAAGATAATTGTCCAAGTCATTTGATATAAAGGACTGGGGCCCAGCACAATAAATTCTACGGATGAAGATTGTTCGAGAGTGAACATGCAAAAAGTTGTGGCTATCTCAGGATAAGTACATTAAGCGTGTAGTAGAATGCTTCAACATGAAGAGTGCTAAGCCAGTCAATACACCTCTTGCTAGTCATCTGAAGTTAGGCAAGAAGATGTGTCCTATAAAGTTAGGCAAGAAGAGTGTCCTACAACAAAGGAGGATAAAGAGAGCATGGCCATAGTTCCCTATTCTTCAGCAGACAAAAGCTTGATTTATGCAACGGTATGCACCAGACCAGATATTGCTCTTGCAGTTGGTGTTGTTAGCAGGCTCTTTGAAATTTCTAGAAAAGAATATTGGGAAGAAGTCTAGTGAGTACTCAGGTACCTAAGAGGTACAACTGGAGACCGCTTGTGCTTTGGACGATCTAATCCGATCTTGAAGGATTATATGAGATGCTGATATGGCAGGTGATCTTGATAATCATAAATCTGCCATTTGATAAATGTTTATGTTTTTAGGGAAGCTATATTATGGCAATCGAAGTTGTAGAAGTGTGTCGCACTTTCTATAATTGAAACAGAGTATATTACCACTGCTGAAGCTGGCAAGGAGATAGTATGGCTAAAATGGTTTTTTCAAGAAGTTGGATTGCACCAGAAGGAATATTTAGTCTATTGTGACAGTCAAAGAGCAATAGACTTGAGAAAAAATACCATGTATCATGCAAGAACAAAGCATATCGACGTGGGATATCATTGGATTTGGGAAAAGATAAAGGACAAATCTATGTAGGTCAGGAAGATCCTTACAAGTAAGAATCTTTCATATGTTGGCCGAGGTGGAACCAAGAGACAAGTTTAAGCTATGAAAATAACTTGCCGGTATGTATTCAAACTAGAAGCCCGGTATTACCTCCTTCTAGTGAATAGATCTGGAAGAGGAGATTTGTAAGATCCATGTCCTATTTGATAAGAAAAAGAAAAAATTGAAGATGAAGATTATAGGCATGTGCCTATAAAATAAAGGCTTGGTTGATAACCTTTCTTGGAGCCAAAGAATGCAATGAAAGGTGGAGAATATTTGCCAAGGTTTTCTATTTTTTATTTTTGCAACTTGAATCCCAAGTATTTTCTCCTATAAAAGGAGGAGCTCTCTCACTTCTTTGAACACACCATCAAAAAGAGATAAAAAAGAGTGAGCCATCACAGAAAGGGCATAAAAAATAGTTTGTGAGGAAAATAGAGAGTGTGAGCGATATTATAGTGAGGTGGGAATATCAAAAGAATGTTATTTCTTTTGACTGTTATAGTGGTCTTTAGATTGTTTTACTCGAGCCTACAAAATGTAAACTTCCTTGCTATATTAATACCAGTTGCCCCTCTCGGGGTCGTGATTTTTTTCTTATTTAGAAAGGTTTTCTCCGTAAAAATCTTGGTGTCATTGTCACTATTTTATTCTTGTAATTTACCGTATCTTGGTACTACGTTATTATTCTACTTTTAATATTGTAAATATTATTTTCTATGGGCGGTTTTGTTGCACCTTGTACTCTCATAGAATTCATCATAATGGAATCAGTATGAATTGGAGAGTTGAAGGACCTTCAAAATATAATAATGGTATAAAAAACTTATGGAAGTATTGTGAGGGTTGCAAGGTTTAGAAGCTAAAAAATAAGTTTCATCAAAAGTCGGCAAGTTGGAAATATTATAACCCATACTTTTGGGGCGAGACTAGGGTAATTAACATGATAAAAAGGTGATTTTATGAAGTATTTTAGTTGTATGATGGTCGTGTGTTAAGTTTTTAAGTTAAGTGAGTTGTGAAACAAAAGTCGACGAAAGTCGTTATAAGTTAAGTTCATAAATTTTACTAATATTTGGGTCTAATGTTATTGAGTTTTTCTCCCAATATACTTGGAGTTACGGGGTAATCCTTCCACAAAATTGAATATCTACGAGTCTAATTTTCAACGCATTAAACCTTTAGTCGATACTGTAAAAAGTAGAGCGATATTCGTTTTTTTGCAAGACTGCGCAAGCAGCTCCCTTTTGGGAGCCACAAAGTCGATGAAGGTTTATTTTGCTATATAAAGTGGTGGACTTCGTCTCCAAGCCTCATTTCAACCCATCTCAGACCCAAAATCTCCCTAGACCTCATAAACATATCCTTTAGGTTTGAAAGCCAAATCAAAGGTGGAAAATATAAAACAAGTGGATTCAAGCCTTAGGAACCCGAACTAGTCGATAGTTTGCCGCTTTCTCTCATTATTGCTGATGATTAAGGAAGACAAAGCAACAAAGTAAGCTATGTTAATTGAGGATTTGTGTGCTATAAGGTATGTTCTTCACCCATCTTCTTGGGTTGAGTCATTTTTAGGCCTATAGCAAGCTTAGATGTTGAAGGAAAACATGTTAAACTTGAAGTTGGAATTATGTTTGAGGTGTTACGCATATGGGACTGTTTTAGATGGTTTTTGAGCTAGGTTTTGGATGGTTCTTGATGTAGTATCTTGGATTTTTTGTTGTTGGTGTTGTTTCTCTTGTTGGTTTTGGTATTGGTTTGAATTTGAAGAAAACTATATAGCCATTGCCTAATTTTCTAAAAAACATAGGTATATTGTTATTGATTCTTTGAGCTTGGTATGGTGCTGAGAATGTATTATAAGATGTTGTAGGTGTTTTTGTTGTTGTTTAGACTTGGGTAAGTGAAAAACTTAAGGGGAGATGTTTTCTTATCTCTTATAGAACGAGTTTGTCACTCGATAAGAATTGTTAAGTTCAGTATGGTAACCTTGGTGCCCTTATTGTTGATTGTAGATTCAGAGTAAAGGAGGCTAAGCTAGAGTGAATACATAAGGATTCGGTATAAGTTATGTTAAGGCACTTTCTTCTTTCTTTTGGCATGATCTAAAGTGAAACGAACATAAATGATATGCTATTTCATAACGGATCTACTCCTAGCAACTAAGACTGCACATGTTGTTCTTTCCTTATAATGTTATTCTAAGCATGTATATATGATCCTTGAATTTTATTGAGGTTCATATTGATGGTATGGATGTCCATAACATTAATGAAAGGTGCAGCGACCTTACGTCACTACGAACGGTTCAGAATGTGATTCCATGCGTCCAGCATGCATTATCTATATGTACCTATTTTACTCTACTGAGCCGTGTTATAGTTGGCCGGGTATGGCACCTATGTGCAACCATTGATCAGTTGGGCTTTACCGAGCTCCACGTGGCCGGGTACAATTTTATCAAGCCTTATGATGGCCAGGTACATTTTTACCGAGACTATTACGATCGGGTACGATATGATGATGATGATAATGATGATGCCCATAGAGGTGTATGTTTTTAAAAGTGTGTATGTGTGTGTGTATATGTGTGTGTGTGTATGTGTGTGTGTGCGTATCATGCATTTTATGTCAGTCGCCCTCAGAGGCACTCAGATGTTACATGTTATATCTTCTCTATCTCTCTTTACATTACTATTCTTTTTTATGCTTTTCTACCTTACATACTCGGTACTTTATTCGTACTGACGTCCATTTTGCCTGGGGACACTGTGTTTCATGCCCACAGGTCAAGATAAACAGGTTGACGGTCCTCCCATTAGGTTACCAGCTCAGCGTAAGGTGTTGTTGCACTCTATTTTCTCCGTAGTTGCCTTTTGGAGTCAGTATGTTTATCTACATATGTTATGGGTATGACAAGGCATGTCCCCACCTTATAATGTTTATGTATTCCTTAGAGGTTTGTAGACAAATGCATATAGATGTTTTGATCGGCCTTGTAGGCTCGTGTATCTCATGTATATTATTCTGGGGTTGTCCTTTGTCGAATATTCTTTATGTTATATTTAGGTTATCTCATGACGGCCCTTCTAGCCCATTTACACATGATAGTATGGTTAAGGATACGTTACCTTGGTGCTCGGCAAGTAAGGCCTGGGTTCCCATTGCGTCCATCTAGTGTGGGTCGTGACAAACTTGGTATCATAGCAAGTCTGTCCTAGGGATGTCTACAAATTGTGTCTAGTAGAATCTTATTTATGGGTGTGTCGTGCGTCGCACTTATAAACAGGATGTTGGGACATTTAGGATGGTTATCTTCCTTTTATGTTCTAGATCGGGCGATAGAGCTGAGTTATAGTGAATTGTGTCTAACGTATGTGTTGATGTAGGTTGTACAGATGATGTCATTGCCCAGAAGAGCTGCAGCAAATCAGGATGTTATGAATGATTGGGAGGGGGGTATGATAACGTACACCCTCTGTTGGGACAGATCCGTCTGGGGACCAGGGTTAGTCACTCCCTCAAATAGCCCTGGTTCCATTAGTACCAAAGGAGTTGATGGAGGCTCTAGCATCATTAACTCTACGAGTTCCACCACCGGCTCCATCAAATTGGGATGTGAGAAAAGCAGTACATGTATTGACATAGTAGGTAGACTTAGGATTGGGATCATCCGAGGGCCCGTTATAGTGATAGAGCCCTTGAAGGGTCGGGAAATTCACAACCTAAGGAGATCTAACAGCGAGAGCCGTCTATATTTCCAAGAGATGATTCTGATAAAACTATGGGATAGACTAAGAGGGCTAGGATGTTGATGATTATAAAGGATTATCCGGTGGTGGTAGGTTGCTACAGACTGCGTTAGTACAGGTAGAGTATAGTTTCCCCGACCATTGTATCATCAGTACAGCCAGGCGCATGCCGGCCAATGTCATTTAGGAACGGGTGTTTGTTTTTGGTGTGGAAGTAAGAGCCACAAGATAGGAGCATGTCGAATGCTTAAGCATAAAGACCAAGATAGGAGTGGAGATGGAGCATTGGGCTCCGGAGATTAATTTTTGAGTATAGATACACGGCCCAATTTTCTTTTATAATGTTCATGCTGACTAGTAGAAAGTTACCCGGCAGTGTAGGGAAGCTCAGATAGATAGTTTCCGTCCCTTATGGATAAATCATTGTATATGCAAATAAAGTAAAGATAGACAGAAAGTGCAGCATGCGAAAGATAGCATCGGGGAGGTTCTACAGCTTATGCGGTTATCAGATAAGTAAAGCAATATCATACAACTGAAGAATGAGTCCGGTTAGAGTACGAGAAGTCAAGAATCGAGGATGTTTTGTTGAAATTACCTCGAACGAGACGAGAAGTGGAATGTCATGAAAGGTTTGTACGAAACCAAATAGAGCAATATGAGTGAATAGGGAATACTATTAGAGGATATAAGTTAAAGTATGGAAGTATAAAGATTCGCAAGCAAGTGAGCTCTAAGCTTATAAAGCAATATGGGCCACGTTTTCATTAAAAGTGGATTAGTAATTTTAACAGGGATTATCGAAAGGTCAATTTAACCATACAGATGCGAGGTACCGGTATCAGAGAATGACTTAGGATGAACTAGAACTAAGGTGCCGACTAGATATTCAAAGGACTCTCACACTAGCTACCATTGTAGTGATAGAATGAGTGAATGAGCAAATTGAGGAAGAGTATTAGTGGGAGAAGAAACCTGAAAGAAATTTATAAAGATCTCCTTGACAAGCTGCGTGAACTAAATTTAGACTAGTCGAAAGAAGGCATGCCGGCAAGAACGTATGACTCACTACATATATCGACCCCTATAAATTATCTTAGAGGGAGAAAGGTTACCCATAGTTCAATCATAAGTTACTAGGAATACGGACCTACGGAAGGCGGAAAGACGAGTAGGACTTCAAGCGTGAAACGTTGAACTATTTCCATGAGGGGGAAGATGAGGTGGTAAAACACTAAGTCGTGAACACGTTTGTATAACAATGAAAAGATCAGAAAATTGGGACAAAAAGGAGTATAATCAGCTTTAAAGTAATGCATGGGTACAAACCATATGGAAAAGAGCGATATTAGTTTATAAATTGATGACAAGCATAGTCAGTCACACACTTTTTACATAGGAATGTTAACCTGAAGAATGTGTTAAAGTTGGAAGATATGATTCCAAAGGAAATTTCTAAGATTGGAAGGAGAAGGAAGAGCAATCATAAGGAGTTAGAAAGGGACCCGAGTACGATGACTCTTGAAATTAAAGATAGACCATGGTAATATAAAAATATTACAATCGTGAGGGATAGTCCAGATGACAGCAAGAACAAGGGAGCTAGTACAATATTTCAAGGAAAACACAAAAGAACGGAAACAATCTAAGTAGAAACAAAAAGGTCGACATCAAGGATAAGACTCAGGATAGACAATAAGGAAAGGACGAAGTAGAAAAAAGCAGTATGAAGGTAAGATGTTTCAAAACGTTAGTTTCTATAAATTGGAACCTAACTAACAAAGGAATACACTAAATGTATACGGTAACAAGAAGATGGAAATCAGTAGAGGAGGTCCAGAACTATATGTACAAGGAATTCAGAATGTGGCGAAATTAGATCAGAGTTGCAAATAAGAAATATCATAATATAAGCCTAATAAGAAGCCGTTGACAACTAGTGGCAGTGGAAAAAATAAGGAGGAATGGAGAACCATAATGGTATACATGTTTCATATAAGACGGCTTAGAACTAGAATAAAAAGAGCATAATCAATATTGTAACGGAGGCGTTTAGTCGTAAGTCATTCGTGGTTTAATAAATGAGCAAGACCAAAAGGAAATTAGGGTTGACTAGAGGTCTTCATTAATTAACAGGTTCGGAATACGCTTGACAGACTCAATAATAAAGATATAAGGGCCTAGAACATGGCAGAGTCATCTCTTATAGATAAGGAAGATTTCCATTTGAGAGAAAGTTGAAAGGGGTATTCGCCAAGAGAAAACTACAGCTTTTGAGTCGATTGAATGAGGGATCCTAAAATATGATTATCAATTGCGTATTAGGACACAAGTTCATTATTCACGCTATTCTATTCATTTCGAAAAGTTGAAGATATACCTGATGTCAAAGGATTACATTGGTAGTACGATATGAAGAAAATCATTATAGGGTTCGTGGCTTAATATTCCAGTTGCTAATTGGACAAAGTAGAACATCAGGAACCCAATGGATTGACATGGAATAAAGTAACCAAAATATAGAAATGAGAAGTGATTGACATATTCGTTACAAATATAGCAAGTTTGATTCCACATGGACGATGGTGGTTAGTTTGAAAAAAATTAGTTTACTTTACACACTACCCTCCCCAGACCCCACTTGTGGGATTTCAGTGGGTTTCTTGTTGTTGTTATTGTTGTTGTTTTACTGGACAAATTGCTAAAGGGTATGTAAAACAGAAGGGTATAGAAGGTAGATCGGGTACATAATATTTCTGCCTCGATTACGGCTAATAGAGGTGCTCAGTTACAGATAACTTCTGAAAGTCCTCTCAAAGAAACTTGGGTATATAAGATAATTCTAGCAAGTAAAGCGTACAATTCAGATTCTCAAAGACATGTTACAAGATAAGATGCCAAATTTTATGAAAGGATGGGATAATTAATTACCAACTATTGAGTAGCGCACAACAATAACTATAGTAGTATCTATACATGCGCGAGGATCATAAGGGTACATTTTAACTGCACGTAGTAACTCCTTATAAAGCATGATGCGGAAGGAAATGTAGTTTCAAGACATTTTGAAAGACAGAATTGTTCGACCTGATTTAACGCATCAAGTTATAGAAAAGTTAGCCTTATTCAAGAGTGTTTGTGCTTAGAAGCGTCGCAAATCGAACCCCAACACCCGACAATGAGACTTAAGAAAATCTCTAGTTAATAATGATCTTTTTGAAAATTTCACTGACGAAGAGCATAATAACATATTGGGACAAGCTAATCAAGAAATATATAAAGCCTCGTACAAACTACCCAGAGAAAGGACTAAATTGAAATTTCCCTCAGATTAAAGATTCGTTCATCCGGTTATCATGTTCCAAAATTGAATAAATGCATTAAATGATATACAAGTAATAGAGGATAAATCTTATGAGAAGATTCTAGTAGCTATAAATGAATCATGAATCTATGCCGAAGAAACACATGAGGTTCAGATTACAAAGAACCTATCTTACGAAGAGGTTCTAGTTGCTATTTTATATCGTCACGTCCGTAGGTTGGGGACCAAGAAAGTAACTTCCGTAAAGATATTATTTGAAATAAGAACATCGAAGGAAAGACGCGGGAACTGAAGAAGAAAAAAATTCTAAGTACCGTCAGTTGTTTCAAATAGAAGATTCTTTACGGATGTAGCTCGATCATGTGTTTTCTTAGCCCATGTTATGTGATTTCGATTAACACTCATTGTATGATTAAATGATATTCAGAATTGAAGCGTTACAACATATTCCTGAATTATTTAGACACAAGGTATGGGATAGTCCTATTTACAAAAGAGAATCTATCAAAATTTTCGTAAAATCCATATAAGCTAGTTCTCCTCTAAGACTCCTTTACATTCGAGGACAAATTTTTCAAAAGGGGGGAAGGATGTTACTGCCCGTACTCTCATGTTAGAGTTTGTCTTAAGTGAATCAATATGAGCCGGAGAGTTGAAGGACCTTTAAAAAGATAATGAAGGGTTAAAATAAGTTTTATGGAAGTATCGTAAGGGTTTAAAGGTTTAGAAGCTACATGAATCGAAAAAAATAAGTTTCGTCGAGAGTTGGCAAGTTAGGAATGTTATAACCCATACTTTTGGGGTGATACTAGGGTGCTTAACATGATAAGAAGGTGATGTTATAAAGTATTTTAGTTGTATTATAGCCGTGTGTTAAGTTTTCAAGTCAAGTGAGCTGTGAAACAAAAGTCAACGAAAGTTGTCACAAGTTACGTTCATAAATTTAATTGAAATTTGGGTCTAATGTCACTGAACATTTATACCAATATACTTAGAGTTACGGGGTGACCCACCAACCAAATTGAATTATCTACGAGTCTAGTTTCCAATGCATTAAATCGTTCATGATATGATATCGGAATAGAGAGATATTCACATTTTAGCGAAACTACGTAAGCCCCTTTGGGACCCACAAAGCCAGTGGAGGCTTATCTTGATATATAAAGTGGTGGGCTTCATCTCCAAATCATTTTCAACCCAACTCAAACATAAAACTAAAGCAAGAAGGTACTAATAAGTGGTTAAAATCCACACTTATCAGACATCCATGCCATCAATATGAACCTCAATAAGATTTAAGGATCATATATACATTCTTAGAATAACATTATAAGGAAAGAACAACATGGACAATCTTAGTTAGTAGGAGTAGATCCGTTATTAAATAGCGTATTGTTTACGTTAGATGAGAAATATTTTTTTAGGGTAACTTTTATAATGTAGCAACTAGTAGCGGTTAGACTTCTGTTTCATACTCTTTAATTGGGTGTGAATTGGACGTGATCTCCATAACGTTAATTGAAGGTGCAACAACCTTACGTCACTACGAAAGGTTCAAAATGTGATTCCATGAGCCCAGCATGCATTATATATATGTACCTATTTTACTCTACCGGACCGCGTTATAATTGGTCAGGTTCGGTACCTATTGTGCAACCACTGATCAGTTGGATTTTACCGAGCTCCACATGGTCAGGTACGATTCTACTGAGCCTTATGATGGTCGGGTACATTTTTATCGAGACTATAATGATCGGGTATGATATGATGATGATGATGCCCACATAGGCGTATATTTTTAAAAGTATGTGTGTGTGTGTGTGTGTGTATAGTTAACGTCACCTCCCTCTTAGGCACTCAGATGTTACATGTTGTATCTTCTCTCTCTCTCTTTATATTACTGTTTTTATTTATGCTTTCATGTCTTACATACTCGTTACTTTATTCGTACTAACGTCCCTTTTACTTGGGGACTCTGTGTTTCGTGCCCACAGGTTACGATAAACAGGTTGACGGTCCTCCTAGTAGGTTACCAGCTCAGCGGAAGGTGTTGTTACACTACATTTGCTCTGGAGTTGCCTTTTGGAGTCAGTATGCTTATGGCATAAGCTATGGGTATGACCGGGTCTGTCCCGACCTTATGATATTTATGTATTCCTTAGAGACTTGTAGACAGATGTCATGTATATAGATAATTTGTTCTGCCTTGTAGGCCCGTGTATCTCATGTATATCATTCTAGGGTTTTCCTTTGTTGAATATTATTTATGTTACGTTCAGGTTATCTCATGACGGCCCATTTACGCATGTGTCACGCCCCAAAACCGAGGGGCACGACCGGCGCTCGACCGGGTAGCCCGAGTCAAGCGGACCTGGGTGCCTTGCCTAACCCACGTGTTACCCCGTGATTTCAATACCCATCATTCAGGTGAAATAGCCGTTTATGATTAAGCACATTCTTACGAAAAAAAAATAACATACATGCTTACTTTACTTGGTATACAAGTTATACTGCCCAAATACAAAATACATAAGTACATAACCCACATTTCCTGTCTACGGAGCCTCTAGGGATACAAAAGAGTTTTACAATACTTGCCGGTAACAAGGCTCTGGCTATGCCTTACATAAATACCAAAATAAGACTCCGGGGAGAAAAGCGGCATGAGCCACGCAGGGCCCCGAGAGGAAAGGGGTGCACCAATACAGCTGACGGAAAGATGGAGGAGGTGCTATCGTCGGTGGCTGGAGTGCCCGCTATAGAACCACCTACAATCATAACAAGAATGTAGCGCCCCGGCAAAAGGGACGTCAGTACATTTGAATTGTACTGGTATGTATGAACAAACTTTACCCCAAGTAAAATCAATCAATACACAAAAAACAAACAGTAATAGGATCAACAATCAAATGCGCATGAAAGGAACAACCAAAACCAACAAGTTTCATAATCTCTCCTTTTTCCCTTTCAACATCATTTTGTACTCGAGAGTTTCATACATTTTCATTTCAATAGTGAATATGATCACTTTTCCACCCTTATTACCTCGGCCACCCTTATTACCTCGGCCACCCTTATCACCACAACCCACACCTTATAACTTCGTGTTGCGGCGCGCAACCCGATCCCACCGGATATTCACATTTAACACAACAACAATAGTTCACAGTTCAATCACATGGCTTCAGGCCATCCCGAACATTATTTCACAGCAACAATAACAATTTAAATCACAACGATAATTGCCCATGACAAGCCACACATGATGTTACCACAGTTGTTTCAATTGCATCAATCACGACTTCTTTCCATCACTTATTTCACAGCCCTTACCACATAAACACATTCACACACACACTTGGTTTGTTGCCATTTATTCACACTGTCATATCGGAATGTTAACCAACAATGTTCAAGGCAATTTAGTCACAAGAATTCATGAAATAGGCCATCTTGCCCTAGCACCCGTGAAGAAAACAAAATTCACAAATAGTCCACATAAGTAACGCATAATAATTACTCATACACCAAACAGGGTGACTTTACAAAGGTTAAAGTTAGCCATACATACCTGGAGTCGAATTTTCCTTTTTAACTTCTACTTTCAGTTCACCAAACATCCTAGTACCGTCAATCGAGTTCACAAGTTAACACATATATCTTAGAATTGAAGTTCACAAATACAACCCGAACTTATTTAGGTGATTAACCGCTCCTTTTTGCAAATCTTTACTCCTACCCAATTCCCCTTACTAGATTTTAGATATTAAAGGACATGCATGTATTGTTCAACTTATATTTTTCAAGAATCAATGCATGAGAATCCCCCTTTTTATTTAAATCTGAAAACCAATGAAAAGGGTTGGGGATTTTACCTGCAAGAACGAAGATGAAGATAATTACTCGAAATTTCGGGGCACGGGTGACTTTGAAAAATCAAATTGAAGAAGATAAGACTTTCTCTCTCAAGAACCCTCTCTTCCCTCTCTCTAGTTTTGTTCAGAAAATGTGTTAAAATGAAGGGTTGGGGTATTTTATTGAAGAAGCGGTCCTGTTTAAAAGTTAGAAAAATTAGAGCCCCGAGTCAGGTATGCGATCGCAAAGAGGAAATGCGGTCCGTAGAGTGGACCGCAAAAGTGCTCCAAAATTCTGAACATTTCTATTTGGGTTCGCGACAGAAATGCGGTCCACATACCAGTTATGCGATCACATAATGGACCGCATTTTGACCTCAACTTTGACTAACATCCTGACTCACTTTGCGACATAGATTCGGTCTGCATACTTGATTTGCGACCGCATTCTGGACCGTATAATAGCACTTTTCTGGAAAACTTTGATTCTTGATTTTAAATGCTAGATCAGTACAAAGGGTGGCACTACGAGCTACTAGGTTTTGAGTACAAGTTTTCACGGGGCCTTACATCCTCCCCCTCTTAAAATCATTCATCCTCGAATAAGGATTAAGGGTCACTTATTAGGAGCTCTTATGCAATCTTGTGCCTTCTACAACCTAAAATCTGTTAATAGTTTCCAAATTTGGCTAACTCTCTAAATTTCCAAAAATTTCGTCAGAGTTTCCTTTGTAATTAGACTTCTCTACCTGTCAGAGAGCCCCCGAAACACATTTCCAAGCACCATTACACAATTCCTACTATCCCTACATCTGGCATACCATTCATTACCTCAACATTTGCACATAATTTGGTCATTTCAATGAGTCCCATATAGTTCAACCACTTCAATACACTATACGCATTTCAATTAATCATTACTAATCTACACTACCATTAATCATTCACTTATCACATGAGTTTTTACAAAACTTTCATTTACCAAAAAGGGTTTTCACATGACTCAAATAATCACAACACATACAATTTTGCACAACTTGAGGAGTTAAAATAGTAAAGCATTTAGGGGAAAAATGGGATGTCTTTGCACCAAATTGAACACAACATCAGTTTGCTTAGAGATAAGAGTTCGCACGATCACCACTAGACTTGTTCAAACAGATGGGGATATTTTTCTTTCATTTCATTTTCCGCTTCCCATGTGGCTTCCTCGACTCGTTGACTTCGCCATAATACTTTAACTAAAGCAACTTCCTTGTTTCTCAATTTACGGACTTGCCTATCAAGAATAGTAACCGGAATTTCTTCATATGATAACTCTTCATTGACCTCGATAGTCTCAACTGGCACGATGGTGGATGGATCCCCAACCACTTTCTTTAACATAGACACATGGAACACCGGGTGCACTAATGACATTTCAGGGGGCAATTCCAGCCTATAAGCCACCTGTCATATCCTTTGAGCGACCCGTTACGGCCCGACATATCTAGGACTCAACTTCCCTTTCTTCCCAAATCGCATGACTCCTTTCATAGGAGATACCCTCAAGAACACCCAATCATTTACTTGGAATTCCAATTCTCTTCGACGAATGTCCGCATAGGATTTCTGGCGACTCTGAGCAGTTTTCATCCTCTCCTGAATGATTTTAACTTTTTCCATAGCCTGGTGCACGAGATCTGGCCCTAACAATTCTGCTTCACCCACTTCGAACCATCCAATCGGAGACCTACACCTCCTTCCGTACAATGCTTCAAATGGGGCCATCTGAATGCTAGCATGAAAGCTGTTATTGTAAGCAAATTCTATAAGTGGCAAGTGATCATCCCAATTACCTTTGAAATCCACACAAGCCCGCAACATATCTTCAAGCGTCTGAATAGTCCGCTCCGCTTGACCATCAGTCTGTGGATGGAAAGTCGTGCTGAGATTTACCTGAGTACCCAAACCTTGCTGAAACTTCTTCCAAAAATTAGCTGTGAACTGGGCCCCTCGATCTGAGATAATAGAAAGTGGAGTGCCATGAAGCTTTACTATTTCCTTGATATACAACTGAGCATATTGTTCTG
>NC_031995.1:109975379-109978675 GCF_001879085.1 Nicotiana attenuata | reverse complement strand
CGATACGGAGAACGGCTCATGAAGCTGTTCGGGTTCTATCCCAAAACTTGAAGCAATGAATGGGGTGACATAAGACAAAGAGGACCCCGGATCAATAAGAGCATAACAATCAATGGCCTGAACAGACAAGATACCTGTAACAACATCTGGAGAAGCCTCTGCACTATGGCGACCACTCAAAGCGTAAAACTGGCTGGGCCCACCCCTACCACGAGCTCCACCCCAACTGCACCACGCCTGCTGAAGCTGGAGGGCGCACGAATGATGTGGCGACTGAAGAACCGGATGATTGAGCAAATCCCCTACCCATGCCCTGACTGGGCGCTCGACAGTCCCGCCGGATATGACCCCTCACCCCGCATCTATAACACACTGGGATATCCAAATAACAGGTCTCGGAATGGAACCTCCCACACTTGGGGCATGGGGTCCTCCCCTGCTGCTGTGATCTCCCTCTTGGGCGACAAGACTGATGGGGTCTCCTACTATCTGAACCTGGTCTCAAGTGACTGCTCTGCTTATAACTGTGCACAGATGGCGGTGCGCTCACTGAAGACTAAGCACATGACTGGGATGGCCCTGATGGCCCTCTCCCCTGAACCGGTCTCCCTGAGTGACCCACTGATCGGGCCCTGCTGCTACTCTCCCTTTCCGCCCGTATCTTCAACTTTCTAGGCTCTGTGGCCTGAGCGAATCCCACAATCTTTCCATAATTCATATCTGAGTGTAAGGCCGCTGTAGCAGCCTCATTCACCACCAAAGGTCTAAGGCCCTGAACGAATCGCCGAACTCGAGCATCCATGGTCGACACTAACTGAGGAGCATACTTGGACAATCTCACAAACTCCATGTGGTACTCCCAAACACTCATACTGCCCTTCTTGAGGATGTCAAACTCAGTGGCATGGGCCGCCATTGTCTCGGCAGGCAAGAAGTGGTCCATAAATACATCTACAAACTCATCCCATTTAGCCGGAGGACTTTCCTCCCCACGGGAATCCTCCCACATCTCGAACCACGAACACACTGCTCCCCTCAACCTATATGAAGCCAACTCAACCCCCTCCGTCTCTGTAGCCTTCATCACTCGAAGGGTCTTATACATTTCATCAAGGAAATCCTGCGGATCGGCCTCTGGGTCTGTGCCTGTGAACTCTGGAGGGGCCAACCGCAGAAACTGGTTGACTCTGGAGCTGGCGGAATCTCCCTGTCCGCTGGAGGACGCAGGGGCATCATGAGATCTATGGGCCTGAGCGGCCACTAACTGGGTCAACATGTGGATGGCTCCTCTAAGGTCCCCATCAGAAACCCCGGGACCGGAAGCTGGAACTGCATCAGGATCAGGAATTTCGGCGGGAGGGATGGTAGCACCCTCTGCCGCAGCAGGAACAGGAATACTTTGATCTGGAATAGATGGGCCAGGTAGATTCAAGACCGGGGAGTCACTCTCACCACAACATCAGGTACATGATTCATAGTCACACTTAGGGTGGCCTTAGGCCCAAGGCCGAGTCTAGCTCTCTTCTTAGGTGCCATTACTGAAAATTTCAGAACAGAGCACGAGTTAGACATAAATACTTTCACTTTTCACGTCACCGCACGATATAGAATAACAAAGAGGAGGGTAACTTCCTAAATGTCCATGTAGCCCCCTATTTATAAATGTGGTCGACAACAAATCGATAAGAAGGGCTCTACTAGACACGCCTCAGAGACATCCTAGGACCCTTTTAAAACCTTAGGCTCTGATACCAAGTTTGTCACGCCCAAAACCGAGGGGCGCGACCGGCGCTCGATCGGGTAGCCCCAGTCTAGCGAACCTGGGTGCCTTGCCTAACCCACGTGTTACTCCGTGATTTCAATACCCATCATTCAGGTGAAATAGTCGTTTATGATTAAGCACATTCTTACTAAATATACATAACATACATGCTTACATTACGTGGTATACAAGTTATACTGCCCAAATACAAAATACATAAGTACATAACCCACATTTCCTGTCTACGGAGCCTCTAGGGATACAAAAGAGTTTTACAATACTTGCCGGTAACAAGGCTCTGGCTATCCCTTACATAAATACCAAAATAAGACTCCGGGGAGAAAAGCGGCATGAGCCACGCAGGGCCCCGAGAGGAAAGGGGTGCACCAATACAGCTGACGGAAAGATGGAGGAGGTGCTATCGTCGGTGGACTGGAGTGCCCGCTATAGAACCACCTACAATCATAACAAGAATGTAGCGCCCCGGCAAAAGGGACGTCAGTACATTTGAATTGTACTGGTATGTATGAACAAACTTTACCCCAAGTAAAATCAATCAATACACAAAAACAACAGTAATAGGATCAACAATCAAATGCGCATGAAGGACACAAACCACAAGTTCATAATCTCTCTTTTCCTTCCCTTTCAACATCATTTTGTACTCGAGAGTTGCATACATTTTCATTTCAATAGTGAATATGATCACTTTTCCACCCTTATTACCTCGGCCACCCTTATTACCTCGGCCACCCTTATCACCACAACCCACACCTTATAACTTCGTGTTGCGGCGCGCAACCCGATCCCACCGGACATTCACATTTAACACAACAACAATAGTTCACAGTTCAATCACATGGCTTCAGGCCATCCCGAATATCATTTCACAGCAACAATAACAATTTAAGTCACAACGATAATTGCCCACGACAAGCCACACATGATGTTACCACAGTTGTTTCAATTGCATCAATCACGACTTCTTTCCATCACTTATTTCACAGCCCTTACCACATAAACACATTCACACACACACTTGGTTTGTTTCCATTTATTCACACCGTCATATCGGAACGTTAACCAACAATGTTCAAGGCAATCTAGTCACAAGAATTCATGAAATAGGCCATCTTGCCCTAGCACCCGTGAAGCAAAAAAAATTCACAAATAGTCCACATAAGTAACACATACCAATTACTCGTACACCAAACAGGGTGACTTTGCAAAGGTTAAAGTTAGCCATACATACCTGGAGTCGAATTTCCCTTTTTAACTTCTACTTTCAATTCACCAAACAGCCTAGTACCGTCAATCTAGTTCACAAGTTAACACATATATCTTAGAATTGAATTTCACAAATACAACCCGAACTTATTTAGGTGATCAACGCTCTTTTTTGCAAATCTTTACTCCTACCCAATTCCCCTTACTAGATTTTAGATATTAAAGGACATGCATGTATTGTTCAACTTATATTTTTCAAGAATCAATGCATGAGAATCCCCCTTTTTATTTAAAATCTGAAAACCAA
>NC_031995.1:109972008-109975279 GCF_001879085.1 Nicotiana attenuata | reverse complement strand
GCAGTGTCGGGCAAAACATTATGCTGTCGCATATTGATTATGCTGTAGCATAATCAATTATGCTGTCGATTATGCTATCGCATTTTGATTAGGCTGCAAGAGTGCTGCCCACATTTCGATTATGCTATAGCATAATTGCACCACATTTTTGACATCGGGGGTCATTTTTGGAAATTTTCATATCCGGTCCCACTTTGATAAATAAGCTTTGGGGCTTCATTTGGGACTATTTTAACACTAAATCTAGAGAGAGGTGAGAGCATTTTAGAGAGAGAAAGAGGAACCTAGCCTCCTAATCATCAATCTGGCACAAACCCTCAAGAATCAAGCATGCCAATCTCTAGCTCACTATCTTCCGGGTATGTCCTACTTCTAATATTTCATATATGAGATTATGAGTTCAAAAAATATATTGTGGGGATAGAAATAGGCCATGCATGTGACACTAAGCTATAGTAGGTGGGATTAATGAACTATTTTGGGTAGTTCTTGATGAAATTGGATAAAGGAAGGAGGAGTTTCCATTGTAGAACCTTGTAGTCTACTTCACTTGTTAGGTGTTTGATAAAATTCCTAAGAGGTTTACACCATGGGTAATCTTTCTAATTATTGATCAATTTCCTCCATTTCCTTATAGATTGTTATTTCTAGAGGTGTTGTTGTATTCTAATAATTTGAGGGAAAGCTCTTTGAGGTATGTATGGCTAACTTTGACCTTTGTAAATCACCCTGTTTGGTGTACGAATATTTGGTATGTGATATCTACGTGGATTATGTGTGAAATTCTTGTGATTGGTATGATTTGAGTGTTCGTGGTTAAGTCTCCCGATATAATGGTGTAAGTAATTGACAATAAACCAAACATGTGATTGTGAAAGTGCTATGTGGTAAGAGCTGAGCAACAAATGATGGAAGGAAATCGTAAATGATGCAATTGGAACAACTGTGGTAAAAACATATATGGCTTGTTGTGGGCAATTATCGTTGTGACATAAAATGCATATGAGTTATTGAATATGATGGAAATGGTATTGATGGTTATGGAAATTCGTTGTGAATTGTTGTTGTTATTCCTTGAGAATTGTTGTTGTAGTTCTTGAGAATTGTTGTTGTTGTTCTTTGTGAATTGTTGTTGTTGTTGTGTTGTTTTTGAATTGTTGTTGTTCGGTGGGATCGGGTTGCGCGCCGCAACACGAAGTAATAAGGTGTGGGTTGTGGTGATAAGGGTGGACGAGGTAATAAGGGTGGCCGAGGTAATAAGGGTGGAAAGTGATCGAAATCACTATTGAAATGAAAATATGAGGAAATTATGAAATCATTGATGTGAAAATGTTGAAGGGGAAATGAAGAGATTGTAAACTTGTTTGGCTTGATTGTTTCCTTTCATGTGTATTTGATTGTTGATTCCATTACTACTTGTTACTTGTGTATGGTTTGAGTTTGCTTAGGGCAAAGTTTGTTCATACATACCAGTACAATTCAAATGTAGTGACGTCCCTTTTGCCGGGGGCGCTACATTCGTGTTATGATTGTAGGTGGATCCATAGCAGGTACTCCAGTCCACTGACCGTAGCTCCCCTTCACTTTCCGTTAGCTGTATTGGTGAGCCCCTTTCCTCTCGGGGCCTTGCGTGGCTTATGCCGCTTTTATTTCAGAGTCATATTTTGGGTATTTGTGTGAGGTATAGTCGGAGCCTTGTTACCGACAAGTATTGTATTGTCCTTTGTATCCTTAGAGGCTCCGTAGACAGTAAATGTGGGTTACGAACTTATGTAAATATGTATTTTGTATGTTGGGCGATGTAGGTTGTAAACCTCATTAAGTAACCATGTATGTTATGTAAGTTTTGTAAAAAGGTGTTTTAATTATAAATGGCTAATTCCTTGATTAAAGAGCAATGAAAATACGAGGTAACACGTGGGATAGGAAAGGCACCCAGGTCCGCTTGACTGGGGCTACCCGGTCGGGCGCCGGTCATGTCCCTCGGTTTGGGGCGTGACAAACTTGGTATCAGAGCCTAAGGTTTTAAAGTGTCCTAGGATGTCTCGGAGCCATGTCTAGTAGAGTCCTTCTTATCGGTGTGTTGTCGACCGCATCTATAAGTTGGAGGCTATTCGGACATTTAGGAATTTCACCCTTCTTTGATACTCCAATCGTGCGATAGAGCTCAAGTTAGGGAGCCGATTTCCTCTCTAAGTCTTGTTCTCAAGATTGGTAACCTTGATACCATAATCCGCGAATTTGAAGCATGTAAGGAGGGATTGATCCCACCATTGAGTCCGAGTGGATTGCCCAAGGACTTGTTAGGAGAATGTATTGAGCTGCGGATGGATTGGTAAAACATATCGCTAAGAGGGGAGTGTCCTTGTCCCTATTGATGTCTCTGCACCACCAGATCATGTAGTATATCAGTATGTTACCTACGTACGTTAGGGATGTGGAGTCGAGGAGTATCGATTAAGCTATTGCCCTACCAACCTAAAGTCATTACGTGAGTTAAATCAGAATTTCTACTCATTGCATATGTACATCTATATTGAAGAATTCTCATAAACGTGGTCTTAACAAGATGTTGAATAACAAAACATGGCGTGTATCAACTCTTTGAACGAGACACACTATTCGTGAATCTACTCTATTGTGAATTCTCTTATTTACATTCTTGTGGAATTAAGTTCTATGATTATGCCCTTGAATTGAGTTATAACTCTAGGATTGATACTTCCCACTTGCTTTTCCTAAATTCTCACCAAGGGACTATATCCGATGAATTTCTTACAGAATAATTTTATTTAATTGGACAAAATCTACTCGCTTGTCTATACATGCACCGTCGTAAAATTTACCTATGTGGTGTCAAGTTCCATGCAAAGCATCCCAGCGTTGCGATCCTTCTCGAGTCACTCTTTTACTCAGTTGTATATATGGCTTATATGATTTGAACAGTCAATCTACTCTCTTGCGAATATCATCATGAAAGCTTCTCACTGCCTAGTAATATAAGAGCATACCTTAACACCTATCACATGAGTGCATGTCAATCGAAATGGTCACCATATGCATAAAGTCTCTCTAAAAATTGGGATCCTCACATCCCCGTCATAGGAAAATATTGTGTTGCCATAACTTTCGTGTCCACTTGGGACATCCCGCAGTAAGTAGCTCACTTTGTCCTAGTATTGTGGTTGCGCGTGGCATGGTCGTATATTGCAGTTGGGAGTTAATATAGCAGAAGCTTGTCCAGCTCATAACAAATGTTTACTTTCTCTTT
>NC_031995.1:109969320-109970197 GCF_001879085.1 Nicotiana attenuata | reverse complement strand
TGAAGCTTCACAGTGTGATCACATATATATTTGATAGGTAATTTTGTGGTCAGTTTATGATAGCACATCTTAGAGTAATTGTTGAAGGTCATCAAGGGTTTAGTGTGAGCGTTCACCTAGAGATTTAGAGTTTGGAAGGTGAGCAGGCTATTCTCAGTATTTTCCCATTAAGATGTTATGTGAGTTGATAATAAAGGTTGCATAAGTGTATTCCACATTAGGCCGCACTAGGAGTATGAAGTGTCCCCATAGTTGTTCGCCATATATTTTGTGGATTCACATGTCTATGTCTAAGAAAGTAGGTGGAGATCAATTGTGTATCATTCCGGTGGAAATTATTGAAGGTAAAGTTAGTGGATAGTTAGCTTATGCGAGATATCTACTTGTTATCCTTGTTAAGTAAGTTTAGGGTTGAAATTGCTCCCGTGAATGTGTTCTAGCGAAGTCTGTAGATATAAGAGGCCATTGAAGTCCGAGAGTGTTGTGGAAATAAAATATTTTCTCTTGATTGCATAGCAGTTGGTTTTGATTTGAAAGGTACCTTCTAGGCGATATGATTTAAAAATGTGCAGTCCATGCCAGGTATCATCGTGATAAAGTAGTGTTTGTAATGCTGAGGATTCTTGTCATTGATATATACATTATGGTGCTTTGTCGAGTTGTGGATGTGTTTTTAGGATGGTTTTGGTGGTTCTCTGGCAGGTGGATAGGCCTAATTACAAAGGAGACTCTGCCGAAATTTCTGAAAAATTTAGGAGTTAGTCAAAATTTAGGGTCTTGAGGTAGGTGAGAAAAGAGATTTATATATTAAGCGTTTAAGTCGGACTCTACTCCTCATTCGAGGACGAATGATCCGTAAGGGGGGAGATGTAAGGCC
>NC_031995.1:109958068-109960873 GCF_001879085.1 Nicotiana attenuata | reverse complement strand
CAATTTATGACAGCACATCTTAGAATAACTGTCGAAAGTCATCAAGGGTTTAGTGTGAGGGTTCGCCTAGATATTTAGAATTTAGAAGGGGGAACAGGTTATTCTCAATATTTTCCCCGGAAGATGTTATGTGAGTTGAGAATAAAGGTTGCATAAGTGTATTCCACATTAGGCCGCACTAGGAATATGAAGTTTCCCCATAGTTGTTCGCCATATATTTTGTGTATTCACATGTCTATGTCTAAGAAGGTAGGTGGAGATCATTTGTGTATCATCCTAGTATGAATTATTGAAGGTGAATGTTGTTGGATAGTTAGCTTATGTGAGGTGTCTAGTTTTCATCCTTGTTAGATAAGTTTAGTGGTTGAGATTGCTTTCGTGAATGTGTTGTGGCAAAGCTTATGAGTCGAGGAGGCCACCTTGAAGGCCGAAAGTGTTGTGGAAGAAAATATTTTCGCTTGATTGAATAAGAATCGGTTTGACTTGAAAGGTAGCTTATAGGTGATATGATCTAAAAATGTGAAGTCCATGTTCAGGTGTTGTTATGATAACGTAGTGCTTGTAATGCTGAGGTTCATGTTATTGATATATACAGTTTGGTGCTTTGTCGAGTTGTGGATATGTTTTTAGGATGGTTTTGGTGGTTCTCTGGCAGGTGGATAGGACTAGTTACAAAAGGAGACTCTGCCGAAATTTCTGAAAAATTTAGGAGTTAGTCAAAATTTAGGGACTTGAGGTAGGTGAGAAAAGAGATCTATTATATTAAGCGTTTAAGTCGGACTCTACTCCTCATTCGAGGACAAATGATCCTAAGTGGGGGAGAACGTAAGGCCCCGGAAAATTTCGCTAAGTAATCTAGGATTTCGTGGTGCCACGTAGGCTAATTATAATATTTTATGTGCTATTAACATGGTGGGCATCAATTGGATTTAGTAAACAAGTGTATGAGTCATATATTAAGTAAGGTGGGGTCCAAGGAGAGGCCTAAGAGTAAGCCAAATGGAAAAAAATTTCATAATAGGCTAAGATTCCAAAGGTACTTGCATTAGTCTGCACTTTGAACGAGCATATAAAAAATATGTATAAGGTTTTATGACGAATAACCTATCAAATAAAAGGTCACTGAGTCTAGTTTCCAAAGCTTCAAACCATTTGTCATTCAGACACTCCTACCAGAAGTTATGACCAAATTACCAAAAGCAGGGCAGAATTTTACACTACCGCAGCGCCCCATGCGGCGCCCTATGCGGCGCGCCTGTGGGGAGATACAGAGAGCATTCAAAAACGTTTTCTGAGCACATTTTTCACAACCGCGGCGCCTCACGCGGCGCGACAGTGCACAAATCGGGCTTTTGCTATAAAACGACCTCATTTCGCCAAATAAATGCAATGGATCATTTCTTTAACTAAAATAAGATATTTTTAGAGTGAGAGAGTGCCCTAGAGTGGGAAAGTGTCCCTCATCAACTTTTCTTAAATTCTTGCTCAAATCTTGAAAGATTAACAAGGAAAAACACACTAGGTCTTCATCCTTGAGGTAAGATTCTTCACCCTATCCCTTAATTTCGAATTTTAGCTAACGATGGGTATTTATCAAGAAAGTTTGTGGGTATTGGAGTTGTTATCTTGTTTGCATGTGTTGTCAAAAGGTGTAGGAACATTGTTGAGCTAAAAATGGTAAAGTATGGGTTGTGGGTTGATGAAATCCTCTATAAAAGGACCATAAAGATTTAACGCACATATAGTGTTTGATAAAATGCTCAAATGAGCTAGAATAATGATCATCTTCCTAATTTTGGTTCAGATTGTTATATTTCGAAAATAGATTGAAGTTCCTAAGAGTCCCGGAATTTTGTGAGAATTTTAGGAAAGCTCTATCGAGGTATGTATGGCTAACTTTAACTCTTGTAGAATCCCTTTGTTGTGACGAGCATACGGTACGTGTACCTTGTATGAAATTATGTGTATTGATTATCTTAGTTTATTTGCACACCACCAAGTTATATGTGATTGTGAGAAGTGATTTGACGTGCCTACCTTATTATGTGCAAAGTTTGTAAATGCTTGAGGATGCCGACATGGGAGTATGTGTTAACGAATGAAAGAATGCTAATGTGTCCAAATGTGGGAATGTGTATAATGGCTAAAAACTCTGCGTGGTAAGTAATGAAAGAGGGTATTGTGAAATGACGTAAATAAGTTGAACGATTACGACAACACCTTGTACATGAGTTACTTCTTGGTGACAGTTATGGTGACATGGGCCCAAATGTATGAATTGTCTATATGATGGTTCTTGTGATGTATTGTTTGTTGTTGTTGTTGTTGTATGAAATGTAATTGTTCGGTGGGATCGGGTTGCGCGCCGCAACACGAAGTAATAAGGTGTGGGTTGTGGTGATAAGGGTGGCCAAGGTAATAAGGATGGAAAGGTGACCATAGTCACTATTGAAATGAAAATATATGAAACTCTTGAATGTGGAAGTGTTGGAAAGGGAAAAAGGAGAGATTGTGAAACTTTTGATTTTGGATGTTTCTTCCTACGTGCAATGCTTGTTGGTTTTATTACTGTCTCTTAGCTGTGTATTGTTTGATATTCCGGATGGCCTGAAGCCATGTGATTGAACTGTGAACTACTGTTGTTGTGTAAAGTGTGATTGTCCGGTGGGATCGGGTTGCGCGCCGCAACACAAAATGATAAATTGTGGGTTGGGGTGATAAGGGTGGCCGAGGTAATAAGGGTGGCCGAGGTAATAAGGATGGAACGTGATCATTATCACTATCGAAATGAAAGTGTGTGAAATC
>NC_031995.1:109891810-109957042 GCF_001879085.1 Nicotiana attenuata | reverse complement strand
GCTCGAGCGTCGGCAGCGTCCTTCAAATAGGCGGCCACTTTCTTATCAGCCTTAGTTCGGATCGTTTCGGCTTCAGCTCGAGCATCCACATCTTAGGTCTTCATCTTCAGAAGCTCAGACTCGAGCTTTGTAATCATGTCCGATCGGACCAAGCTGTTCTCACGAGCATTGCGGAGTTGCACTTTGAGGGCGGAAGCTTTGGCCAAACATCCTTCTTAGCCATAACCTGGGCGTCCACCTAAGCCTTTAGCTCATCGCACTCCCATTTGGCTTGACCAACTTTGCTCCAAAGGCATTCCAGGTCCTCCATCTTTTTCTGCAACTGAAGAAAACAAAACATTAGCCTCAGAAGATAGAAGAAGAAACACGCACTCCCTTGGAACAAAAATTACCTGCTCCTCGAGGTAGCTTTTGTAGTCCAGACTTCGACTCTCCTAATACCACAAGTGTGCCAACTCGTCTTCTCTCTCATCACAAAGAAGCCTGAGGGATTTCTCCCCATCCACGGCTTTTCGCAGCCTGGCCCCACGGAGAAGCAGCTCATACTTAAGCTTGTTAAAAGCCTATGAAGGAGAAACTCGGTAAGAAAAAAAATTGCAAAAACTAAAGAACCAAAGCAATCGACAAAAATTCACCACAGAGTAGAGCCGCTGAGCTTCCTCAAAAGTCGAGCGCGCGTCAACTAGGTTAGATCCATCAACCCCAGTAATACTGCTCCCGGTTGGGGTACGGTCGCTCGATATATGCGGCTCCTGGCTTCGAGCATCCCTCGAAGTACCTTCGATGGGAGAAGAAGTCGGCGGCAGAGAACCCTCGTTCCTCGAGGTACCTTCGACGGGAAAAGAAGATGGCAGTGGAAGAAGGACCGTTTTTCCACAGCCAGAGATCTCGGGCATTGCAAGCTCGGCTGATGCATCTTCTCTGAGCCTCCGGGCTGGACTCATGCTGCTATAAGCATCGTCACCCCATGAAGGCCCTTTTCGCTTATTGTTACTATTCCTCGACCCTGAAGCTGACGATCCTTCTCCCTCTCAGAGAGGGCGGGATCTCACCTCACAGAGCTCCCCAACGCCTATGATGGCAGAGTTAGTATGCATATAAAGAAAGTGCCTTTCAAAAAGGGAGCAAAACACATAGCACGTACCGTGGTGTTTTGCCTCCCATCTACCCTTAGACAAGTCTCGCCACTTACGATCATCATAAGTCGAGTGGGTCGCCAACTTCCAAGCCCAATCCGTCAGGTCGGGGACCTCATATGGCATCCATGGGATTGCTGTAGAAAAGGAAAGAAAGGCGCATTTACGGAATCTGCCTCCACCATGAGAAAAACAACGAAAGCACAAGCGTACCACTTACGCGTAAAATTCCATTCCTCGGGAAACGGCAAAAGCTCCGCGGGGATAATGTCGGCAGTCCCAAATCGAACAAATCGGCTCATCCATCCCATCCCCATCCTCTTCATCATCGACAACAAAGGGCCTGGTGGATCGGCATCGTAGGGTTAACGTGCCTCGATGGTGAAAAGTCCGGTACAACCTGATGAGATGACTAAGGGTAAAATCAAGCCCTGCTTCCTCCACAAAGAATCTCATCATCAATACTATCAGGGGAGCCCAGCATGAAGGGGTACATACACACGTTCAAAAACCCCTCGACACGATCCACGACGCTCTCTTCAGGGGAAGGTACCTGCAGTACCACCTTTTCCCCCATCCACAATCTCTCCTCACTGATTCATGGTGCCCCTCTCCTATTAAAGAAATAAACTTCGAGGCATACTCCCAATGGCCCCAAACATTGGGAGGTTTTTCCGACAAAATGTCCCACCTCGAAACAAAATGTCCTGAGGTTGGCTCGCCTGACATCGGCGGCACACCACCAACCAGGCGGGAACCAGAGGCGGAACATCCTTCTCCTTGCCAAACGGATCCTGGCGTAGCAGCCATAACTGTGGTAAAATCAGAGAGTTGGAGAGGGAATTTGTGCGAGGGCTTCAAAACGAAAATCTTCAAAGGAGGGAAGACAACCCTATATATAGAGCAAGCGGCGACTGTTCGTCTGGCTCAAAGGCTGAACTAAAAATAGTGACTAAGCCATTATCACTTTGGGAAGATGTACCGGCAGGATCACCTTTGTCGCTTCATAACCATGCCATACGATTAACGTTGTCGCACGATGTTTTGGGGATCAAATACCCCTGCATCAACAAGCCTAGAGATGGTACCCGATCTCGAGGACCTCTGTCAAGATGAAGATAGGCTCCAAAGATCCATTAATATCATCACGAGCCTCGAGATGGTACCCGATCTCGAGGACCTCTATCAAAAAGATGATACGCTCTAAGGAGCCATTAATATCATTACAATCCTCGAGATGGTACCCGATGTTGAGGATCTCTGTCTAAAAGAAGATAGGCTCTAATGAGCCCTTAACATCATTACAAGCCTCGAGATGGTGCCCGATCACGAGGACCTCCGTCAAAACGAAAGATAAACTCCGAGAAGCTACTCATATAAGCTTGACCTCGAGGCGGTACCCTACCTTGAGAATTTCTGCTATTTGCAAATGCGGGTCATTCACCCAATTCTCTAGCCCTCGAGCTACCTAAGCCCGAGCCAATTTTTATTCGAGAATCACTATTGAAGCCCCAGGGTTATTTTCGCCTTCGGATCAAGGCTATCCGAGCTCGAGCAAACTCTCACTCGGGGATTGTCTGTAAAAGTCTCAGGGATATCTTTATTCTCATATGGTCGAGCAAAATCTCCCTCGAGGACTATCAACGGGGCCGAAAAGGCTAAAAATTCATTTTAAAACTCGAAGCCTCACTCCCTCTCGATTCAAGTACAGAGGTCCCGGCAGCCTAAGTCTGTATCAATTCAATCCAGGGTCGGTCTGAGGAACGACAAAGGGTTCCAAGGAGTAACGTATTAACCGATTGCGAACCAAGGGAGTACTTACACCTTCACCCGATATTCAGACCAATGGGTAAAGCCACATGCTCAGATTCTTCACAAACGCAAACAAAGGGAAATCCAGCGAATCAGAGACAAATTGAAGAAATGTTCTTGTATTGATAAATGATGGTTACAAAAGTCCACGAAGGGTCCTTACAATAGAAACTGAAGGGCAAAAAATAAAGTCTAAAACTATTCTCGATGGTACATCTTCGGGAGCAATTTCTGCGAGAACCATTCCCTCGAGGACCCTGTCTCGACCTTCCAAACAACGCCTTTGAGAATCTCCACCGAAGCAGAAAAAGACGAAGAAGCAGAAGTGAAGAGGGGGCCAATGCTCGCCAAAGAGCAAAAGCTCTTAGCAGGCCTTGCTGGCACGGCTACTTTGTATCCACTTCTTGGAACATTGTGCCGTGCAGGTTAGTAGCTGGTAGCGCCTCTTCACTCCATAGAAAGCAAAAGGGGTGAAGCGCCACACCAAGCCAAAGTAGGGAGGTGAGCAGCTGTGTAAAGTTCGAACATCCTCCGGAGTAGCAGTGTAAAGTTCGAATATCTTCCTGAAGAAATCTGACGCCCCCTCCTCATCGTCTCGAGCCTACGACGACAGCAATAATAACAACAACAACAACAAACCAGTGTGGTCCCACTTAGTCGGGGAAAGCTCAATGAAAGAGCGATAACACAACTGACAAGAGCACTGTCGTATGACCTTGCGGCCACAGGCTTTAAACATGGGAAATAAAATTGGATGAATATGAAGAGAAGTAAAGAGTCAAAGTCTGTAGAAGAATCACTAAATGAAGTTTTGATTCAAGAAAGCTTCCATTAATAGGAAGGAGGAAGCGTCACCAACAGCACAATCAATGCCTCTGGGAAATGTACCGACTTCACAATCAATGTCTTTGGAAAACGGATCGACGAGCGCAATCAATGCCTGTTGGGAAACGGATCGGCAGCAATATTACCGCCTCGAGAAAGTAAACTGGCGCTACATCAAATGTTCCTCGGAAAGACGTATTGATGGGACATCTCAGTTATCGCAATAGCTGACGTCATGAGCATGACATCATCGCAAGAGGCTCGAGGGGATCGGTGTCAAAATTGTTTCTTATAATTTCATTCAAAGAAACGCGGGGACTATCTATACACGGTAAAAATCAGAGGTGTCGATTTTTTGATCATTAAGGCGCCTCGTGATGATCTCCCCTGGAAGGCTCAAAGTCTAGCTCGGAGTTCGCCCCCAAGGGTTCATAATGATCGACCTCGAGGCAGTGCAAACCAACAGCTACGACGCACTAGCGGGAAGTTCCCAAGGCACATAATTGAAAGTTGACCTAGCCTACTGGGCTAGTTCAGGCCCGTATAGTGGCATTAAATGGTTATGCCAACCTCTTGTCTTGTCAATAAATGCATTTTGTACCATGTTAAGATTTCCCTCATCTATAAAGGGGACCCTTGTCATTTTGTAAAAATCATCTGATAGACAAGATACTACACACTACTTTCAATACAAGAATATACTCTGCTCTCTAACTTGAACATATTCTCTCGGTCTCATTATTTACATTTATTGCTTACATTCATTGTGTTCTATTAATTGTTCTTCATTTATTTCTCATTATTGGTCATAAAGCGGCGCAATCACAGCTCTCATAACTATTAATCCTCCATCGGCCGCCCACAGTCGAGCATCCGACTCAACCATGAGGCCCCGCACGCGCTAGCTCGAGGCCCGGTTTCCAACTATTCGGTTTTATTATTAAGCTATCTACAAGCTCTTATCCTATTGTCTAATCCTTCACTTGGCATCTATTCCCTAAACAACTAGCATAAAACCAGATCACATATTTGTAGAACCACAAAATCAAATCTAATTGTTATAACCATTTTCAAGGTAAACACGATGAAACTTTAACATACCAAAATGCGGGATGTAACATCATTCCCCCCTTTGTGACATTCGTCCTCAAATGTTAACTGATGCACTTATCGTTATCATAACCTATAGTTCTTCCGAATACTTTAGTACTCTTCTTGCCATATAGGCAACTATTTTGTGAATGAATCCCAAAGGCTAGGGTTTTTCCCCCTTTAAGCCTCTTTCTCACACCACGACTTGTAGTCGGAATCCTTCTAATCTCGTAACTGTTTCTACCTTATGTCATGCAGCATGCATGACTTTTTCCTTGTAATATCCCTATGCGACTCTTCTTTCCTTTTTCCTCCAACCTTTACCTAATCTCTAGGCTTCAATTTGTAAACATATACAGAGCTTGATAAGATATCCCTCTGGGCATATTTGGGTATACCTAAGTTCTTCATTGGGTATTTTGTTGAACTCACGAATATTGCTATACCTTATTTCATTCATCCATCTGTATTACTTTACTGCACCTAGGTAGGTCAAATTATACCATAACTCTTACCTCGATTTAACCTTACTGAGGTCTGCTACCAAACTCCCGGTTACTTTCAGTCACGACCCAAACGAAAGGGCAGCGACGGGCACCGGTGCCTTAGTCAACCGAGTACCAACGTAACATATCTTTCTTATCATACTATCATGAGTAAATGAGCCGGAAAACCCGTCATGAGATAACAAGAATAAAACATAAGGGAATACTCAACATATGACGACCCAACATGATATACAAACTTATACATGTGACATACGGGTCTATAAGGCCGACGTGACAATTTGTAAACTCAAAACATAGGCCGACAAGGCCAAACAAGTATCCATACACCTAACATCTGTCTACAAGCCTCTAAGAGTACATAAAATCATAAAGGTAGGGACAAGGCCCCGCTATACCAATCAATACATATCCAAAGCATACTGACCAAATAGGCAACTCCGGAGCAAGTGGAGTGCACTAACACCTCCGCTGAGCTGATAGCCTACTAGGAAGACTGTCAACCTGTCAATCGGGGCCGGCGGGCATGAAATGCAGCGTCCCCAGGCAAAAGGGACGTCAGTACAAATAAAGTATTGAGTATGTAAGGCAGGAAAGCATAAACAAGAACAGTAATGTAAAGAGAGATAGAGGAGATACAACCTATAACATCTGAGTGCCTCTGGGCTACTGACATCAAATGCATAATACATATATATACATAAACTTTTAAAAACATACGCCTCTGTGGGCATCATCATCATCATATCGTACCCGGCCTCAAAGAGGACTCAGTAAAAATGTGCCCAGCCATCATAAGGCTCGGTAGAATCGTACCCGGCCACGTGTAGCTCGGTAAACCCAACTGATTAGTGGTCGCACAATAGGTGTCGTACCCGGCCGACTATAGCGCGGCTCGGTAGAGTAAAATAGATACTATATATAATGCATGCTAGACTCATGGAATCACCTTCTAAACCTTTTGTTGTGACTTAAGAACATTATGGACATCCATACTCTCAATATGAACCTTTATAGGATTCAAGGATCATACACACTTGCCTAGAATAATTTTATAAGGAAAGAACAAAATGGACAACCTTAGTTACTAGGAGTAGATCTGCTATGAAATAGCGTATTCATTTCACTTTAGATCATGCCAAAAGAAAAAAGGAAGTGCCTTAACATACCTTAACTCCGTTGAGTCCTTAATGCCTACCAAGCAATACTTCAAACCAACTCAATTTAATCTACCACGACATAAGGAGATCCAAAATCAGTGCTGAGTAAAGGCTAAGTCCGCAACTTAAACTAGTAGCTTGTTTACGTAAATTTTTGCAGCATCTCCGCAATAACAAGGCCATCCTCCAATACCATATACCAACAACAGCAAGAATACAACAATAACAACAAGTATGCATCATATTCCAACCTTATATCCATCACAATATACCACAAAACAGCCCACACAACCTAATCCTTCATACATAAAACGACAACCAAAGTAGTGTCCAACAACCTAAAAAAAAGTAACGACGAACGACCAGCCAACCACCCTGCCATTATGTGATGTTTCTCCATACTCTTTCTCTTCCTAAACTCCATAAAAACATTAGCAAAATAGACAACCCAACAGCAACACTAAACAGCCAACAAAACAGTCTCACAAGTTCAACTAATCAAAACTGATTCTTTGGTTTACTAAAACATGTTTCGACTTGTCTTTTCTTTCAAATTGAGCAACACAACCAACAGTACATAATTAAGCCTCTTATCCTAAAAACCAGCCATCAATTCAACTTAAAAATAAGTTCACAACCAGCCAACAGTGATGCAGCAACAAACAACATACTACTCATTCGAAACTCGCTAGGTCTAGTCTTTACGGTCGAGTTACAACTCGTACAAGCATAGATAATGGAAGGAGAAGCATAAACTTACCTTGGACTGAGTAGAGCCACGAAACCTAGTCCTTCTCCATCAAAAATCATTCCCCCAACGCAGCTACATGAAGGAGAAACAGAAACTAGCAAGCTGTCCGAGGTTTTCGGCACTAGAATCATATCGTAACATCCGAAATAACCTAGGGTTTGTGTGGAATTTTAGGGAAGGAGTTGCAGGGGTTAACTCTGGTTTTATGGTCTGAAATATGTGAATTAAATGAGTTATTAATCCTTTAAATGTCCCCTCTTGGCCGACTTTTGGAGGTTTAATTGAGGCCTCTCCTTTTGGCAAGTAGGTGATGAACCTACTTGTAACCTACCAGTCTGCTCTGTCTCGTGAAAATACGAATATCTCTTCCCTCGAATATCGTATTAACAAACGGTTTAATATTTTAGAAAATAGACTCGTATATCTTCTATTTGATAGGTAGATCATCCCCTAATTCGAAGTATATTGGGAGAAAAGCTCAGTTACATTTGACCTAATTTTCAGCATATTTATGAATGGAACTTGTGATGACCTTTTTCAACTTTTGTTCCACTACTCGCTTGACATCAAAACATAACACCAACTATCATACGACTAAAATAAGTCATAATATAATCTCCTTATAATGTTAATAACCCTCGTCTCACCCCAAAAGTACATGGTAAAACATTCCAACTTGTCGACTTTCGACGAAACTTATTTTCTTCAATTCGTTTAGCTTCTAAGCCTTCAAACCCTCTTGCTACTTGGTATTAATGATCTTAAATATTTGTAACCTCCACGTTAACATGATGAACTAACTTTGTAAACTTTTCAAAGATGATTCCATTTCTGAGCTTACATTAATTGACTTATGACGTACTCTTACGTACGAAAACATGGGGTGTAACACTTTCGTCGCTTATCCCATATGTATAAATCCAAGTCCTTTAATGCTCCCTCATTACTGTTCATCTTAAGAATGACAGACTAATCTCATCTCATACTTTGTGACTTTTATCCCTTCATTGTTGATTCACCTCAATATTGATCTACAATCTACCACTCATAACATGAAGCTTCCTACGTAACCACTAGGGCTCACGTCTCATCGGGGAACATCTGAAATGGTTAGACTAATCCACCTGGGGCGATACCATGCTTTCATAACCGTATTTTACATGTGATTAATCTTACGTGGGTATTTTGATCATGTACAATTCATGAAATCCCTTTCCTTTCGTCTTCAAATCATTACTCAATCGAATGCCCAAACGTCATCCTTTATTTATCACAATTACACCCTTATTCTACTACGACAGTAGCATTCCATCTCTTCTAAATGCTACTAGTCTTAGACTCTTTTGAGTTCATTCAGGCTATACAGGGCTTTATATAACATTGAGAAACCATTAGCTCTTTTGTTTTTTTTGGGCTTAATCCGAGGACTTATCCATTCTCGTCACCTTCTCACTCGCCCTTTCTCATCCTTAGTCCTGTCATAAAGCCTTGTCGCTTTACTATACATTAGCGTACGACCTATACGTATCTATTTATATTACCCGCAACCTTCCTTCAACTTGTTTGCACCATAAAATTCCTTGTGTTATTCTGGAATACCAAGCGAGACATCGCATCGTCTTTTACTCTTTTTTACTTTCTTAACTAGACCTCTCAGTACCTAGAAACCATGGGCTTGAAAATATGCAACTGACGACGTCGCTATCACTCCTGAATACTGAATCCCAACGCTTCTGGCCTTCTATCTTAAGTGTGATCTATTCGCAACCTTCTGCTTTTGAGTATCTCATACATTGTTCAAAATCTCGCATCACATCTTTTATCTCTTTCATAACCTCCCTTCCACATAGGTATAATTCACATTCACAACTTGAAGCTCTATTATAATACTTGTACCTCTGGTGCATACACAATCCAGTGAGAGCTTCTTACTGACTTCTTATGAGGTTGGTACTCTTCTAATTTGCTTTATCGTAGATCTTATAGAGTATGGCTACTGTACTATCTCTCTTGTACCTTTGATATCTAAGAGTGATCCTGTAATATTGTCAATCACGTTTTCTATAATTTCTGGGTCTAATAACCAAATTCCTAATTTACTTCGTTAATGTAACTCTTTAGTTTCCTCCTTCTTCTGATCGGCCTTTATGTCGGCTTACATTATCTGTCGCTCTGGGGTTCATGGTATTAGTTAATTTGTTTAGCCGTTAATAGGTGCTGAGGAATATGCATGATACAATCCTTTAACAATTTAATCCTTCGTTTATGACTTGGGCTCAATTCTTTCTTTTAACTTATACCAGAGTCTTCTACGATGGTATGATTGTCAACATATATGCTGCATGGATAATACTTCAAAATCTTGAGTGAATTCATAACGTAACTCACTCTGGATCGTTGATCGAATAATTCCTTTCATTCCATCTCAGCTTTCTTTAAACATAAGCTATTACTTTTCCTTGCCTTTCAGCCCTTTGTTGTTAGCTTATTTTGGTTCCCACGCATGCCGGAGTTTTCGTGCAACTCCTATGATCTCGAATCCTACTTTTGATTTTTTACTTCTCGTTCATTAGCCATAGTAGGTGCAACTTTCTTATAAAGTGCATACAACGTCGCAGGGAGACTGTTTTTACATAACCATTTCCTCTCTAGGTCGTTGTGCATTGGCTGAAGCCTTCTTCCTTAATTTCCACAACTAGTCTTTCATTGTGGTACTTAGGGGGTGGGGATCCTCTGACTCTTGTAAAGATGCGAGCTTATTACATCGTATACTCGACGAAATATTTGATGTCCTTCCTCATCTATAATTATCCATAGTTACTTACCTCCACGCCCTTGTGCTTGTAGGGTTGCTTCTGTACTGGCATTTTGGCCGTCTTCCCCATGGCATTCTCTTTTATTTTTGTAATACTCATACGGTACCTTTAACTACCCTAACTCATATCTGAATATTTCTCAAGGGTCACAATGTCATATCTGCGAGACTCAATTCCCCATGTTGAGGTTCACTATGTTTATCTTGCACGATCTATTGATTTGTTGGTATCCTCTTGTCTAGCCATAACTAGGCTCTTCTTGAATCAACTACTAACTGCTCGTTGGTCCATTCTCATATCTATATTCTGCGTCATTCCTCCTGGTTTATTTCATTTGTCTTAACTTACCTCCTGCACTCGCTCCTTAATTATCAATAATATCCTGGGCAGGAACCCTTACTTCCTTTCCTTGACGTTGTGCTTTCATAATGATCTGGAATCATAGCAAATATGTAGGATTTGAATAAGTGCAATCTTATCCATTTCTCATTCTTATCGCATTCTTCCTTTATTATTACACGTTACTAGAACCACTTAATTCTGACGTAATGTCACGTCATTCCATATTCCCCCCTTTTGGGAGTACTAAGAGTTGGAGCTACGATAATGTGCCTATACATTTTCTACTTTTCATTTTTGGCGACCTTTCACATCATCGATAACCCTTACTCTCCTTGCGGTAATACTTCTATACTAAGGATAACGAAATTCATTACTCGCGAGGTGACAATTTGTCACGCCCCAAAAACCAAGGAGCACGACCGGCGCTCAACCGAGTAAACGTGACTGAGCAAGCCTGTTAGGTTTCCTTCTACCCAAACTAATTCATGAATAAATAGGAGATGGACTCCATTAATCATACTTAGTAAGTATTTCATTAACAACTTCCATTTCATTTCCATTAGCATCTTAAATCATAATTATCAAAATACTACAAGTTTTATAAATCTTTGCCAAACATCAATATGTCTACTTTAATTCTAATACCTGACACTACCCACAACCCTGTCTACGGCGCCTCTAAACACAACTGAAGAGTAATGTAATATGGAAATACCTGTAACAAGGCTCCGGCTATACCTCAAATACAAAGTACATGATAAACAGATGAAACAAGACCCCGAAACGAAGTGGGGCTCACCGAGTCAGCTGAAAGGATGAGGCGGCACTAGCTGCGACCAACACTGCCTGCTATAGAAACACCTACATCCATATAAAGACGCAGCGTCCCCGGCAAAAGGGACATTAGTGCCATCGAATAGCACTAGTATGTATAACTAAATACCATCTCATTAGAAAGAACAACCATACAAGAATAAAGAAATCATAAGGATCAACAAAGCTTTTAAACAATTACCACATCATCAAATACAAATAAGAGATCACATAGCTTTCACACAATTTCCATAACTTTAGTTTGGGACATTCCATATTGTTTCATCATCGTTCACAATACCACCGCTTTCTTGAACGGAGTCCAATCACGGCCCGATCGGCTAAGCCGCCTCCCCAAGACGTTACCATTATTTCATTCTCACTTTCGAGTTCCAATTATCAATACATTACCACCATGTGTGTATAACATGGCGTCCGATCACGGCCCGATCGGCTAAGCCGTCTCCCCGAGACGTTACCATTTCTCCGTTAATCATCTCACTTCAATCTTTCGTTTCACATGTATCAACTCATAGGCACTTAGGGCCACAATTTTCACATTATACTTGGCGCTAGGCCACATTTCACAACTCACATTCCATATCTCTTTCACTTTCAACATCAAGCTTTCAATTTAAGATAATGGGCACATACAAGAGAAATTCAAGTTGTGAGCATAGAGAGAGATTCACATGATTTGGCATAATAATCACAATTTAAACTTGACTTGAAATCTAGGTAATTTAGCATATAGTTCACATTCTTCACATTTCACCAATTTATCAAGAATAGCATATTGAAGATCTTGGGATGCACTTTTCACATATATTCTTGCACCAATTCCTTTGAAATAATAAATACTACATCAATCAAATTTCGGACTTACAATTTTACATGGACACCATGGGAGCTCAATTTCTAAGAAGAGGGGGTTTTAGCCATACATACCTTGTTTAAGCTTTCCTTAAGTTACTACGACGTTTCGGAAATTCTAGCAATCCCAATCTACTTTGAGACATAACAAAATTGAACACAAATTAGGAAGTTATTCATGGTTTCAGCTCATTTGAGCATTTTATCAAATACTAGTTGAGCATCTTGATTTCAAATCTCTTTTACAAGGTTTCCTTCATTCACCAACCCAATCTTTACTTATTTATGTTCAACAATCTTCCCACAAACCTAATTTGTACATGCATGTATACATAATGCTATTACACCCAAGAATCATACCTTAATAACCCATCTTATGCCCCAAGCTCGAAATTAAAGTCTAATGTATAGAACCTTACCTCTTAGATGAAGAACATGTGATTGGGTTCTTTGATTCTTGAAGACTTGAGCAATAGATGGGTGATTATGAAGCTAGGCTCCTTCTCTCTCTCTTTCTCTCTCTATATGCTCTCAACTCTCTCTAAAATAAGTAGAAAATGACCCCAAATGAAGCCCCAAAGGCTATATGTTAAAATGGGGTCGGGCTATAAAATAGGAAAAATAAACCTCCGAAATCGGGTCTGCGATCGCAGAATGGACCGCAAAACAAGAATGTGGGCTGCGGAATACATTGCGAAATAGGTGCCCAAAACTGGGCAACACTGGCCCAATCTGCGACTGATCTGCGATCGCAGAGTCAAAAATGCAACATATTTGCAATCGCAGATTCGACACAGGATCGCATTTTTCCAGCCTTGGGTAATTTGATTATAACTTTGTTTAGGAATGTCCAAATGACAAACGGTATGAAGCGTTGGAAACCAGACTCGAAGTCCTTTCATATGATAGGTTGTTCATCACATAAAAACTTATACATATTTAGATATGCACGTTCAAAGTGTGGACTTGTGCAAACTCATTTGGAATCTTTGCCTATTATGATATTTTCCAATTTGACTTAGGCTTAGGCCTTTCCTTGGGCCCCAAATTTATTACCATAAGACTCGTACACTTATTTAACAAGTCCAATTGATGCCCACCATGTTAATAGCACATAAAATATTATAATTAGCCTACGTGGAACCACGAAATCCTAAATAACTTAGCAAAATTTTTCGGGGCCTTACATCCTCCCCCCCTTAGGATCATTGGTCCTCGAATGAGGAGTAGAGTCAGCCCTAAACGCTTAACTTAATATATCTCTTTTTCTCACCTACCTCAAGTCCCTACATTTTGACTATCTCCTAAATTTTTCAGAATTTTTGGCAGAGTCTCCTTTGTAACTAGGCCTATCGACCTGCCAGAGAACCACCAAAACCATCCTAAAAACACATCCACAACTAGACAAAGCACCACAATGTATATATCAATTAGATGAACCCCAGCATTACAAGCACTACATTATCACGATGATACCTTGACATGGACTGCACATTTTTAAATCATAATTCCTAGAAGGTACTTTTTCAAATCAAAATCAACTACTATACAATCAAGAGAAAATACCTTATTTCCACAATACTCTCGGCCTTCAATGTGGCCTCTTATACTTATAGGCTTTTCCATAACACATTCACGGAAACAACACCAACCTCCAAACTTATCTAACAAGGACGACAGCTAGATACCTCGCATAAGCTAACTATCCATTAACATTCACCTTCAATAATTTACACCAGGGTGATACACAAATGATCTCCACCTACCTTCTTAGACAGAGATATATGAAAACACAAATTCATGAGGAACAACTATGGGGAAACATCACACTCCTAGTGCGACCTAATGGGAAATGCGCTGACGTACCCTTCATCATCAATTCACATAACATCTACAGGGGAAAATTTTGAGAATAACTGGTCCACCCTCATGAATTCTAAATCTCTATGCGATCACCCAAACTAAACTCGTGCTGACCTTCACGATTACTCTAAGATGTTCTTTAATAAATTGACCATAGAATTACCTACTGAATGTACTTGATCACAGGGTGACTTTGACACGTTTGAACCTTTAATACCAAATAGATCCAATACAGTAAGGAGCAACGGAGTTCAAGATTGGGCTAGAATTATTCAGGAATCCATTTATGCGCCGAGCAGAGTATTTCATGAGGTTACATACTAAGAGACACGAGGATTTCTATTAATGATGCTTACATGGTTTAGTCCGGGTGACTACATCAATTATCAGATAAATGAAGCATAGCGGTAACTAATATTCTTAGATAAGGTGGATACCATGTATGTGAAATTGAGATTTGTAAAGATGTGACCAAGTAGGATACACCAGTTGTGTCCCTGAGCGTAAGGTAAGTAGTTGAGCTCAAATGGTAAGACTCTTGCAACATGGGTGTGGTTGAGGCTGCAAATAAAATACGTGGAATTTGAGTTCACTCCTAACAATAAGCGACACAAGGACTCTATGCCACAAGCGGATGAGGATGGAAAAGAAGTCATCTACTTATGAGATTATCATAATTCGAACAGTCTAACCCTTCCTAAGGCGGTGGAACGCCAGAGGTAGCAAAATTTCTTGCACATGACAATGACGTTGTCAATGATTCTAGAAGCCGAGTGAACAGAAGGTCACGTAACCCATCCAATCCAACCCATTTAAGACTTTTGAAAAGGGGACACACTTTGGTTTGAAATCATGGATATTTAATCTTGAACTTTAAGGAAAATCATTACTTTTGAAACCCATGAGACAAGCCCTCGTAGTCCTAGAAAATCATCAACAATGGCAAGAAAGTACTTAAAACCATTACGAGTTGGTATAAAACAAGGCCTCAAAGTGCCCACATGGATACATTTGAAATAATGAGACGTCTTAATGCATTTATCGGGGAAAAGTAACCTAGGTTATCTAGTCACATGGACAAGTAGAGCAGGTAGATGATTGTTTAGGAAAACATCTCATAAGGAGTGCGAGCAATATCTTTTTATTCTAACAAAAGGGACATACCCCGACCCTTGACGCCATAAGGCATAAAATTAGATTCACGAGGAGAGTTACCAGATGAAAATAGATAATAAGGCAGCACAACTAAGAACACCGCTTGGAATCGACAAGCTTAAACAGAGTTGAAGACATTAGAAGTCTGTAGAAAAGGGGAAATTTGCCCACTCTCAGGGCGCTTGTAGAGTACATAATAGTGAGGTTAATTAAATCAGATCATATAGTTGGATAACTAGTCGAGACATTGAGATAATATCGCATTGAAGATTATGGGTAAACAACACATGATGCAAGACAAATGAAAAGAAAGTGAGAGAGCCTTATGGAAGTAACCTGTACATTGTAACCACTAGGAAGGGTGATAATATAGAGGGATTACAAGAAACTAAATTTCTGAAAGAAGATCTATGTATGTAGTCACGTGATGTATAGCTCCAAAATTCAAAAATCCAATTATGTTTAGCAACTCTACTTCATAACGAGGCACTACAACACCCTTCTACACAACCAACTATTACAAGCCACATTGGTAGATGCTATAAGACTTGACTGAGAGAAACGCTTTGACATATGAAGGTGTTACTAGGTGTATTTCTCCTTGGTCAACCAAAAACCAAAAGGCGAGAGTTGGACTAATAAGCAGAACGTTGGACTAGCACATGTGTAGATAATCCATTATCTAAAGGAGATAATTCAATCACAGCAAACACGGCATGCTATCAACCCTTGATGAAGTTGAAGAGAGGTGGGAACCCAATGAGATAGTATAAAATAATCATGGAGGTTTGCAGATGTTCATAATGAGTTCTCCATGGATTTTGACTTTAGAAATACCCAGATGCTAATGAAATACAGAAAATAGGAGAAACAGGCGTTGCGCTACGATAACCCCCAAAGGTGCGCTTGGTCTTGACGGAGAGCCTAATAAGGGTCCTTACGAGAAAGGAAGTGTTACAATGACTCATAAAATGATATGTTCTCTCATGGTTATCAAACTAGTGTTGGGGAAACTAGCACAATGAATTCACTAATTAAGGAACACAATTAACACATGTTGTGGAGGTATAAGGAGAAAGTAAACATTTGACACGAGCTACACATGCTTCTGCTAATCAACTCCTACACTGCAATACACAACCACGTCATGGGCAACCACGATACTAGGAACAAAGTGAGCTTCTTACTGAGGAATGATCTTAGTGGACATGAAAGTCATTCTGAGATGGGCAAACAAAAGATCTTCCCGTGACAAATTCGTAAAAATCTCAAATTTCTCAGAAATTCTATACAGACAAGCGACCACTTTATTTGACATGTACAAATATGATAGGAGGTGGGTATTCTCTCATGTTACTAGATAGTGAAAAGGTTTCATCACGATACTCGCAAGAGGGTAGAGTTACTATTCAAATCATAAAAGCCATATACACCAGTGAGAAAAAGAGTGACTCGAGAAGGATCGCAACACTGGGATGCTTTACATGGAACTTGACACCACATAGGTAAACTTTACGACGGTGCATGTATAGGCACAGGCAAGTAGATGTTGTCCATATAAATAAAAAGTATCTATAAGGAATTCATCGGGAATAGTCCCTTGTTGAGAATTTAGGAAAAGCAAGTGGGAAGTATCAATCCTAGAGTTATAACTCAATTCAAGGACATAATTATATAACTTAATTCCACAAAAAGGGTGTAAATAAGAGCATTTGTGATAGAGTGGATTTACGAATAATACGTCTCGTTCAAAGAGTAGGTGCATGCAATGTTTCGTGATTTAGATTCTTGTTAAGACCATATCTATGCAGGCTCCCAATACAGGTGTATGTATGTAATAAGGAAAAGTATGTGGCGTTCAGAATGATGTACAAATGGGTCACTTACTTGGTAACTCTAGATTGGCGGGGCAGTGCCTTAACTAATGCACTCTGACTCCACATCTGTAACATACATTGGTAACATACGGATATACTACATGATCTGGTGGTGCAGTGACATAAATAGGAACAAGGGTACTCCCCTTAGCAACAAGTTCTACCAATTCCTCCAAGGCTCGTTACATTCTCCTAACAAACTCTTGGGTAATCTCCCTCATACTCAATGGTGGGGTTATTCCCTCCTTACTACTTCCAAAATCATGAATTACTCATCTTGATATTGAGACATCAAATGGAAATTAGCTCCCTATCTTGAGCTCTACTGCACGATCTGGAGTATCAAAGAAGGGTGAAATTCCTAAATGTCCGAATAGCCTCCAACTTATACATGTGGTTGACTACACACTGATAAGAAGGACACTACTAGACACGGCTCCGAGACATCCTAGGAGACTTTAAAACCTTAGGCTCTGATACCAAGTTTGTCACGGCCCAAAAACCGAGGAGCATGACCAGCGCTCAACTGAGTAAACCCGACTGAGCAAGCCTGTTAGGTTTCATTCTACCCAAAGTAATTCATGAATAAATAGGAGATGGACTCCATTAATCATACTTAGTAAGTATTTCATTAACAACTTTCATTTCATTTCCATTAGCAGCTTAAATCATAATTATCAAAATACTACAAGTTTAATAAATCTTTGCCAAACATCAACATGTCTACTTTAATTCCTATACCCGACACTATCCACAACATGTCTGCGGAGCCTCTAAACACAACTGAAGAGTAAATTAATATGGAAATACCGGTAACAAGGCTTCGACTATACCTCAAATTCAAAGTACATGATAAACAGATGAAACAGGACCCCAAAACGAAGTGGGGCTCACCAAGTCAGCTGAAAGGATGATGCGGCACTAGCTGCGACCAACACTGCTTGCTATAGAAACACCTACATCCATTTAAAGACGTAGCGCCCCCGGCAAAAGGGACGTTAGTGCCATCGAATAGCACTAGTATGTATAACTAAACCCCATCTCATTAGAAAGAACAACCATACAAGAATAAAGAAATTGTAAGGATAAACAAAGCTTTTAAACAATCACCACATCATCAAATACAAATAAGAGATCACATAGCTTTCACACAATTTCCATTACTTTAGTTTGGGGCATTCCATATTGTCGCTTCATCGTTCACAATACCACCGCTTTCTTGAGCGGAGTCCGATCACGGCCCGATCGGATAAGCCGCCTCCCCGAGACGTTACCATTATTTCATTCTCACTTTCCAGTTCCAATTATCAATACATTACCACCATGTGTGTATAACATGGCGTCCGATCACGGCCCGATCGGCTAAGCCGTCTCCCCAAGTCGTTACCATTTCTCCGTTAATCATCTCACTTCAATATTTGGTTTCACATGTATCAACTCTTTGGCACTTAGGGCCATAATTTTCACATTATACTTGGCTCTAGGCCGTATTTCACAACTCACATTCCACATAATTTAAGATAATGGGCACATACAAGACAATTCAAGTTGTAAGCATAGAGAGAAATGCACAAGATTTGGCATAATAATCACAATTTAAACTTGACTTGAAATCTAGGTAATTTAGCACATATTTAACATTCTTAACATATCACCAATTTATCAAGAATAGAATATTGAACATCTTGGGACACACTTTTCACATATATTCTTGCAACACCAATTCCTTTGAAATAACAAATACTACGTCAATCAAATTCCGGACTTACAATTTTACATGGACACTATGGGAGCTCAATTTCTAAGAAGAGGGGTTTTTATCCATACATACCTTGTTTAAGCTTTCCTTATGTTACTACGACGTTCTGGAAATTCTAGCAATCCCAATCTACTTTGAGACATAACAAAATTGAACACAAATTAGGAAGTCATTCATGGTTTCAGCTCATTTGAGCATTTTATCAAATACTAGTTGAGCATCTTGATTTCAAATCTCTTTTACATGGTTTCCTTCGTTCCCCCACCCAATCTTTACTTATTTATGTTCAACAATCTTCCCACAAACCTAATTTGTACATGCATGTATACATAATGCTATTACACCCAAGAATCATACCTTAATAACCCACCTTATGCCCCAAACTCGAAATTAAAGTCTAATGTATAGAACCTTACCTCTTAGATGAAGGACATGTGATTGGGTTCTTTGATTCTTGAAGACTTAAGTATGAGATGGGTGATTATGAAGCTAGGCTCCTTCTCTCTCTATTTCTCTCTCTATATGCTCTCAACTCTCTCTAAAATCAGTAGAAAATTACCCAAATGAAGCCCCAAAGGCTATATATTAAAATGGGACCGGGTTATAAAAATAGGAAAAATAAGCCTCCGAAATCGGGTCTGCGATCGCAGAATGGCCCGCAAAACAAGAATGTGGGCTGAAGAATGCATCGTGAAATAGGTGCCCAAAACTGGGCAATACTGGCCCAATCTGCGACAGATCTGCGATCGCAGAGTGAAAAATGCGACATATTTGCGATCGCAGATTCGACACAGGATCGCATTTTTCCAGCCTTTGGTAATTTGATCATAATGTTGTGTAGGAATGTCCAAATGACAAACGGTTTGAAGCATTGGAAACTAGACTCGAAGTCCTTTGATATGATATGTTGTTCATCACATAAAATCTGATGCATATTTAGATATGCTCGTTCAAAGTGTGGACTTGTGGAAACTCATTTGGAATCTTAGCCTATTATGAAATTTTCCAATTTGACTTACGCTTAGGCCTTTCCTTGGGCCCCAAATTACTTACCATAAGACTCGTACACTTATTTACCAAGTCCAATTGATGCCCACCATGTTAACAGCACATAAAATATTATAATCAGCCTACGCGGCACCACGAAATCCTAAATTACTTAGCGAAATTTTTCTGGGCCTTACACAATTACTATAACTGGCACATACAGTCTCTTAAGCTTAATTTTGCTTACATTGCTTACTTTAGGGAAGCGTCTTCCTGAATGACCATTCTCTAAATTTCTCATGAATCTTCTTCTGTTGTCCATTCTATTATTGCCGGTATGAAACCTGAAATTCTTATGATGTCTACCATGATCAAATCACTAAATCCCTAATCTATGCTTACTTTATCTTGTTCACCAGCCCATACTGATATAGGTTATTCTGGGGTCCAGCTTTTCCTATTGGTAATCACGTTAGTGTCACGAACTTACTTCTTGAAATGAGGATATGACTTCATGGCCTATACTCTTTTGTTGTCTTAAGGCCTATCACCTCACTTCTCTTCCTTCACCTGACTATGGACTCGGTAATACCGTCATCTTTTTGATCTACAGTTGTCATCCATGTATCGCATCTTACTCATAATTCTTCCTTATCTCTCTTCTTATTAATTTTCTAATATTTCTGCCTATCCCTTTCTTGTGAAAACTTCAGCAAGACATTCTTTTGCTTTTTGCACCCCTTGCTTCATCCATCGGCTCTTCGGGTTGCTCAACGTCCTTGCTCTACTAGGGTCGAGAGTCACACTAAGGTAATATTTATCCCTTCTAGGCTTTCAGTGCCTATCTTCTGATTTATTTTAATCATGCTAGTATTCACATCCAATTGTAATATTTAGAGTGCACTATCTGGGTGTCTCACAAGAAGATCTATTAGCACATTTGTAATACCCTTCGGAAATGTCAACTAACACAAACAATCTTTTCACCATTTTGGGTTACTCTAACCCGAGCCGGATCCTGATGTTCTGTCCTTTTCTTAAACTACACCTGTTATCCCCCATAGGGCATAACTCAGATGGGTACAACCAATTGTACATAACACTGTTACTGCTGAATATAACTCAAAAAGCTTATATTCCTCTGCCTGAATTATAAACACGGTTAACCTTCACTAACTGGGCGCCTCGTACTCTCCTTCATCTTGCTTCTTTTGCTTGTTGAAACTTGCATTTATCTTCTGAATCTCTAATTGTCTTTCACCATTAAGGTGGATAGGTATTTTTTCCTCAAGACTCCTTATCAAGAGGCTTACACCTTTCAGTACGCACATAATCTGCTGAAGACCTCCCATTTACTTAACATAAGCATGATGCAAAGTCGAGTTCCTCTGACTCAACTATTCCATAGCCATGTCTTTTACCAACCGTCTTTCTGGATGTAGGTATCGTCTTATTAAGAATAAAATAGAAGTTAGGAATTTGAATTCATTGTATGCGGTAAAATCAGATGACTTGATTTTCTGCAATCAAGATATTTCAGAAGCCTTCCTCGGAACCCCGAGGGTGGAACGCCTCGGTCAAGTTCTCGGTCTCAGGGATCGTTGGAGCCCGAATCGAAGTGGGCAGGGTCCAAGGTTGGAATAGAAGAAGAAGTGCCCCAGGCGCATGGCTACACCTGACATGGCCAGTCTATCTATAATCTACTGAGATGACGTGCGATAGGCCGTCCCATCCTTCTACTCTCGTAAATAATATATGCATATTCTATTGAATCCCTTCGCCTATATAAGGGGGACTCCCCCCATCTTGTAAAACAATGATGTTGCTCCACTTCTCCAATAAGCAATAATATCTCTCTCTCTCTCTTTCTTTCTTCTAAATTATCAGTGTTCTTCGACCCCGAAGTCGCCCTAACATTGTATTGTTCTTCATTTGTTCTTCGTCATTTAGCTCAAGATTGACGGTATAAAGCCTTATATGCATATACTTATCTGTTATCTCCTTCCCGATTACCCTCGATAAGGTTATCTTCGATAGGCCCGAGGTAGGCTCGAGGCTTGGCCCCGAGGTATCTACTGGCTTGTCCTATGCCCGGGAACGTCCCTTACTGGTTCGATTATCGTTTTTGGCTAGCTCGATCTTTACTGTTTTTACTCCACATTTAGCACTATTCACCCTTTCAAATTAGCTCGGGAATAGATCACATATTTTTAGAATCCCATTTACAAATTTAATTGTTGTTACCATTTTCACGGTAAATAGTTTTGCGCCCACCGTGGGGATAAAAGTAATAGTGATTATTTTCTTGCTAGTTTCGTCACTTAAACGCACGATATCTCTTGCACTTTTTCTTGCCCAACATCTCCGCTTTCAAGACCAGACATTCTGCTCGATCGGCAACATGATAATCATAGATCTCGAGAGCAACAAAGGAACGAAACCGAACAGCCCGGAGTCCGACGCTCCCCTGGGCTTAGTTCGAGGGCAAAAAGGAACCCTCCAATATGATATCCACAGTATTATCGGGGGGCAGATGATCCCTAGTGCCCTGTATCCAAGGGGACAAAAACATCTGCCACAGATGGATCGACCCGGCCGCTCTTTCCCGAAGAAACCCTCATATTCACCGAGGAGGACCTCGAGGCCATGGGAGAACCACAACACAATGATGCATTGGTGATATCGTTTCTCTTAAACAACACAAGGATAAAGCGTGTTCTTGTAGATCCGAGCGGCTCGGCCAACATAATCAGGTCTGGAGTGATAGAACAGCTAGGATTACTCAGCTAGATTAACACTGTTCCTCGAATCCTCCACGGTTTCAACATGATTGGGGAACAAAACGAAAGGAGAAATCACCCTTCCAATAAACACATCCGGCACGACCCAGAGTACCCAATTTCAGGTCATCGACGGCGACATGAGGTACAACGCTTTGCTTGGTAGACCTTGGATACACGATATGAGGGCAGTGCCCTCTACCTTACACCAGGTGGTGAGATTCCCCACAAGAAATGGCATTACAACAATACATGGAGAACAGCGGACGGCAAAAGAAATGTTCGCGATTCATGGTGAGCCGTTAACCCCCGCACACTCGGCCTCACACGAGGAAAAAAGCATGCAAACCATCGGAGATGACGAGGAGGATTTCTTCGCCCCCCGGACCTTCGTCGCCCCCGAAGAATCGGATGCGACCAAATCAACGGTCGAAGAATTGGAGCAGACCATTCTGATCGATAACCTCCCGGAGCGCAAGGTATACCTGGGCACGGGGTTGACCCCCGAACTCAGGACAGGGTTTATTCGATTCCTTAATAACAATATCGAATGTTTTCCCTGGTCCCACCTAGATATGACAGGTATCCCCCCCCTGAAATAACCTCCCACCGGCTTAGCGTCGACCCCAAATTCAAACCCGTGAAGCAGAAAAGGAGGTCGCAGTACGAGGTAAAACACGCCTTCATCAAAGAAGAGGTAACGAAACTCTTAAAAATCGGATCCATCAGGGAGGTAAAGTATACCGAATGGCTAGCTAACGTAGTAATAGTGCCAAAGAATGGGAATAATCTAAGAATGTGCGTAGATTATAAGGATTTAAACAAAGAATGCCCCAAAGATTCTTTCCCGCTGCCCAACATTGATCGTCTGATCGATGCCACGGCCGGTCACGAGACCCTCACCTTCCTCGATGCTTACTCGGGGTATAATCAGATTCAGATGAACCCTGAGGATAGGGAAAAGACTTCATTCATCTCGAAGTATGGCACATACTGCCATAATGTGATGCCCTTCAGACTAAAAAACGCAGGAGCAACGTACCAACGCCTAATTAATAAAATGTTCGAACACCAAATAGGAAAATTGATGGAAGTATACATTGACGATATGTTAGTAAAATCCCTGAGGGCAGAGGATCACCTGACCCATTTTCAGGAAACTTTCGACATCCTCAGAAGCTACAACATGAAGCTCAACCCCGAAAAATGCGCCTTCGGAGTAGACTCGGGCAAATTTCTGGGCTTCATGGTCACAAATAGGGGGATCGAGATCAACCCCGACAAAATAAAGGCCATCGAAGAAATCACAGTGGTAAATAACGTAAAAGTCGTTCAACGACTGACTGGGCGGATCGCCGCCCTGGGTACATTCATATCAAGGTCGTCTGGCAAAAGCCATAACTTCTGTGCCCTACTCAAAAGGAAGAGCAACTTCGAATGGACTCCGGAATGCCAAGACGCCCTGGAAGAGCTGAAACGGTACCTGTCAAGCCCACCCTTGCTACACACGCCCAAAGAAGATGAAACGTTGTACCACTACCTGGCTGTATCCGAAATAGCGGTGAGCGGTGTATTAGTCCGGGAAGATCAAGGTACGCAATTTCCTGTATATTATGTAAGTCGAACCTTGGGGGATGCGGAAACTCGATATCCCCATCTAGAAAAATTGGCACTCGCACTAATAAGCGCTTCGTGCAAGCTAAAGCCTTACTTTCAGTGCCACCGCATCTGCGTCCTATCAACCTATCCCTTCTAGAGCACACTGCACAAGCATGAGCTGTCAGGTCGACTGGCCGAATGGGCCATCGAGCTCGGAGGGTATGATATCGAATACGAACCTCGAACGACCATCAAATCCCAGATCCTAGCGGATTTTGTGGCTGACTTTTCGCCATCCCTCATCCTCAAGGAGGAGAAGGAACTTTTACTGAAGTCAGGCACATCTTTCGGGGTATGGACCCTATTCACGGATGGTGCCACAAACGTCAGAGGATCAGGACTCGATATAGTCCTGAAGCCGCCCATCGGCGGCGTAATCCGACAATCCATAAAAACTACAAAGCTAACTAACAACGAAGCTGAGTATGAGGCAATGATTGCAGGTCTATAGTTGGCCAAAGGCCTGGGGGCCGAGTCCATCGAGGCAAAATGCAATTCGCTCCTTGTAGTAAGTCAAGTAAACGAAAGCTATGAAGCTCGGGAAGACAGAATGCAGAGGTATCTGGATAAAATCCAAGTCACCTTGCGTCGCTTCAAGGAATGGACCTTAGTCCATGTGCCCCGAGAACAGAACAGCGAGGCTGACGCCCTAGCAAACCTAGGATCGTCCGCCGAGGAGGAAGACCTGCTCCCCGGGGCCGTGGTCCAGCAAATCAAGTCCGCAGTCAAGGAGGGTCATGCGGAAATCAACTCTACCAGCCTGACATGGGATTGGTGGAATAAATACATCACCTATCTGAAGGACGAGAAGATGCCCGCCGACCCGAAAGAGCCAAGAGCCCTACGAACCAGAGTGGCCCGGTTCTCGCTCGACAAAAGCGGGGCCCTGTACAGAAGCACCTTTGACGGCCCCCTAGCAGTGTGTCTTGGACCGGGAGACACGGACTACGTGCTGCGAGAGATCCATGAGGGCACCTGCGGAAACCACTCCGGGGCAGACTCCTTAGTCAGAAAGGTAATCCGAGCAGGTTATTATTAGGATAGCATGGAAAGGGACGCCAAGGAGTTCGTCTGGAAATGCGACAAGGGTCAAAGATTCGCCCCCTTGATCCACCAACCTGAGGAACAATTACATTCCGTCCTATCACCATGGCCATTCATGAAATGGGGAATGGATGTCGTTCCTCCTTTACCAACGGCACCAGGTAAAGGTAGATTCATTCTGCTTATGACTGACTACTTTTCAAACTGCGTTGAAGCACAGGCCTTCGAAAAAATAAGAGAGAAGGAAGTCATCAACTTCATATGGAAACACATCATATGCCGATTCGGAATCCCATCTGAAATAACGTGCGACAACGGGTGACAATTCATTGAGAGCAAGGTAACTCAGTTCCTGCAGGATGACAAAATCAAAAGGATTCTTTCAACACCGTATCATCTGTGTGCAAACGGCCATGCCGAATCCACAAATAAAACTATCATCCTAAACTTGAAGTAGAAATTAGAGAGCTCCAAGGGAAAGTGGCGAGAGACTCTACCCAAGATATTATGGGCATATCGGACGACTTTAAAATCAAGTACATGCAAAACTCCTTTTTCTCTAGTATACGACGCTGAAGCATTAAAACCCGTAGAGGTTGGTGAGCCAAGCGCTAGAGTCCGGCATGCCGGCTAGGAGACAAATAACGAGACCATGAAAATAGCCCTCGAGCTACTCGACGAAAGGCGGGAGGCCTTGCTGATTCGGATGGCTGCCCAGAAGCAGAAAATCAAAAGATATTACAACCGGAGGAAGAACCTCATATATTTCAGCATCACAGACTTGGTCCTGACGAAGGAAAACTAGGCCAGAATTGGGAAGGACCATATCGCGTCCTCGGAATCATTGGTAAAGGCTCATATAAGCTTGGCACCATCGAAGGCAAGCAGCTCCCGAGCAACTGGAATGTGTTGATGGTCAAACAATATTACTATTAGGGCCCGCAATCGTCAAATACCCGCAGGAGCCTACGATCGAGCATCACCCTCTCTTCCACGAAAATAGACCCTCACCCCGGAACGAATTCCCGCTGAAAGGACCTTTCTGACAAAGGCAACATACCAGGCCAAACAATTTTAAGGAACCGAGCCCGTGAGGGTCGAGCTCAGGGCAACAAAACTCTTTGTGCTTGCGGCATGTATCTACGCTAAGCATTAAAGAATATACTTTGTCATTTTCATCACAGCCTACATCCGCTCCAAAACAATAAAAGGTAGTTTCTTGGCGTTTCATGTTTCAAGAAAGATTGTCTCAAAGCATAATACTTCTCTATTAAACAAAGCCCGACACGCTCGGAGACTCAAAATTAGCAATTTTTAAAGCTCGTACGACCCCAGGGTCGGAATTCCGGGCTCACCAAGCCCCCGTAAAACAGCTTCGAACTCATGAGAACCTGTCTTCAAGCAAACTCGATGACTTGGAGGTTGTCGCCAATCACCACGCACTGGAAAATACGAAATTGTAAGACCCTAACGGGCAGCCTCGACAAAACCAGATCTATTCTCCATAAATTGTAAGACCTCAACAGCTATGGCAAACTGTAAGACCTCAACAGGCATGGCAAACTATACGACCTCAACAGGCATGGCAAACTGTAAGACCTCAACAGGCATGAAAAATCCCGTAGTTTAGGCTATACGTCGCATTTGCCTACAATGAGCCTACGGGCCTCACATCAAAACAGCGCAAGTGCCACTGTCGCCAGCTAAGCAAAGCCTCCGGGCTTCACACCGAAAGGTCTCTACGACCATCAAATTTAAAATTGACAACTTGAGGATTAAAGTGAGCTAGAATTGTAACTCGATTCAGAGACCGGATCCAAAATAGTGAAACTAAGCAAAGCCTCCGGGCCTCACATCAAAAGGTCTCTACGACCAAACAACGTAAGTGCCATTGTCATCGGCTAAGCAAAGCCTCCGGGCCTCACATAAAAAGGTCTCTACGACCAAACAACGTAAGTGCCATTGTCGCCGGCTAAGAAAGCCTCCAGGCCTCATACTAAAGGGTCTCAATGACCAAATAGCAGAAAGGCTACCACCACTGGTCGAAAACATAAATAAGATTCAAGGGTCAATTACAGCCCGAGTCGCAACGCGACTCGAAGACTGGACCCAGAAAATTGTCAAACGCCCAAGGGCGAGAAACGAAAAACACTATCGCCAACCGGAGCCCCCAAAAGGATCAAAGGCCAATTGCAGCTCGAATCGTGACGCGACTCGGAGACTAGATTCGAGGGTTGTGGCACGGCCGGAGGCACGACACAAAGACCGTTTTCTCCAATTCCATCAAGCAGAGCCCCAAGATATATCAAGCCTGAGTCGGGCTCCCGACTCGGAGACTAGCTCCAAGGAGATTGCAAAACGCCTAAAAACGCGGCACAATTACCACCGTCGCCGATCCAGGGAACCTGGAAGCTCAGAGTCGGTTGCAGCTCAAGTCGCAGCACAACCCCGGAACCAGATCCCAATATAAATGAGAAAATGGCCAGAGCGCGAAGGTGCGAGACCCCGCGGCAACTCTCGGCACGGATCACATCATCCAGCCCGGAATGGGCTGCGAAGCTACACTACAAATTCAAAGCTCTAGATTCAAAGCTCTAAATTTGAAACTCTAGTTTCAAAGCTCTCAAAGGAAATAAATTCACAAGATTGTTCTCTCTCTACATACGCCGAGATGAAAACTCCATATATAGGCAAGAAAAACAATGAAAAGAATAACATAGACTAAGCCTGCAGATCCCTGGGCGGCCATTTATCAACGGCGTCCCATCTCTCCGAAGATCAGCCCCCACTTCTAACGCCTCTTGGGCCACCTTCCAATACGCCCCTAGTGGTTAATCTTTGAAGGTCAGGCCAACACGACTCGCAGCTCGAGGTAAAGCCGGGTCTACCATTCCGAAGGCCTTTTCCACGCAAAAATCTTCAAAGGCAGCCTCTCCCTCATGTAAAGATACAAGCGCTTCGGCCTCAGCTCTGATCCGAAGTAGTGCGGCCACCAGACCGGAACGTAGATCCTTGTGCTTGACGCTATCCTCCTTCGCATCTAGAAGCTGGAGCTCAACCAAGGAAACCCTCCTTGCAAGGCTGTCCCGCTCAGAGGTCACCTCATCCACACGACGGCGGAGCTCGAGGATCTCAGCCTCCCTGGCCCGGAGCTGCCTTTTTAGCAAAAGCGTCTCCCTCTCAAACTGCACAAGTTGAAGCCCAAAGGGTCTAAAGCAATAAACTCCCGCAGAAGCCCAAGAAAATAGCAGGGACAAAGAATGAATAACCTGTTCAGTTAAACTAACTTTCTCATGCTCGCGGCGGTTCACCTCGTCCTGATACTGAGCGAGAGTTTGGCTGTAAAGCAGTTCGGCCTGAAAGAGCAAAAAGAAAGTAAAGGAATCAATGGTCGAAACGGACCGGAACAGCGAAACAATAAAGGAGTGTACCCACGCGCAAAGCCCGCCCATCTCGCTGAAAATTGAGGGAGCATTGACCCCGGAGCTATCCTCGAGGACGATCGCCAGACCACCCAGCACGTCTCCACCTTCGACCAACACTCCCACCTCGAGAGCATCCTTACAAGGTTCACCTCGCGCCCCAGAAGGTTGAGGTGATCCCTTCTTCGGGATATCGACGATAACTAATGAATCAACAGGGTCAGTTTGAACGCCCGGTCCCCGTTCATCATGGGTCTTGCTCGCGAAAGACTCCGACCACCCGCCGGGTCAAAACCGGTACTCGATGCTTCGTCTGTTGTCTCATCACTATGATAACGGACCACAATGGCAACAGATTCCTGTCGAAGGCCTCCATCTGCTCGACCCGAGGAACAGCCGGTCCTGGATGACCTTCGGAGGGTGCCGAAAGACTGTTTTCTCCCTCGCTTTCAGCACGGGGATTTCCCGCTGCGACTAAGGCTAGAATTGGTAAGTCGACCTTAGGTTCCTCAACTTTGGCCCTTTTCGGCTCCGGCAGGCCGATCGGAGCATCCCTCTGCCTTTTCTCCTCCTCGCCAAGCATTCGGATATCTCCTCCGGCGTGTGGCACTTCCTTTATCAATAAAACCCCTCCCAGACCTGCATAGCATAAGGGTTAGAAGCGCGGAAAGGGAAGAGCCGTCAGCAGCAAATTGCAATGGGATGTACAGGTACGACAGTAACTCGAAACTCACCATGATCTCTCGCCTCCCACCGGGCTCGGGGCAGATCCCATCATGTGCGATCGTTGTACGGGCAAGCCAAGTATAGACGGCCGACCCTATCCCGCAGATCCGACACCGCCTCGGGGTAGACCGCCTCGGCTAAAAGAACAACAGAAGAAACGACAGAGTTAGAAATGCAGGAAGAAACCATCAAAGAAAAGCAGAAGCTCCACATCCACTTACGCGCGGTATTCCACTTCTCGGGAAACGGCATTCCGTCCGACGGGATCAGATCGGACGTTCGCACTCGGACAAAATCAACTCAGCCACCCGTCATCCTTGAACTCCTCAGTACAGGTGAAAAGAGATCTCGAGGCTCGATGACGAAGCCTGACTAAACCTCCACAAATGAGGCGAGTGTTGTACATCCGGATCAGGTGATTCAAAGTGAAAGGCATCCCCTCCATCATGCCCGAATAATGCCTGATCATATAAACCACGCGCCAGAACGAAGGATGGATCTGACCCAGGGTTACCTGATAACTCCAGCAGAAATCGAGGATCACAAGATCTATTGGGGGACGAAGCCGGACCCACCGGTCCTAAAGTAAATAGGTAGGTATACACACTTAGAAAACCAGCCCTATAAGTTGTGATATCTTCGTCCCGAGCAGGTAACTCAACAAGTACGGCATACCCCCAGCCACAATCAACTTTCACTCTCCCTATGTCTGTTATGGAGCCGATGAAGTGGGTTACCGGTTCGCTACATGCCGATTTAGAAGAAGGTCTTTCGACCCTAAAGTCCGAGGTCATCGCAAACGATCTCGGGACACACTCCTCGACTCGGGGAGGGGCCGTCACTTCACCTTGGGAGAAGAACAAAGATGATGAGCCCGCCATATCACGAGAAGCTGCTGTAGAAATGTTCGCCATCCTTGGGAAAAGTCCAGAAAAGGGAGAAAGCAAGGGGAGTCGTGCTCTTAGGAAGAGAACAAGGAGAAGCAGAAAGACGGGCTTCACAAAAAAAAGTTCCAAATGGGATCCGACTGGGAAGAAACGAGCTTTTATAAAGGCCTCGTGGGTACATTAATGAAAGCCAACCGCCGCGGTCAGCATTGAAGACCGCAGCAGCGACGCCCGAGGCATATCATTGCAGCCTACAACTATCCTCAAGGACGCCTGGGGAAGTAATGATTCCGAATCGTTTCTCATCACTCCCCGTCGCCTTCCGCTCTAAGAAACGCGGAGACTATCTGTACGCGGTAAAATCAGATGACTTGATTTTCTGCTATCAAGATATTTCAGAAGCCTTCCTCGGAACCCCGAGGGTGGAAGGCCTTGGTCAAGTTCTCGGTCTCAGGATCGTTGGAGCCCGAATCGAAGGGGGCAGGGTCCGAGGTCGGAATAGAAGAAGAAGTCTCCCAGGCACATGGCTACACCTGACAGGGCCGGTCTATCTATAATATACTGAGATGACGTGCGATAGGCCGTCCCATCCTTCTACTCTCATAAATAATATATGCATATTCTATTGAGTCCCTTCGCCTATATAAGGGGGACTCACCCCATCTTGTAAAACACTTATGTTGCTCCACTTCTCCAATAAGCAATAATATCTCTCTCTCTCTTTCTTTCTTCTAAATTATCAGTGTTCTTCGACCCCGAAGTCGCCCTAACATATTATTGTTCTTCATTAGTTCTTCATCATTTAGCTCAAGATTGATGATATAAAGCCTTATACGCATATACTTATCTGTCATCCCCTTCCCGATTACCCTCGATAAGGTTATCTTCGATAGGCTCGACGCCTGGCCCCGAGGTATCTATTGGCTTGTCCTAAGCCTGGGAACATCCCTTACTGGTTCGATTATCATTTTTGGCTAGCTCGATCTTTACTGTTTTTACTCCACATTTAGCACTAATCACCCTTTCAAATTAGCTCGGGAATAGATCACATATTTTTAAGAATCCCATTTATAAATTTAATTGTTGTTACCATTTTCACAGTAAACATTCATACAACTGAGCTCTACCACACGATCTAGAGTAAGAAGAAAGAGTGACAGTACTAAATGCCCTGTAGCCTCCTACTTATAAGTGTGGTGCAAGACACCTTTAAACAAGACTCTACTAGACACGGCTAGTAGACTCCCTAGGATACCACTTTTGTCACGACCCAAACCGATGGGCCGTGACGGGCACTCGGTACCTTACTCAACCGAGTACCAACATTTAGTATCTTTCATATCATTCTATCATAGGTAGATGAACCGAAGTAAAGCATGAGGGAATACAAACTTATACATATGAAGTACGAGCCTATAAGGTCGGCATGATTCTTTATATACTTGAAACATAGGCCGACAAGGCCATACAAGTATATGTATAGATGACATCTGTCTACAAGCCTCTAAGAATACATAACATCATAAAGGTCAAGACAGGGTCCCGCCATACCAATCAATACATGTACTAATCATATTGACCAAGGAAGCAACTCCAAAGCAAATGGAGAGCATCAACACCTTCCGCTGAGCTGATAGCCTACCTGGAGGACTCTCGACCTGTCTATCAGGACCTGCGGGCATGAAGCGCAGCGTCCCCATGCAAAAGGGACGTCAGTACAAATAATGTACCAAGTATGTAAGGAATTAAAATCAGAAACTAGTAGATATGAGAGAAACATGGAGTAAAATACTCAACATGCATTTAATATTATAATGTCGTGCATATACGAATAAATGTCATACCATGCATGGGTATATGCGTTCATAACATCATCAAGCCTCTGAGGGCATCCCATCATATCATCTCGGCCACTGTGGGCAAATCATCAACGTATACCAGCTGATTAGGTGGTGGTGCGTATATAATACCATAACCTTTTCCCATATCCAATATACATATATATACAAATATACGCGTATATAACTCCATCTGGTCATGGGTCAATGTAAATGAATGCAATGCATGAGAAGTACGTCAAAAAGATCTTTTGGGGTGTCATAGGACCATTATGGCTTTGATTAGTATCATGAAATAACTTTATCAACTTACGTATTTTCTGAGACCCATGAACAGATGATAGAATAATATTACACATGGGGAATCAAGAACATAACCATCTTTAGTATTTCTATGAATAGAATCATTTATGGAAATTGTGCATTTACTCGTTTCGTTTGTGTCGTATAGATCATGCCAAAATAAATAAGGAATAGCCTTAACATACCTGAGTCAATTCTCTTGAAAATCCCTCTAACACACATCAATCGCGACGAAACACGTAACGACGGATCGAAGTAGGGGGAAATCAATATGATATTCTTGTGAAAGATTGTACAAAGCTTCCTTAAAATCGGAAAATCTCACGTTGCAGCTCCGGCCATTGCCAAATCACGTATGCAATATTTATGAAATATGATGCTTATATTCTTCTAATCTTAAGGGGTAAGTAAATATTAGCTTTCATGTGCTAAAGTGCATACATTATGCAAATCACGTTCAAGGCTTAAAGAGATTGTGACTCATGTTAAATGCACTAACAATGTGACACCTTTCCACATAGTACATAAGTCATTTATGGGAATTTTTATTCATTTCATGGGCTGCCACGTGGGTTCATCAAATTTTATCCATAATTTTGAATTAAATATCCAGTAATAACTTGATTAACTTGTTAATCTCCCATTAACCAATAAATAATCAAGTACCCACATAATTAAGAATTATCTCAAAATAATTAAAATACTATCCACTTTTAACATACCTTATACACCTTACTATCATGGTCATGTGGTACCTTGTATGGCACTAGTCCATAAAAACGGGGTATTATAGCTTGGACCATTGTCAAACTTTGACGGAACTCATTTTCTTCGATTCACTTACCTTCTCACCTTCACGAATTTACTTATCACTTGTTTGAAATTGCATAACGTTAATAATCTCAAAATAATCTCATTCCCGAACTTATGCCGATTAACTTACGGCGAAACTTTAACATACCAAAATGTGGGATGTATCAACTAGAGAGTAAAGCAATGGGTTATTATCAAGATGAAACAAGGGTTTTGACATGATAGTTGCGAGACTGCTATTCTGGATATGACATTGTTATATTTCACTCTTGAGGATCTATCGATTCTCACAAATTAAATAGCTGATCAGCTTACACTTCTGATTCAGACTCCTCTCTCGATTAAGTCTAAATCTTTCAAATTAACTAATGTGAAGTGCAGTGAAACTTGCAAGAATCTATTGGTAGGAACGATCTAAGAGAAACTTCTCGTGAATATTTCTCAATTTTAATTTAAACGGTAACTCAAAAAGCTCTCTCGATTACTTCAAAGAATCACCAAAATAAACTAAGGCATATGTTGCAATGATATTTAATAAGATGTTCCTCTTTCGATTTAACACTATACAGAACAAAATCACAACTAATATTAAAGCCCCTCCAATAAACCCAACCAATTAAACAATAGTCATATCTATAAACAACAACTAAGTCACCCAATCATGTCAAACCCTAAGGTAAACTAGTCCATAGATATGGGAAAGTCATCACAAATAGAATTAAAGAGTACGAAAACATCATTCTAATGTTACAATCCAAACTCCGTATTGAATTGATTGAAAGATGATGAACTCTTATGTCTTGTAAACTCCAATACTCTCCAAAAGCTTCCAAGGTTAAAAGTCTTCAAAAATTCACGTTTTTGATGTATTTATACCATGTAGGTATGGGCCCAAACGAAACTATCCTTTCAAGCCGAAGTGGGAAAAGTTGGGCGAGAAAATACACTACCGCGGTGCACCATGCGGTGCACTGGGTGGCGCATCAGATGGCATACTGGACGGCGCAGCAGGTGGCGCACTGGGCGGCGCACCAGGCGGCGCACCGGGTGGTGCACCAGGCGCGACATTAGTGGCAAAGTTTGGAGGCCTATTTTTTTCACTGTGTAGGAGTTTTACACTAGTTCCCCACGCCCCGCAGCGCGGTAGTGCATATTTCTCAATGTAATCTTTTTTTATCACTTTTTGACATCAGACTTGGTCCTCGACTCTCAAACATGATCCCGAGTTAATTTATTGGGCTTTTACTCAGACTTCCAAGATCCAACTTGTTCAAATTAGCTACAAATTGTTTTAATAGCTCATAATCATTTCCTGCAAGGCATAAAACATGTAATAAGCATAAATCACCATTAATTAAGCTCAACCACATGTAAAATGCAGTGATGAGAGTGCAAACCATGACTAAAACATGGGTTTCTAGCCTACCATCAACGCCCCACACTGAAACCATTGCTTGTCCTCGAGCAATCAAACTGCAGTTCACATAGAGATGACCTTCTCATAAAAAAACTTGTTGAACGCATCATACCAAGAATATTTAAAACAAACTAAGCACCCAATCATAACATCCTAGCCTTAAGACTCGACTCAAAAACACCACGTATTTTCTAAAAACTTTCTCACTTAATCTACCACAGAGGCCAAAGACATTACCTTTCCTTTGCAAATCATGTGCCCTCACACAAAAGATAGAGAGCAGTTCCACACACAACAAAATTCAAGAAAAAATAGGAACTAAGATAGAAAGAATTCCACTCGCTCTCGTAATCAAAATCCATGTGCCACAGAAGGCGCGCAATATGATTGCCTGTAGTGTAATACTTACTAATTGAGCTCATTCAGTCAAAGATCAAGTAGGACTTTATTTTGGTTGTAATGTAGGCTGCGGGACGGGAAGGATACATTTGGATATAGTGACTACAACTCCCTAAGCACTTTAACAAATATACATTAGCAATTTAAACTCCACACTTGTGTTGAACCAAACCCCAACCTTCACAACATAATAACCTCAACCTCCCACTTTCGTTAAGAACACACAAGATGAGATCTACCACTAGCAAGGAATCAATTTTTTCTTTCTACTACGTACACAAACTCTTTTTTTTCTTTTTCAAAGTACAGATTGATTTTTCTTTCTCTTTTTTTTCAATCCCTTACATGTGGCTCTCAAAAATTTTCAACTAGTGCACCCTTCTTCATTATTCCTAGATCCACTCAAAAGCCTACCATACCTCCACTCAGCTCGTAACAAACTCCTAACAGTTTCAACTGCTCACGGGAGGTAAAAGGTTCGAACAAATGGTTAATTCAAACCAAGGGGTCAGACTTGCAATGTGGTTGCCAAACAAATAGGATTACAGACTAAAAGGGTCTATATGGATACACAACAATTAGGCGTGTCATAAACATATAATTGGCTAAACAAAAAATTTTATATATCACTTCCTAGACTGAATAAGACTGTTATTTCGCTTTGCAAACACACCGGGCAAGTTCTAGACATCAGCTGACATGCACAAAATATCAAAGTCTCACACACATGTTGTCACATAACTCACTTAGGATCGGATCTATCTCGACTCTCTAGTCAAAGCAGTTAAGCAATGTCGAGATCAAACAAATTAACATTCTTATCCATAAGTCAAGAACTGAGCCTAGGCGTCATAACTAAGGCACTCACCACTCTCAAGGCACAACAAAGTCAAGAAAAGTTATCTCCATTTACCACTAGAGCACAAGAATTGTCTATTCCTAACTAAAGAAAAATTAACTACCCCCGGTTCAAGAAAAACCCTCTGAAAAGAACCGCCACCCAAAGAAAACTTAAGGGAGAATTGTTACTCTAAACTCAAGGACACAAAAGGCACAGGAGCTCAGAAGTACGGACCGCATAATATCATCTGCAAGCGCAGAGTATGAAGGAAAGGTCTGCAGAGAAAGCTGCGAAGTGCGATTCGCACATGAATTGTGCGGCCGCAAAATCTAGGCCAGGAGCAAAGTTCAGAGAATGTTCATTCCAGGTCCATCAAAAGTGCGGACCGCATAATAATTGTGCTGCAGTAGAAGAAATGCTATGCAACTGCATATGTAAAAGTGCGGACCTCAGAAGAGCAAGATGCGGCCACAGTCATAAATTTGCGGACCGCAAAAAGAGTGCCTTGCGGCCTCAGTCACAAATCTGCAGACCGAAAAAAGAGTGCCTTGCGGCCGCAAATCAGAATTATGCGGCCGCAGACTTCCAGTTCCTTACAAGTTGAAGAATTCTGCGGACCGCACATGAAATTGTGCAGCTGCATAACCTCCTGAAGGGCATTTTTGTCCGAAATTTCCAGCCCTGTATAAATAGACGAGTTTCATATTTTTAGGTCAAATTTTGACATCAGCAGCCACAGTAGCCGTTTCTCTTTACTTATTTTAGTAGCTTTTTAGATTTTGGGGTAAGTTAACACAGATTTTATCATTTTGATTTTACAATATGAGTTTAGCATCTCTTCTTTTATTTCTCAAATTTCAAGCATGTATTTGTGACCCAACCCTAGTGTGTAAACCTTATGGGTGTTTGATTTAATGCTTGTTTATGGTTGAGTGTTTATTATTTAGACTTGTTCATATTTTAATTTGTGGAATTAATGGTTGGAAACATTATTTCATTTCTATTTGACTTAGTCTCTACTTGAGAAAGAGAGACTTAGTCTAGGAAAACTTGGCTAACAAGAAATTGGGTCAATCGAGAGATTGATAATCCCAATTGAAGGGTTCAACCTAGAAATAGTAATAACCCAACTTGAGTTTTTATCAACCGTTTTGTGCAATAGCTATTTGGACTTCAGAAACCCAAATTGGGCAAAATCACTCTCTGACCGAGAGGCATTGAGTGGATATTTAAGTGTTGATAGCAATAATACACCCCGATCAACAAAACAAGCATTAAGGTTATATCCCATTAGGGAAACACCTAGGTGATGGTCATAGCCCTAGGCCTTTTACAAAACTTGCAAAACCACAATTTAATTTCCTAGTTTCATTTCTTAACTTTGCAATTTCAGTTTAAAATAGACATAGAAACAACCCCAAATTGTGGAAGTGTAAGTTGATATAGTTCAAACTCAAGTACTTTAATATATACTCCTGGCTCCCACATGTAGCTCCCTATAGAAATAGACCCCGATTCCCTTTGGGTAGTACTATTGCAATTGACCGTTTAATAACCTTGATATGAAGTGTGAATTAGACGAGATCATTTTTTGGCGCCGTTGCCGGGGAGCTAAAAACAGATTTAGCAATATATTTTGTATTGTCTGTGGATTGTCTTCTTTTGCTTCTGTGTTGCTGATTTTGGTAAATCAATTGTAGGTGTAACCTAACAACAATGATCAACTAGGAAACATGCCTTTGGGGGATGTGGATGTTGATGATGACCAAGTTGAAGAGTTTCCTCTTTAACCTCCAGCAAATAGAAGAGGTCGGACGCCTCAAGACAATGCCCCAATTTAACCCCCACTCCACCAAGAGCGGCTCCACACCGGGTGTTGCAAAATGATGGGTATGCAAGTGCCATAGTCCTGCCCGGCATTAGGGCGGGAGACTTTCAAATCACAAATGTAATGCTGACATTGCTAGAGTAACAGGGATTCATCACGGGGCTCCAAGTCAAAATGCATACAAACACTTGAAGAGGTTCATGGACACTTGTTGGGGGAGTAAACAGACAAACATCCCCGAGGATGCTTTAAGGTTAAGGTTATTTCACTTCTCTCTATGGGGAAAAGCCTTAGATTCGTTGGAAAGATTGCCAAACCATTCCATCCATACATGGGATGAGTTGGCAGAGAAATTTATTTCCAAGTTCTTTTCTCCCGGGCATATGGCTACTATTAGAGACGAGATTCTATCATTCAAACAAGAGCCCAATGAGCCGTTACATGAGAAATGGAAGCGGTATAGGACAATGGTCAAAGAGTTCACCAATAATGACATGACGTTAGCTATGATTCAACAAACTTTCTATCGGGGGATCAACACAATCAATCAGTGGATGGTAAATCAACTTGCCGATGGAAAATTCATGACAATGCCGTATGAGAAAGCTTGTGAGATTTTAGATGAAATGGTGGACACATCATCAGCATGGAAAAGTCGGGAAAATCATCAGCTTGTGAGATACGAACGTGATTCACCTCCATAAAGAGTTGTATGATCATGGGCAAGCCATTGCCGAATCGACCACTACAATGAATCAATTAGACAAGGCTCAACTTCAACAAGTGCAAAGTCCTAAGCAAGTCAATGACATGGAGGGAGTAAGCATGATGGTGAACAAAAGAAGGACCAAGGGTCCACAAGTGCAAAACCGAATGGAGAATTATGTGCAAGAAGATAGTGAATTTTAACAAGATGAATCTTATAATGAACAAAAGTAGGAAGTGAAATATGTGAACAACTTTCAAGGGCAAAGAAACAACTCTCAAGGCCAGAATCAACAACAATTGTGATCTCAATGTAATTGGAGTGTTGACAACAATCATGGGAACTAGCATAATAACAACAATCAAGGAAATTGGAGTGGAGGAAATAACCAAGGTAATTGGAGTGTCAACAACCAAGAATATTGGGGAGGCAACAATCAAGGGGTATGGAATAATAATCAAGGAAATCGGCGGTCGGGTTTCCAAAGGCCCCCGATGTATCAACAACCAAGCAACCCGCCTCCATATCAATCCCATGGTCCAAGTTCTTCCAACACTGAAATGGGGCGTATTGAGAATACGTTCAAGAAAATGATAGAGAAGAATGCCGATTCCAATGCCCAACTAGCGTCCCACAATACATCAATCCGTATCTTGGAAGTTCAAATGGGGCATATCTCTCAAGTTCTAAATACTCATCCTAAGGGGGCACTACCAAGTGACACGGTGGTCAACCCAAAGGGTGGGAACAATACGGGACATGATAGGGCTGTTACTACAAGGAGTGGAAAAGGTGGGAATGCACCTACTTCAAGCAAAAGGTAACTTGTGGATGAAGAGAAAGTAGTACAAGAAGATAAGACCCCGACCAATAAGGTGCAAGCAAATAATGAAGTGCGGATTGGTATTGATGACAATGTGGAAGAGAGTCAAGAGTAAGTGAACCCATCTAGGGATAACATTATTGACATGCTGGAACCGATAGTGCAAAGGGCAAAGGCACCATTACCTAAGCCTCCTCGTCCATATCCGCAAAGGCTTGCTAAGAAAAATGGCGAGAATCAATTTAAAAAGTTCATTGACATGATGAAGTGTCTATCAAACAATGTGCCATTGGTTGAAGCTTTGGAGAAAATGCGCGGCTATGCAATGTTCATGAAGGATCTTGTGAAAAAGAAGCAGTCGAAGAATTTTGAAACTATAAAAATGACTCATCAAGTGAGTGCAATTGTGCATTCAATGGCTCCCAAGTTGGAAGATCTCGGTGCTTTAATGATTCCTTGTACAATTGGAAGTGCCGAGTTTGCAAAAGCCCTTTGTGATCTTGGGGCAAGTATCAATTTGATGCCCTATTCGGTTTTCAAGACTTTGGAAATTGGGCAATCAAGATCCACATCTATGAGATTACAGATGGCCGATTATACCATGAAGAGACCATTGGGAGTAATTGAAGATGTATTGGTTTGTGTTGATAAATTCATTCTTCCGGCGGATTTTGTCATTCTTGATTGAGAAGTTGATTATGAGGAGCCAATTGTTCTTGGAAAACTTTTCCATGCTATGGGGAAGGCTTTTGTTGATGTGGAAGCCAGAGAACTTACCTTCCGGATTGGAGATGAAAAAGTGGTTTTCCATGTGTGTAAGTCCATGAGGCAACCCAATAGCAATGAGGTGGTCTCTTTCGTGGACTTGGTGACCGATGTGATTGTGGATGAAACTAGTGCTGTGATAAATGTTGATGATACGTTGGAGGCCGTCTTGCTCAACTTTTATGATGACCAGATGGATGGCTTCGTGGAATGTGTGAACTCTTTGCAATAAATAGGGTCGTACAGTTATGAAGCCCGCAAATTATCCTTGGATCTTGAAAATAGGACAACTCCTCCTACAAAGACTTAAATTCAAGAGCCTCATATCTTGGAGTTGAAGCTATTGCCTCTACATCTTCGGTATGAATTTCTTGGCTCTTGGTCTACTTTAACGATTATTCTTTTCTCTTGTTTGACTAACATGTAGGTAGACTCTACATTGGCGGTGCTACAAAAGAGGAAGAAGGCTATTGGATGGATATTGACGGATATTCGAGGGATAAGCCCTGCATATCGCATGCACAAGATTAATTTGGGGAAAGGTACCTAACCATCTATTAAGCATCAAAAGAGACTCAATGAAGCCATGCAAGAGGTTGTCAAAAAAGAGATCATCAAGTGGTTGGATGCCGGGTTTGTCTACCCCATTTCCAATAGTTCGTGGACTTCTCCGGTTCAATGTGTCCCAAAGAAACGGGGCATGACGATGGTCACCAATGACAAGAATGCATTGATTCCTACAAGAACAGTGACCGGGTGGAGAGTGTGTACGGACTATCGTAAGCTCAATGAAGTCACAAGGAAGGACCATTTTCCACTTCCCTTCCTATATCATACGCTTGATAGATTGGCTGGTCGTGCTTTCGATTGCTTCCTTGATGGGTATTCCGTCTACAACCAAATTCTTATTGCTCAGGAAGATCAAGAGAAAACTACCTTTAGATGTCCTCATGGTACTTTCTCCTTCAAGCGGATGCCATTAGGGTTGTGCAATGCACCGACGACTTTTTAAAGGTGTATTACGGCGATCTTTACGGACATGGTAGAGGATTACCTTGAAGTCTTCATGGATGACTTTTTGGTGGTTGGGAATTCTTTTGATTATTGTCTCGCAAACTTGGATAAAGTGTTGGAAATATGTGAAGAAATAAATTTGGTTCTCAATTGGGAGAAATGTCATTTCATGGCCGAGGAAGGCATCTTCCTTGGCCATAAGATCACAAAGAATGGCATTGAAGTCGACAAACCAAAGACTTAGATGATTTCTAAACTTCCACCTCTAACTTCGGGATTTCTCTAAAGTGGTGAACTCGTTGTTCAAGATTTTGGAGAAAGATGCTAAATTCCACTTCAATGATGATTGCATGAGAGCCTTTGAATTGTTAAAGTAAAAGTTGACTACTACTCCCATTACCACTGCTCCCAATTGGAGTGTTCCTTTTGAGCTCATGTGTGATGCAAGCGATGTAGCGGTAGGGGCTAGTTTAGGACTACGCACCAGCAAGATTTTTCATCCGGTCTACTATGCTAGTAAGACCATAAATAGTACCCAAAGCCAGGTTGATGAGACGAGTGCTTTTGTTGCAAGAGTTTGATATTGACATCCAATATCGAAAAGGAAGTGAAAATCAAGTGGCGGACCACTTGTCTCGTTTGGAGGAGGAGGGGAGGCCGCATGATTGCCATGAAATCAATGTCTCCTTCCCCAATGAGCAACTTTTGGCTATTTTAATGAATGAGGTGCCATGGTTCGCGGATCTAGAAAATGTTCTTCTGAGTGGTATTATCCCTATTGAGTTCTCTTCAAACAAAAGGAAGAAGCTCAAACGGGATTGTCAAGACTATTACTGGGATAAACCGTACCTTTTCTGGATTTGTATGGATGGGGAGATTAGAAGATGTGTACCGGAGGAAGAGCAGTGTGAAATTCTTGGGGTTGTTATTCTTCTATATAAGGTGGTCAGCATGGAGGAGCAAGAAAGACACCAAAGTGCTAAGTTGTGGTTTCTATTTACCCACTCTTTACAAGGATGCAAGTGATCTAGTGAAACAATGTGATGAATGTTAAAGGGCCGGTTGAATCACAAAGAAAAATGTAATGCCCCTCACCACTATTTTGGAGATTGATATTTTCAATATGTGGGGTATTGACTTCATGGGTTCTTTTGTGAGCTCTTGTGGAAACACCTACATCTTGGTCGCAGTTGATTATGTGTCCAAATGGGTTCAGGCTGTTGCTCTACCCAACAACGATGCAAGAAGTGTGGTGGCGTTCATGAAGAACTATATTTTCACAGGGTTCGGTACTCCGTGGGCCATCATAAGCGATGGGTGGTCACATTTTTGCAACAAAGCCTTCGACACCTTAATCACCGAGTATGGTGTCACTCATAAAGTCACGACTCCGTATCATCCACAAGCAAGTGGTCAAGTGGATGTCTCCAACCAGGAGATAAAGAGTATTATGTCCAAAACAATGAATGCTAACCAGATGGACTGGCCCAAGAAACTTGATGATGTTTTATGGGCTTATAGGATGGCTTACAAAACACCTATCGGAACGTCTCCATATCGGTTGGTGTCCGAAAAAGCTTGTCATCTTCCGGTGGAACTTGAGCACAAAACCATGTGGGCTTTAAAGAAGTTGAATCTTGAGTGGGATGTCACCGCTAACTTGAGGGTGGCACATTTGAATGAGTTGGATGAGTTCCGGTACCATGCATACACAAGTTCATCATTATAAAAAGAGAAGATTAAATAGCTTCATGACAAGTACATTTCTAACAAAGAGTTCAAAGATGGTGATCTTGTGTTGTTGTTCAATTCACGGCTGAGGATGTTTCTCGGGACGTTAAAGTCTATATAAAGTGGCTCGTTTGATGTTGTGGGTGTGACACCCTTTGGTACATTGGACTTGAAGAATAAAAATGATGAGATATTTTGAGTCGATGGTCACTAGGTGAAGCACTATTTGGGACAAGTTGGTGATGGCCATATTATGTGGATGATTAATATCAGTGATGGTAATTTGCGTCGTGTAGTAACGTTAAATCAGGCATTTCTTGGGAGGCAACCCATGTTTCTTTTTCTATTTTTTTTTCATTTCTTCTTTTGTAGATAGGTGTTATTTTTGTTCTAACTGGATTTGAAGTGTGTTGCAGGGATGAGTGTGCTTTACAGGAACTGTGCTCAGAAAATTGGCCAAGTATGGAAAGAAGTGCGGACCACATGTATATTTTGCAGACCGCACAATTGTGATTGCTACAGATAAAAGGTAACTGCGGCCACACAATTATAGTGCGGACAACACAAAATGAAGAGGGGAAATGCAAACTCTCTGAAGTTTGGTTTGTCAGAGAAATGGCCAAAGTGCGACCACACAGCAAAATCTGCAGTCCGCAACAAAAATCTGCGGCCGCACCACAAATTGTGCGGACTGTATGTCAACAAGGGATTTTGAATCAACGGTAACAAAGTTCATACCGCAGGAGGAATTCTCCGTCCGCACTCGTCCCTTTGTCCCTCAAGTCAGAACCTTTAGCATAAATAGGAGGCCTAGGGTCACTGTACAATTTTTTTCCCTCTCTAAGCTCAGAAAGTCGTAAAAATTGAAATATCTTGTTAAAGTAGCTGCTCACAAGCCAAACATCTGTTTATCACTCATCTATTACATTCGTTCATCTCTGGTAGGCATCATCATCTTGATTAACTTCTTTAAATTTATAGATTTTTAGTAAAATTTGAAACCATTTGTCTATGAATCTATTTGAATAATGTTGTGGGGTGAATATGTTGTGGGTAATCAGATAATTGCTCTATGGGGAGTGGATAACTTGATTTTAATGCTTAATTGTTAATACCGTGTCGAATTTGTGCAAAAATTGAAAACCCTATGAAGTCTGACCGATTATTTTTTGAAATCTGCGGCTACACAAGAAATTGTGTGGTCCGCATAAGTTGATCTTAGGGTATATCGTTCACGCATGATTGTGCGGCCGCACTTGAAATTGTACGGACTGCAAAAATCCCATTGCAGCCGTAGAAAAGTGTGTGTGGCCGAAAAACGGCCCAATCTCTGTCTTTAAAGAGTTGGAATTTTGGGAATTTGATGCGTCTACAATAGAAAATGTGTGGATCGCACTTCAATTCTCCGGTCGCACTAATAATTGTGCGGACCGTAGATCCAGTTCTGCGACCGAATGGTCAAAGGTGCAGTCCGCAATGTTCTACCTGCGGCAACACTTCTAATTGTGTGGTCCGCACCTCCCCACCCTGCAAGCACATTTTACACTGTGTTCACTGTTTGTTTGAACTTGAATTACAACTGACTCCTGCTACTGCTTGTTACAGATAATGGTTAGATCTCGAGGTGGCGGATATACTTCAAAGGGGAGGGGTGAACCTTCCATAGGCTAAAGCAAGAGTGCCTTACTCCTCGCCCTTCAAAAGATTACAACAAAAAAGGCTACAACCGGAGGAAGAAATGCAGAGCCCGCCGAAACCATTTCTTATGCCCCATCTAGGGAGGCATCGGAGGGCAACTCGGTTGAAGAGCAGCCGACTGTCAAATCAAATCCTCCAGGAAGGTTTCAGCTACGGGACAAGCCTTCTACATCTCAGAGCACTTCCGAGGGTTCGGAGACTGCCAGTCAGACTTTGGAACCTTCTACACCTGTCCCTGAGGCACCATCGACTTCAGTTGATGAGATTCCGGATGATGGCCAAGGGAGTGATACTATAGTTGCCGGCCTAGAGAGGTCAAAGAAGAAAAAGGTTTAGGAGGACAGGTTCGTTAGTCTAGATTCCTTCACTAGCTCCCGTGAGTGGTGGCCGGTGAGGTCGTTCACTCTTGAGGGATAGTTCCAACTAAAAGACCTTGACAAGCACAATCGGGCAGTCTTGAGACATTTTTGTAAGGCCCCAGAAAATTTTGCTAAGTAACCTAGGATTTCGTGGTGCCACATAGGCTTATTATAATATTTTATGTGCTATTAACATGGGGTACATCAATTGGATTTAGTAAATATGTGTATAAGTCTTATGGTAAGTAATTTGGGGTCCAAGAAAAGGCCTAAGTCTAAGAAAAATTGGAAAAGTTCATAATAGGCTAAAATTCAAAATGAGCTTGCACTAGTCCCTACTTTGAACGAGCATATCTAAATATTTATTAGGTTTTATGTAATGAATTACCTATCAAATAAAAGGTCTTCGAGTCTAGTTTCCAACGCTTCAAACCGTTTGTCAGTTGGACATTCCTACGCAAAGTTATGATCAAATTACCAAAGGCTGGAAAATGCGATCCCATGTCAAATCTGCGACCGCAAAACCAGTCGCATTTCTGACTTTGCGGTTGCATTTCTGTCGCAGACTGGGCCAGTTACCCAGTTTTGGGCGCTGTTTTTGCGGTGCATTATGCGGCCAGCATTCTTGTTTTACGGTCCTTTCTGCTATAGCAGACCCGACATCGGAGGGTTAATTTTCTAATTTTTATAACCCGACCCCATTTCAATATATAGGCTTTGGGGTTCATTTTGGGGTCATTTTTTACTGATTTTAGAGAGAGATGAGAGCATATAGAGAGAGAAAGGAGAGGTCTAGCTTCATAATCATCCAAACATTGCATCAACCTTCAAGAATCAAAGAGCCCATTCATAAGTTCTTCATCCAAGAGGTAAGATTCTATACATTAGGCTTTAATTTCAAGTTTGGGGTATGAGATGGGGTATTGAGTTATGATTCTTGGGTGTAATACTATTATGTATACATGCATTTACAAATTATATTTTTGGGAAGGTTGTTTAGCATAATTAAGTAAAGATTTGGTTGGGGAATGAAGGAAAACTTTGGAAAAGAGATTTGAAACTAAGATGCTCAACTAGTATTTGATAAAATGCTCAAATGAGCTGAAACCATGAATACCTTTCTAATTTGTGTTCAATTTTGTTATGTCTCATAGTAGATTGGAATTGCTAGAATTTCCGGAATATTGTAGTAACTTAAGGAAAGCATAAACGAGGTATGTATGGCTAACTTTGACCTTTATAAAATTACCTTGTTGATGTACAAATATTTGGTATGTGATATCTATGTGGATTATTTGTGAAACTAAATTCTTGTGATTGGTATGTGTTTACTTATGCGGAATATTTGTGAATCCATGTGATTAATGTGCCTTGAACGTGTTGGTTAAGTCTTCCGATATGATAGTGCAAGTAAATGGCAACAAACCAAATGTGTGTGTGTGAATGTGGTTGTGTGGTAAGAGCTGTGTAACAAATGATGGAAAGGAATCGTAATTGATGCAATTGAAGCAACTGTGGTAATATCATATGTGGCTTATCGTGGGCAATTATCGTTGTGACTTAAATTATACATTGGGCTGTTGAATAAGATGGAAATGGCATTGATGGTTATGGGAATACTTTGTGAATTGTGCTGCTATTCCTTGAGAATTATTGTTGTTGTTCTTGAGAATTGTTGTTGTTGTCCATGTGAATTGTTGTTGTTGTTGTGTTGCTTGTGAATTGTGATTATTCGGTAGGATCGGGTTGCGCGCCGCAACACGAAGTAATAAGGTGTGGGTTGTGGTGATAAGGGTGGCCGAGGTAATAAGGGTGGAAAGTGATCAAAATCACTATTGAAACGAAAATATGAGAAAGTTGTGAAATCATTGATGTGAAAATGTTCAAAGGGAAAATGGAGAGATTGTAAACTTGTTTGGCTTGGTTGTTTCCTTTCATGTGTATTTGATTGTTGATTCCATTACTACTTGTTACTTGTGTATGGTTTGAGTTTGCTTAGGGCAAAGTTTGTTCATACATACCAGTACAATTCAAATGTACTGACGTCCCTTTTGTCGGGGGCGCTACATTCGTGTTATGATTGTAGGTGGATCCATAGCAGGTACTCCAGTCCACCGACCGTAGCTCCCTTTTAACTTTCCGTCAGCTGTATTGGTGAGCCCCTTTCCTCTCGGGGCCCTGCGTGGCTCATGCCGCTTTTATTCTGGAGTCATGTTTTGGGTAATTGTGTAAGGTATAGCCGGAGCCTTGTTACCGGCAAGTATTGCATTATCCTTTGTATCCTTAGAGGCTCCGTAGACAGTAAATGTGGGTTACGAACTTATGTAAATATGTATTTTTTATGTAGGGCGATGTAAGTTGTAAACCTCATTAAGTAGCCATGTATGTTATGTAAGTTTTGTAAAAAGGTGTTTTAATTATAAATGGCTAATTCCTTGATTAATGAGCAATGAAAATACGGGGCAACACGTGGGATAGGAAAGGCACCCAGGTCCGCTTGACTGGGGCTACCCGGTCGGGCGCCGGTCATGTCCCTCGGTTTGGGGCGTGACAATTTTTGAGAGCAGAAGGGGTAGATGTGGTTCACCTAGAGTGTAGTGGACGCAAAGGAGTATCTGGTCTGGGAGTTCTATGCCAATATGGCGCACATAAAAAAGGAACCAAAGTGAGGAATCTGAAGGTGAAATTTGACCAGAGTACCTTGAACGCCTACTTGGGGTTTGAGGATGTTGAGCCTATGCAATAATTGGAAAAGCTGGCAAATGGGCGATGCACCTCGCCCATGCCTAGCTAAGATTCTTGCAGCCCCGGGGCCACCACCACCATAGATCACACAGGGATTACTCTTTAGCGGAACACCCTGAACTTTGAAGCAAAGGGATGGCTGACTTCTGTATCCAGCAGACTAGACCCGTGCCACAATGAAACAAGCCTTCCTATTCAGCGGAGTTGCCTCTATTTTGGCTGGGTACTCGATCAATGTGGGTGCCATGATGTCAGCTAACTGTTTGTGGTCGCCAGACAAGCTGATACGTACTACCCGTATCCCAACACCATCACTGAGTACCTTGTAGATGCACGGGTGGAGCAGAAAGATTTTGATATGAAGGTTTGGGCGAAGAAGCCCTTCTCATGGTATTCTCTGATGGATGCACACAACCCTAAGAGAAAGGGTCAGCCTACTACCACCATTGGCCAGTCTGATGAGCAATCGGTGGTACCTGCACAGACAGCCGATACGCCATCCACTTCAGTAGAGCCTTCAACCAGTGCGGCTACCATGCCCCCACCTTCAGCCTCAGTGCCTTCCACCTAGGCTTTTAAGTCGGTGCCTCTGCATACTGCTCCACTATCTGCGATGCTAGTCTCCAAGAAACTGGCGAGCCTCAACAACTGGTTGTAGACAGCCACTGCAAAGCTATCTGACATATACAGTACGGTTGTAGCACAATGATCAACCCCGACACCCTAGATTCCTCTAACAGTGGAGGAGACTTTGAAGAAGTTGTTGGAGAATCAGACCACCATAATGAACACCTTAGTAGAGCATGGCTCAGTGATTGAGGAGCTGGGAATGCAAGTAAAGAAAATGACGAAATCCCAGGCGTCAAAGAAATCAATTCACAGGTTGTGGAGAGAGGTAACCAAGATTGGAGCAGCTGGAGATCTTCCCTATGATAGGCTGATGGTTCCAGCTCTTTGAGCACCAGCAGAACCAGCAGCACTATCAGCTCCAGTGGCACTAGTTGGCCTGTTTGAGGAGCTAGACCTGGCTACCGACACTGCTGAGGCCATGCACCAGATCTTCACCAACCCAGCCACTCCGAGAGTCGAGCCTGATGAGATCCAGTTAGAGGAGACTGAGGGTGGTGGCGTTGCTGTGGATACAGAGATGTCCAAGGCGACATAGGGAGTCGTCTTCACTCTTTCCCTTCCTTTACTTATATTTTGTTAAGCACTGGTGACAATGGTTATTTTTATTCGGGGGGGGGGGGTGGAGTTAATTTGTTCTATTTCGATGATTTTGAGACAACTGGTTTGTAATAACTGACAGTATTTTCTTCTTTCTCCTTATTCTGTATATATTTTCTCCTTTCTCTCATGATATATATATTCTCTCTTTTACTCTCACATTATATATATCCGTTACGCTTTCAGTAGTTTGCTTTGTATCTCCTTTATTCTTTTATCTTATTAGTTAATGTTTAATTTAGTAGCTTCTTTTTAATTTAATAGCTTCTTTTTGATTTCGTAGCTTCTTTTTATGTTTTAGTGGACAATAAGCCTTTGGTTTTCTTAGTGCCACGGTTATTTCCAAAGGCAGTTTTGTCTGAATCGGGTGACTCTTCCCAACGATGGATGGTGTGAAGACCTTCTTAAGGGATTGAGTCCGTCTTTGGTGTCTATGTAGTAATAGTAGTAATGATGAATGAAAGAACCTGATTAAGTCAAACTCGAAGAGTCAAACATGTTTTATTTGGCACCAGCACATTTAACTACGTTCTTATGGTTAGGGACAAGGATTTATAAAGAAAATAACTCTAGTTATTGACTTTATGACTCTTATGTTGACTTTGATACCATCGAATGGTCTAATTGGACCATAGTGATCTTCAATATTGAATGTGGTCGTTGTGGGCCCTCGACTCTATCCTCTTTAACAATATAGTTGCGTGAGGGGTGAGATGCTTTGTTGCTAGTCCGAGTACGTGTGCGGAAGGTCTAAAACTTGCCCAGGATGTATTTTATGGCGAAATCGTAAGTTTTTCTTGGCTTGAGAAGTGATTGTAGGCTTTTCTTGGCTCGTTTGAGTTTTCTATTGTCTACCAATGATGTCATCCCTAGTCAGCCCCTTTGAGCCATTAGACTTTCTTATTTGGAAACCATGTTACATGCCTTTACCAATTCTATAGTGACCCTCTCTTGGCACCTCAGCTTTCCCTAACACTCATGTGAAACAATTGGCAAAAAACGTATGTTTGGGGTGACACGAGAAATTGAGAAAAAAATGGTATTAAGGCACAAAAACAGAAAAAGAAATGACGAGAAGGAAAGGCAAAGAAAAGAAAAGAAAAAAAAAAGAATGCAAAAAGTGAATAAATGAAAGAGTTGAAGGGATTCAAAGAAAGGCAATGATCCCAAACATGGAGAAATATGAATGAATTGATCAATAAAGAGTAATGTTAAGTGTCTCTACTTCCCCATGGAAAAAAAAGTTCCTCAAGGAATCGGTAAAGTGTGAGCCGACAATTGAAAGATGGAGTGGTTAAGGAAGGTGTAACCACTTATCCATATTGTATCAACCCCTAATCCAAAAGCCTTCATTACATCCTCAAAGAAGTCCTATGTGATTTCAAGCCGAGTGAGCTACATTAGAGGTGATTTACATGAGGGGCAAGCTTATGGTTCCGGAAGCCGTGCTTGTGACATTCTCTTGAGAGAGATGAGTGAGCCATTCGTAAATTTGTGAATTGAGTGCTAAATTCTTAACTGAGCTTGGAAAATGGAAAGTAGAGGAGGAGGAGTTTGGGATCCACCATGACCTCCAAGATAGAGCGGAAGTCCTTGATGAGCTAAGAAAACCGTTGATGCTCGAATGTCACATTAGAGCTATATGTGCATAAATGTTTAACTTGTTGCCTTGTCAATAATGCATGAGTGGTGAGGGTAATTGTTTATCCCAACTGAGGTGCGAATGGTTCACCTGTGGCTGGCTATAGTGTCCTTTAACTTTTGGAGGCGGGAACTATTTTACTTTCTTGAGGACAAGCAAAGACTTAAGTATGGGGGAGTTGATAAATGGGGATTTTAACTACTTATTAGTGTCTTTTAGCTCTTGTTTTAGTCCAAAAGCGTGTAATTGTGTTCCCGAAAACTGATGAAATGTGCGTAATTGTAGGAATATTGGAAGATGAACTCCCGAGATGAAATTCAACTTAAGAAGGAGTACTCTGAACGCAAGGAAACAAAAGGCAGAGAAGCTCAGAAGTGCGGACTGCAGAATATCATCTGTGGCTGCAGAGTATGAAGGAAATGTTTGCAGAGAAAGGTTCAAAGTGTGGTCCGCACATAATTGTGCGGCCACAAAATCTAGGCCAGGAGCAAAGTTCAGAGAATGTTCATTCCATGTCAATCAAAAGTGCGGACCGCGCAAGGATTGTGCGGCAGCAGAAGAAATGCTATGCGGCCGCATATGTAAAAGTGCAGACCGCATAAGAGCAAGATGCAGCCACAGTCACAAATCTGCGGACCGCAAAAGGAGTGCCTTGTAGCCATAGATCAGAATTATGCGGCCGCGGACATCCAGTTCCTGACAAGTTGAAGAATTTTGCGGACCGTACATGAAATTCTGCAGCTGCAGAACTTTCTGAAGGTCATTTTTGTCCGAAATTTCTAGCCCAGTATAAAAAGATGAGTTTCACATTTTTAGGTCAACTTTTGACATCAGCATCCACAGTAGTTGTTTCTCTTTACTTCTTTTAGTATCTTTTCATATTTTGGGATATTTTAACATAGATTTAATCATTTTGATTTTACAATATGAGTTTGATTAGCACCCCTTCTTCTATTTCTCAAATTTCAAGCATGAGTAGCTGGACTTTTACTAGGGTTGTGACTGAACCCTAGTGTGTAAACCTTATGGGTGTTTGATTTAATGTTTGTTTATGGTTGGGTGTTTATTATTAACCTTGTTCATGGTTTTATTTTTTGAATTAATGGTTGTAAACATTCGTTTATCCCTATTTGACTTAGTCTGTACTTGAGAATGAGAGACTTGGTGTAGGAAAACTTGGCTAACAAAAAGTTGGGTCAATCGAGAGATTGATAATCCTAGTTATCGGGTTCAACCTAAAGATAGTAATAACCCAACTTGAGCTTTTATCAACCGTTTTATACAATACCCATTTGGACTTGAGAAAGCCAAATTGGGCAAAATCACTCTCTAACCGAGAGGTATTGAGTGGGTAATTGAGTGTTCATAGCTATAATGCACCCTGATTAACCAAAAAAAGCTTTATGGTTTATATCCCATTAGGCAAACACCTAGGTGATGGTCATAGCCCTAGGCCTTTTACACAACTTGAAAAATAACAAAAACAATTTCCTAGTTTCAATTCTTTGCGATTTTAGTTTAAAATAGACATAGAAACAACCCCAAACCGTGGAAGTGTAAATAGAGATAGTTCAAACTCAAGTACTATAATATATACACCTAACTCTTACATATAGCTCCCTGTGAAATTGATCCTGACTCCTTGTTGGGTATTACTATTGCAATCGACCATTTCATAACCTTCATTTGAGGTGTGAATTAGACGAGATCATATATATGCAAGACCCGCTCTTTTCTTTCTTTCTTGGCATCATCTTGAGCTGTGAATTATACGTTCATAATGATTATTAACTTGTTCCTGCATTCTTTTACAAGATCAATAGCTGCATTTTCCTATAAATCCCCAAAAATAAAATCCACGCGATCAACGTTAGAATTAGAAAACGAAGAAGAAAGGTCATACGAATATTCTTATGGTATATCCAAGACCAGTTGTTTCTCATTCGCTTCCACTAAAGGTTATAAATGTGGAATGGTGAATGTGGGTTTGAACTCTTCTTCAATTTCTTCACACTCAACCAAAATCTTATTTTCAATCATCTCATTTGAATCAGAGTCCTCTTGTAGACTGGAAATCTCTCTCTGTAGATGATCATCTTCTTGTGTAGGATCATTCTCCAAGGTATATCCTCTATATATTCACTATCACAATGTAATGAGCTTTCGGAAAGTATATTTACTTTTTGACTCGCTTGCGTTGTTAGGTTCTTTATGGTTTTAGCATTTTGTATAAGTGCTTCTTCATGTTGTATAAATCTTTCTTCCACATTATTCATGAACTTATACATAAGCTCTTCTAAACTACCATTCTCCTATTGAGCTGGTTGGTCTCACTTCTCTTTTATTGCAGTCATAATAAGGGTAGTCATCCCAATCAGAGTTATGATTATGCCCATGTGAAATCCCATACCTATACGGACTAGAAATAGAGTGAGACTATTCAAAAGATTGACCATATGAGGAATACTTACCTTCTTGACAATCAACCCACTGATGATTTTCACCACATCTAAAACAAATAGCAGACTTGTGATAATGTTGAGCTGCCAACTCTGCAAATATTTTCTTATGTGGGTTGTGCTCCATCTTCACAGCTCTTGAGTTCAACATTAGGACTATTTTCATCAAGCTTTCTCCCTAGCACTTGTCAGGTGCTACAAAAAAAATCTTAAAGACAAGTTAACTAGTTCAAAAAAATTAAAATGATAAATTTTCTAAATTAGTAAATAAAATTATTTTGAAGTATTGATTTCCAATCCCCGACAATGGCGCCAAAATTTTGGCAATCGCAAAGACAACACAAAATTAATGCTCGCTTGCCAAAAATTATATTGTTTGACTAAAGGAATAAGATTTAAATAATGTTCAAGTAATTTCTGGGTGAACGCTATTCAAGATGATTAACACTTTAGTTTGGATGTTTATGAATGAAAATTAATTGCTAAAATTAAAGCAAGAAACAATTGATCACAAGAAAACTAGAGAGTAAAGCAACGGGCTATTATCAAGACGAAGAAGGGTTTTGACATGATAGGTGCGAGACTGCTATTTTGGATATGACATTGTTATATTTCACTCTTGAGGTTCTATCGATTCTCACGAATTCAATAGATGATTAGCTTATACTTCTGATTCATACTCCTCTCTCGATTAAATCTAAATCTTTCAAATAAACTAATGTGAAGTATGGTGAAACTTGCAAGAATATATTGGTAGGAATGATCTAAGAGAAAATTCTTGCGAATATTTCTTAATCTTAATTTAAACGGTAACACAAAAAGATCTCTCGGTTACTTTAAAGAATCACCAAAATAAACTAAGGCATATGTTGCAATGATATTCAATAAGATGTTCCTCTTTTGATTTAACACTATACAATATAAAATCACAACTAATATTAAAGCCCCTCCAATAAACCCAAGCAACTAAACAATAGTAATATGCATAATCAACAACTAAGTCACCAAATCATGTCAAACCCTAAGGTAAACTACTCTATAGATATGGGAAAGTCATCAAAAATAGAATTAAAGAGTAAGAAAATTTCATTCTAACGTTATAACCCAAACTCCGTATTGAATTGATGGAAAGATGATGAAATCTTGTGTCATGTATCCTCCATTGATGTCCAAGAGCTTCCAAGGTTAAAAGTCCTCAAAAATTCGTGCTTTTGATGTATTTATACCACGTAGGTATGGGCCCGAACAAAACTATCCTTTTCAAGCCAAAGTGGGAAAATTTGGGAGAGAACATACACTACCGCGGCACACCTTGCACCTCATTCGTGGGAAAGTTCAGGGGCCTATTTTTTCACTCTGCAGGAATTTTGCACTAGCGCCCCGCGGCGCATGGCGCGGCGTGGTAGTGCATTTTTCTTGAGAGTAATTGTTTTCTCAATTTTTGACATCCAGACTTGATCCTCGACCCCTGAACGTGATCCCCATTTAATTTTTTGTGCTTTTACTCAGACTTCAAAGCTCGAACTTGTTTAAATTAGCTCCAACTTGTTTAAATTAGCTCCAAATTATCTTAATAGCTAGGAATCATTTCCCGCAAGGCATAGAACATGTAATAAGCGCAAATCACAATTAATTAAGCTCAACCACAAGTAAAATGCAGTGATTAGAGTGTAAACTATGACTAAAACTTGGGTTTTTATCCTACCATCAGATACGCACATGAGGCTTAACTTGTACAAATATTGAGCATAATGATCGTCATTGTTCCATGAACTTTCTTCATGAATAAATTATGTATTTAAGGTAAGTATTTTACCTTATTTTTCTCTTTTAATTTCTTGAAATTCTATAATGTGTTTCTAAATACAAGCAAAGACAATAAATTTTGATTAGTTTGTAAGAAATTATAACCACCTGATTGTAAAATTTCTTTGTCTTGCCATGATCAATTCATGTATGATTGTTAGCACAAGAAGTGGAAACACGACTCATTGAATTTGCTTCATTCTTGTTCCCTTAAGAGAAAATGGTAGTTGTGTGTGATAATTGTGGAAAAAAAATTATTAACCTTGAAGATATCAATGGATGTGGACGTTAGACAAAATTATAATCGTTATCATTGTGGTAAAGAGAACAATAAGAATTCTCAAAATAATCATTCACTCTGTGAAAGTAATGTTTGGCATTGATTTCACATGGGATTATGGTCCATTCATAATGTGAATGTCACAACATGTGATTTATGAATACATATTCATTCTTGGAAGAATATGAACATGCTAGTGTTAGTGAATATACCACATTCACCTCTAGAATGAGGTTTGAGATGAAATAAGAAAATAATTTTATTATTATGGCATGAATGGTCATTGATCACGTACCTATCGTAATTATGCCAAAATATTGTGGCAATGTAATTATTACAGGGCAAAAGTAATGGAAGCAACAATCTTGCCTATAATGATATTGACCAGGATCATAATGGTATAACTTTCTCCATGAAACGGATATTCACCATATGGTGATGAATATGTGATTGTAGAAAATTAATTGAAAGCTCTGGAAGAGCCAAGTATAATATTTTGGAGATATAAAATTGATTATCAGTAAGATATTGTTTCGTAGTAAGTCTCAAAGAAACTTATTGAATTTCTAAAGTATTCGCGAAAGCGGTTGGTTATATTGAGACTATAAATAAAAGAAAATTTTAATATCTTCTATTACTACTACTTGTAGCGTGGTAATATGTATGTAAAAAGCTACCTACTTTATTCTCCAGTTTGTACTAGACAAATAAAAGAATATCATAATAAAGTAGAAGTTTATTGATGTAAAAACCATATCATTTTAAACTTGGAGTTTATTCATAATTGCACACATCATGGTGTAAACCTGAAGTTTATCAATATTGATAATTTATCCAATAAGGCATAATTGGTTTAGCCATGTTAATTTAAGTATGATGTGCAAAAATAAAAGAAAATTCACATGGGTAAATATTAAAGAACTAGAAAGTTCTTTACGAATTCTCTTATATGTTTTGTTCTTATTAGCTAATAGACTAACTAAAATCGGGATTGAATCCCATGGATCCTGAAAATATCAAAGGTGGATATAGGCTCATTCACCTGCGATGTACACCACATAAGATGCATCTATAAGATGGTTACATGTGCGATTATTGGTAACCTGTGATAAGTTGGGATTTTAACTACTTATTAGCACTGTTTTTCTTTTTTTTTAGTCTGAAAGCATTAATTTGCGTTCCCGAAACTAATGAAAATTGTAGGAATATTGGTATATAGGTCTCCCATAATGAAATTCAACTCAAAAAGGAGTATTTCGAAGTACAAAGCATTAAAAGGTGCAGAGGCAAAGAAGTGTGGTCCGCAGAAGAAATTGCGGACTGCAAAATTCCATATGCGGCCGCAAACGAAGCAATAGAACCCAACAGGATATTGACCAACGAGCAGACCGCAAATAAATTGTGAGGCCGTAGAATAGGGCTTTCACTAACAAAAATTCAAAGTTCAGAGAAAATGCAAAAAGACCAAGTCCTGACGCCTTGCTGAAGTGCGGACCGCATAAGAATTGTGCGGCCGCAGAAGTTGCTTCGCAACCACAATCCAGAAATGTCGGGCTACAAAACCCACTCTCCTGCCAGCTGAAGAAATCTGTGGATCACACATGGAATTGTGCGGCCACAGAACCTCCCCAGGGGAATTTTTGACAGCGATATTTGGCCCACTATAAATAGACGAGTTTCACAATATTAGGTCAAATTTGGAACTTGAAAGCTGTTGTAGCCATTACCTTTTGCCATTTAAGGATGTTTGTGACTATTTTAGTGTTTAAACATTATATCATCATTTTTAATCTTTGGTTTTGAGTTTAATTAGCTTTGTTTCTTTATTTTCTTCAATTCCCATTATGAATAGCTAGATTCATACTAGGGTTGTGACCCAACCCTAGTGTGTAAACCTTATGGATGATAAGTGGGGATTTTGACTGCTTATTGGCGCCTTTTAGCTTTTATTTTAGTCTAAAAGCATTGAATTGTGTTCCCGAAACCAATGGAATTCTGCGAAATTTCAGGAGTGATGGAAATTGATCTCCCGAGATGAAATGTGACTCAAAAAGAATTAGTCCGAGGCAAAAGTAAATGAAAGGCGTAGGAGCATAACTGTGCGGTCTGCAGAAGAAGGGAAATCTATCAGACGTTTGCTCAAATTGAGGATCGCACCTGAATTGTGCAGCCGCAAAGATGAGCTAAGAGTCGAAGATAAGAGAGTATGGAAAAAGACCAAGTCCAGAACCTCTATGAATTGCGGACCCCAAAAGAATTGTGCGTTCGCGGTCTTAACTTAGCTTACAAGGAATTGGGTCAATTGAGAGATTGATTAACCCAATTAAAGGGTTCAACCTAGAGATAGTAGCAACCCGACTTGAGCTCTTATCAACTTTTTTGGTGGATACCCATTTGGTCTTGAGAAAGGCAAATTGGGCAAAACCACTCTCTGACCGAGAGGTATTGAGCGGGTAACATAGAGTTGTGAGCTATAATACACCCCAATCAAGAAAATGAGCATAAAAGTATTTATCCCATTAGGCAAACACCTAGGTCATAGTCATAGCCCTAGCCTTTTTATATATTTGGAAAATCCTCAAAAACAATCATGTCTCGTCTTCTATCTTTATATTTGGAATCATTAGCTTAATTTTAGATATAGAAACATAAATCTCATTATTGAAATGCAATCGAGGTACTTCACTTGATCATTCCGAATATATACTACTAGCTCCTATCTTAGCTCCCGGATGATTCGATCCCGACTCTTCGTTGGGTTTTATTATTGCAAGCGACCGTTTCATACCTCTTTAGAGGCGTGCATTTGGACATGATCAATTTTTTGTGCCATTGCCGGGGAGTTAAAAATTTTGTTAGCTATATATTTGGGTTTATGTGTGGATTATCTTCTTTTCCTTCTATGTTACTAATTCGCGTGAATCAATTGTAGGTACAAGTACGGCGGCAAACAACAATGAACTCGGAAACATGCCTTTCGTGGATGCGAACATTGAAGATGACCAAGTTGAAGAGATTCCTCTTGAACCTCAAGCTAATAGAAGAGGTCGGGCGCCTCATGAAAATGTCCCAAATCCACCCCCACCTCCTCCACGAGCGGCTCCACGCTCGGTGTTGCCCAATGAAGGGTATGCAAGTGCAATGCTCCCTCCCCTTGTTAGGGTGGGCAACTTTCAAATCACCAATGTGATGCTCACTTTGCTAGAGCAACGAGGTTTCTTCACCGGGGCTCCAAGCCAAAATGCATACATACACTTGAAGAGGTTTGTGGACACTTGTTTGGGGGGGGGGGGGGGGTAAACAAACAAATGTCTCCGAGGATGATTTGAGGCTAAGACTTTTTCCCTTCTCTCTACAGGGGAAAGCTTTAGATTGGTTGGAACAATTGCCGAACCATTACATTCGTACTTGGGATGAGTTGGCGAAGTTATTTATTTCTAAGTTCTTCTCTCCCGGTCATATGGCTACACTTAGAGATGAGATTCTAGCATTCAATCAAGAGCCCAATGAACCAATACACGATATATGGGAGCGTTATAGAACAATGGTCAAAGAATGTCCCAACAACGATATGATGGAGAATATGATTCAACAAACTTTCTATCGTGGGATTAAAACTACCAACCAATGTGTGGTGAATCAACTTGCCAGTGGAAATTTTATGACAACGCCTTATGCGGAGGCTATTGAGATTTTGGATGAAATGAAGGACACATCATCAGCATGGCAATCCCGGCCTAATGTTCCACAAGGTGATCCGAACGTAATTCACCTCCATAAAGAGTTGCACGACCATGGGCAATCCATTGCTGAATTGACCACTACCATGAATCAATTAGCAAAGGCTCAACTTCAAAAAGTGCAAAATCCTAAGAAAGTCAATGCCATGGATGGAATGAACATGATGGTGAACAAAAGAAGGACCAAGGGTCCACAAGTGCAAAATCGAGTGGAGAAATATGTGCAAGGGGATAGTGGGTTTGATCAAGATGAATCTTACAATGAACAAGAGGAGGAGGTGCAATATGTGAACAACTTTCAAGGGCAAAGAAACAACTCCCAAGGCCCTAATAAACAATAATGGCGACCTCAAAGAAATCAAGGTAATTGGAACTCTAATAATCAAGGTAATTAGAGTGGTGGAAGCAATCAAGGGAATTGGCATAACAACAACAATAAAGGAAATTGGAGTGGTGGCAATAATCAAGGAAATTGGAGTAGTAATAATAAAGGGAACTATGGATGTAACAATCAACGCGGATGGAACAATAACCATGGCAACTGGGTTTCAGCTTTCCAAAGGCCCCCATGTATCAACAACCAAGCAACCCGCCTCCTTATCCTTCCCATGGTCCAAGTTCTTCCAACAATGAAATGTGGCGTACAGAGAATATTTTAAAACAAATGAGTGAAAGAATGCCGATTCGGACTCCCAACTTGCCTCGCACGACACATCAATCCGTAATTTAAAAGTTCAAATGGGGCAAATCTCTCAAGCGCTAAATACTCGTCCTAACGGAGCACTACCAAGTGACACGGTGGTAAACCCAAAAGGTGGTAACAACACGGGGCATTCCATGGACGTTACTACAAGAAGTGGAAAAGGTGGAAATGCACCTACCTCAAGCCAAAGGTAACTTGTGGATGAAGAGCAAGTGTTGCAAGAAGAGGAGATACCGAACAATGTTGAACAATCTAATGATGAGGTTCGAATTGATATTGATGATAGTGTGGAAGAGACTCAAGAGGAGGGAACCCATCTAGGGGTCACATTATTGAAATGCCGGAATCGGTAGAGCAAAAGGTTATGGCACCATTGCCTAAGCCTCCACCTTCATACCCTCCAAGACTTGCAAAGGAATATGGTGAAAACTAATTAAAGAAGCTTATTCAAATGATGAATAGTCTCTCAATCAATGTGCCATTAGTTGAAGCCTTGGAAAGAATGCCCGGTTATGCAAAGTTCATGAAGGATCTTGTGACAAAGAAACGGTCAATGAATTTTCAAACTAGCAAAGTCACTCATCAAGTGAGTGCAATTGTGCATTCAATGGCTCCTAAGTTGGAGGATCCCGATGCTTTCACGATTCCTTTTACAATTAGAAGTGCCGAGTTTGCTAAAACTATTTGAGATCTTGGGGCAAGTATCAATTTGATGTCCTATTCGGTTTTCATGAAATTGGGAATTGGGCAACTAAGGCCCACCTCTATGAAATTGCAAATGTCCGATCATACTATGAACAGACCTTTGGGAGTGATTGAAGATGTTTTGGTTCGTGTTGATAAATTCATTCTTCAGGCGGATTTTGTCATTCTAGATTGTGAAGTTGATTATGAGGTTCCGGTTATTCGTGGAAGACCTTTCCTTCCTATGAGGAAGAATTTTTGTAATATTGAAGCCGGAGAACATACTTTTCGGGTTGGTGATATAAAGTAACTTTCTGTGTGTGTGTAAGTCAATGAGGCAACCAAATAGCAATGAGGTGTGCTCTTTTGTGAACTTGGTGACCGATGTTATTGTGGATAAAACAAGTACGATGATCAATGTTGGTGATATGTTGCAGGCCGTCTTTCTCAACTTTGATGATGACTAAATGGATGAATTCGTGGAATGTGTGAATGCTTTGCAAGGAATGGGGTCGTACACCTATGAACCCCGAATATTGTCCTTGGATCTTGAAAATAGGACAACTCCTCCTACAAATCCTTAAATTTAAGAGCCTCCTACCTTGGAGTTGAAGCCATTGCCTCCACATCTTCGGTATGAATTTATTGGCCCTTCTTATACTTTACCGGTTATTCTTTCCTCTTATATGACTAACATACAGGTAGATTCTACATTGGCGGTGTTACAAAAGAGGAAGAAAGATATTGTCTGGACATTGGTGGATATTCGGGGGATAAGCACCGTATTTTGCATGCACAAGATTAACTTGGAGGAAGGTGCCAAGCCATACATTGAATATCAAATAAGACTCAATGAGGCCATGCAAGAGATTGTCAAAAAGGAGATTGTCAAGTGTTAGATGTCGGGGTTATCTACCCCATTTTTGATAGTTCGTGGACTTCTCGGGTTTAATGTGTTTCGAAGAAGGGTGTCATGATGGTGGTCACCAATGACAAGAATGAGTTGATCCTACAAGAACGGTGACTGGTTGGAGAGTGTGTATAGACTATCGTAAGCTCAACAAAGTCACAAGGAAGGATCATTTTCCACTTCCTTTCCTAGATCAAATGGTTGATTGATTGGCCGGTCGTGCTTTCTATTGGTTCCTTGATGGGTATTCTAGCTACAACCAAATTTTTATTGCTCTGGAGGATCAAGTGAAAACATCATTTACATGTCCCTGTGGTACTTTTGCCTTCAAGAGGATGCCATTTGGTTTGTGCAATGCATCGACGACTTTTCAAAGGTGTATGATGGCTATCTTAACGGACATGATGGAGGATTACCTTGATGTTTTCATGGATGACTTCTTGGTGGCAGGAATTCTTTTTATGATTGTCTCACAAACTTGGATAAAGTGTTGGCAAGATGTGAAGAAACAAATTTGGTGCTAAATTTTGAGAAATGTCATTTCATGGTCGAGGAGGGAATTTTTCTTGGCCACAAGATCTCGAAGAATGGAATTGAGGTTGACAAGGTAAATATTGAGGTGATTCCTAAACTTCCACCTCCAACTTTGGTAAAGGGCATGCCGGATTTCTTAGGTCACGTGGGGTTTTGCCGGTGTTTCACCAAAGATTATTTTAAGGTGGTGGACCCGTTGTGCAAGATTCTCGAGAAGGATGCTAAGTTTAACTTCAATGATGATTGCATGAGCGCTTTTGAATTGCTAGAGTTAAAGTTGACAACTACTCCCATCATCACCGCTCCAAATTGGAGTATCCCGTTTAAGCTCATGTGCGAATCAAGTGACGTAGTGGTGAGGGCTGTTCTGGGGCAATGCATCAACAAGATATTTCATCCAGTCTACTATGCTAGTAGTACCATGAATAGTTCCCAAGTCAACTATTCGGTTACGAAGAAAGAGCTCCATTTCATTGTGTTTGCAATTGAGAAATTCCGCCTGTACTTAACGGGTGCAAAGGTCATTGTCCACACGGATCATGCGGCACTTCGTTATCTTATGATCAAGAAAGATTCCACGCCCGGTTGATGAGATGGGTGCTTTTGTGCAAAAGTTTGATATTGACATCCAAGATCAAAAAGAGAGTGAAAATCAAGTGGGGGACCAGTTGTCTCGTTTGGAGGAGGAGGGGAGGCCGCATGATGTCCCTGAAATCAATGACTCCTTTCCTGATGAGAAACTCTTGGCTATTTCAAAGAAAGAGGTGCCATGGTTCACCGATCTTGCAAATTTCCTTGTGTGTGGCATCATCACGGATGCGTTCTCTTCAAACCAAAGGAAGATGCTCAAACGGGATTGTCAAGATTATTATTGGGATGAACCATATCTTTTCTAGATTTGTACGGTTGGGGTGATCAGACGATGTGTACCGGATGAAGAGCAAGGTGAAATTCTTAGGGCTTGTCATTCTTTGCTGTATGGAAGTAATCATGGTGGAGCTAGAACAACAACCAAATTGCTTAGTTGTGGTTTCTATAGGCCCTATCTTTGCAAGGATGCAAGTGATCTAGTGAAAAGATGAGATAAATGTCAAAGGGCCGGTGGAATCTCAAAGAAAAATGAAATTCCCCTCACCACCATTTTGGAGATTGATATTTTCGATATGTGGGGTATTGACTTCATGTGTCCTTTTGTCAGTTCATGTGGAAACACTATCTTTGTCGCGGCCTATTATGTGTCCAAATGAGTTGAAGCCATTGCTCTACCCAATAATGAGGAGAGAAGTGTGGTGGCGTTCTTGAAGAAGAATATTTTCACAATGTTTGGTACTCCGCAGGTTATTTTAAGCAACGGGGTTCTCATTTTTGCAACAAGGCTTTTCACACCTTACTTAGCAAGTATGGCGTTACTCATAAAGTCATGACTCCCTATCATCCACAAGCAAGCGGTCAAGTGGAAGTCTCCAACCGGGAGATAAAGAGTTTTTTTTCCAAAAGAGTGAATGCTAACCGGAAGGATTGTTCCAAGAAACTTAATGATGCATTATGGCTTATAGGAAGGCTTACAAAACACCTATCAGAATGTCTCCATACCGTGCATACACAAGTTCGTCCTTGTACAAAGAAAAGATGAAATATCTTGATGACAAGTACATTTGGAACAAAGAGTTCAAAGAGGGCGATCTTGTGTTGTTGTTCAACTCACGGTTGAGGATGATTCCCAGGAAGTTAAAGTCTAAAGGCAGTGGCCCGTGTGACGCCTTTTGGTGCATTGGACTTGAAGAACAAAAACAATGAGGTATTCCGAGTCAACGGTCACTAGGTGAAGCACTATTTAGGAAAAGTTGGAGAAGGCCACGTCGTGCGGTGATTCATTTCAACTGATGGTGTTCTGCATTGTGTCGCGACGTTAAATTAGATGCTTCTTTGGAGGAAACCCATGTTTATTTTGTCTTTTTCTTTATTTCTTTTGTAGTTAGGCATTATTTTGGTGCTAACTTGATTTGAAGTGTGTCGCAGGAATGAATGTGCCTTACAGGAGTTGTGCACAGAAATCTGGTTAAGTGTTGAAAAAAAAATTGAAGACCGCAAGTACATTATGCGGACCGCACAATTATGGTTGCTCCACCAAAAGTGCTCTGTGGCCGCACAAATGACTTGCGGACTACACAAATGGATGATGGAAAATAACAACTCTCTGAAGTAGGTTTGTCAGGGAAAAGCTCGATCTGTGGCTGCAACAGAAAATCTGCGGTCCGCAACAAGGATCTGCGGTCGCATACAAAAATCTGCGGACCGCAGACAAAATGTTGATTTAAGCATAAAAGGTAATAGAGTGCGGTCCGCAATTAAAATTCTGCGGCCGCATTCACTCCCTTTTCCTTTGAAAACATCGATAAGTATAAAAAGGAGGCCTAAGTCTACTGTTACACTTTTCCCTCTCTGAGCACATACACAACACTAAAATTGGAATCATCTTCCCACAAACTCAACAATTGTGATGACTCATTTCTTCCACTCCTTCATATCTGGTATGCTTCAATTACTTGTTAGAATTTTTCAATTTTTAGTTTGAATTGTAGTTTATATTCATTTTTAGGCCATTTGTCAGTAGAACTCAATTGTACAAACATGTGGGGGTAAACATGTAGTATGTCAACTAATACATGCTTTATGGAGAATGGGTCAACAGATTTTCATGCTTGTACGTTGTTACCGTGTCAAAATTTCTGCAAAAATTGCAAGCCCTAGAAATTTGTTCGTATTGTTTGAAATCTGCGGCCGCACAAGAAATTGTGAGGTCCGTAGGAGTTGAATCTAGGGTACTTTAGCAAGGAAGGGTTCTACGGACGCAAGACTGTGGACCACAAAAATCCCATCGCAGCCGCAGAATAGCCTTTTCTTATTATCAGAGAGTTGACAATTTGGTGACTCACAAGTTTAGCCGCAAGACAAATTGTATGGACCGCAAAAAATAGATTACGGCCGCAAAACAGCTAATTCTCTGTTATCAGAGAGTTGGCATATTCTGGATTTCTGAGTTGTGGCCGCAATGAAAACTGTGCGGACCACAATCCACATCTGTGGCCACAAGTTAAAATTGTGCGGTCCGCAAGGCCGAATTTGCGGCCGCAAAGAAAATTATGTGTACCGCATGTCCTTATCCTGCAAGCATGATTCAACTATGTCTTTTCTGTCTTCTCTGATGTGTTCTTGTTTGTTTGAACTTGAATTGCAACTAACAACTGCCTTTGCTTGTGTAAGGCCCCGTAAAATCCCTACTCGAAAGCCCGGATCCCGTCGTGCCAAGTTAGGAGCCTGTGCGGCGCGGACCTTTTTGGATTGAATAATGCATTAAAAAGTCAAGAATAAGTTTCCAGAAAAATGCAAGAAATGCGATGCAGAATGCGGCCGCATAATCGAAATGCGGACCGCATATCTGCCGCAGAGTGAGGCAGAATGTTGGTTAAAATTGAAGTCAGTTATGCGGTCGAAATGCGGTCGCATAATCGAAATGCGGACCGCATAGTCGTCGCATATTTTCTTTTGAATTTTGCGAGGGTCAGTTCTGCGGTGCACTTTGCGACCGCAGAACATGAATGCGGACCGCATTCTTACCGCAGACTGAGTCAGAATGTTTAGTTTTTGGGAAGCATTTTTTGCGGTTCAGTTATGCGGTACC
>NC_031995.1:109868231-109891692 GCF_001879085.1 Nicotiana attenuata | reverse complement strand
AGAGAGAGAGAGAGAGGTTCTTAGATAGGGAAAGTCTCCCTATCAAATTTCTCCATAAGACACGACTAAATCCTTGAAGAAAATCAAGTGAAGACCCCTAGACCTTCATTTCAAGAGGTAATACTTCATCACCCCCAACTCTTGTTTGTTTTATTCTCAGATATAAGGGGTCACTAGTGAGGTTATTCATGGGTATAAATGGATTCCTTGCATGCATGTTAAACCTTAGAGTAGTGGGAGGTGGTGAATTAAAGAGGGGTACAAAGTGATATAAATTGCTCTCAACAAGGGGGCCTAAGATCATATTGCACCTCTAGGGTTTGTCAATATGCTTGAACCAAGCTAGAGTCTCAATCTCCTCTCTAATTCTCGATTTCATTTGTAATTCTTACTCAATAGATCGAAGTGCTAAGAGTCCGGGAATTCGTAAAAGAGTAAGGAAAGCTTTATTGAGGTATGTATGGCTAACTTTGAACTTGTAAAATCGCCTTGTTTTGGTGTTTGAGTGCTTGGTATGTGGTCTCTACGTGAATAGTTTGTGAAATTTCTGTGATTTGGTTAGTTGAATGATCATGGTTACGCCTTCGCTGTATTGATGTACGTAATTGGAAAGAAACCAAGTTTTGTGATCGTGATTGTGCTATGTGGTAAGAATCGTGAAACAAGTAATGGAAGAAATGAGAATTGATGTGATCGGAATAATTGTGGTAGTAATATATGTGGTTTGTCGTGGGAAATTATCGTTGTAACCTATCAATGCATATGAGTTGTGGAATACGTGGAAATGGTGTTGATGACTATGGATGTTCACGTAAATTGTTGTTGTTGCTCCTTGAGAATTATTGTTGTTATTTCTTGAGAATCGTACTTGTTGTTCTTTGTGAATTGTTGTTGCTGTTGTTGTGTTGTTTGTGAATTGTGATTGCTCGGTGGGATCGGGTTGCGCGCCGCAACACGAAGTAATAAGGTGTGGGTTGTGGTGATAAGGGTGGCCGAGGTAATAAGGGTGGCCGAGGTAATAAGGTTGGAAAGCGATCGAAATCGCTATTGAAATGAGATTATGAACCAATTGTGAAACTATTGATGTGGAAATGTGGAAGGGGAAACAGGAGAGTTTGTAAACTTGTTTGATTTGATTGTTCTTCCTTTGTGAATTTGATTGTTATGTCTATTTCAATTTCATATTTGTTTATGGAGGAGAGTTGTGTACCTGTTTGGCTTAATTGTTTCCCTCCTTGTGAATTTGGTTGTCGTTCTTCACTGCTACTTACTTGTTATGGTTTGAGTTTACTTGGAGCAAAGTTTGTTCACACATACCAGTACAATTCAAATTTACTGACGTCCCTTTTGTCGGGGGACGCTACATTCGTGTTATGATTGTAGGTGGATCCATAGCAGGTACTCCAGTCCACCGACAGTAGCTCCGCATCACCTTCCATCCGCTAAATTGGTGAGCCCCTTTCCTCTCGGGGCCCTACGTGGCTCATGCCACTCGCGTTTGGGATCTTGCTTTTGATATTTGTATAAGGTATAGCCGGAGCCTTGTTACCGGCAAGTATTGTACCATCCTGCTGTACTAATTAGAGACTCTGTAGACAGTAGATGTGGGTTAAAACTTATGTAAATATGTTTGTTTTGTAAATTAAAAATGTGTTCCTAATTAACTATTTGGCAAACTCTTGGAATATTTGAGTAATGAAAACATGGGGCAATACGCGGTTTAAGAAAGGCACCCAGGTCCGCTCAACTGGGGTTACCCGGTCGGGCGCCGGTCATGTCCCTTGAATTTGGGGCGTGACAGCTTGGTACAGAAAATGGTTCGATCTAGAGGCAGAGGCGACACTTCGAAAGCGATGGGTGAACCTTTAAGGGATCGAGGCAAGAGTGCTTTATCCCTCGGCCTACAAAAGATAATTTCAAAGAAGACTACTACCGGCAGAGGGAGAGGTGCAGAGCCCTCCGAGTCGAGCTCATATGTCCCGTCTAGGGAACCGTCGGAGGACAACTCGGCTCAAGAGCAACCGGCTATCAAGTCAAAGCTGCCAGGGAGATATCAACTCGGGGACGAGTCATCCACATCTCAGAGCACTTCTAAAGGTTCATAAAGTGCTAGTCAGGCTTTTGAGCCATCCACTATACCTGTCCTTGAGGCACCAAATATTACAGTTGATGACTTCCCCGATGATAGTAGAGAGGGAGACACTACAACTGCCGGCCTTGAAAGGTCGAAGAAGAAAAACTTCCTGGAAGACCGGTTTGTTAGTTTAGCTTCCTTCACCAGCTTCCGCACTTGGTGGCCAGTGAGGTCGCTCACTCTTGAGCGACGGTTTCAGTTGAAAGATCTGGAGAGGTGAAACCCTACAGTATTGAGACAGTTCAGAGAACGCAAAGGGTGGAAGTGGTTTACCTAGAGCGTGGTGGATGCAGAAGAGTACCTTCTCCGGGAATCCTATGCTAATGTGGAGCATATACAAAAAGGGGACAAAGGTGACGAAAGTGAGAAACCTCAAACTGCGATTTGATCAGACACATTAAACACATACTTGGCATTTGATGATGTCGAGCCCACAGAGTACTTAGAGAAGTGTGCACTTGGGGATGCAGCTTCGTCCTTGGTTAGCAGAGATTCTAGGTGCACCAGGGCCACCGCCACCATGGATCATAACAGGGGTGCCCATCCAGAGGAGCACTCTCAGTTTTGAGGCAAAAGGGTGGCAAGCCTTTGTCTGCAGCTGTCATGACCCTAAAACCGACCAGGTCGTGATGGCGCCTATCGAAAAACTAGGCCAGCTGACACAACTCCCGAAATTAACCCTTTAATGAATAACAATCACTTTTAAGCCTTTAATTAATCAGATATCTCATAATCTAAGTCTAAATGAACAGTGCAGAATAACTACACAAGCCCGACATCGGGGTGTCACAAGTCACGAGCATCTACTAAGGTCTGAATATAACTAAGAGCCTAAAAAATGTACTAATACAGTCAAAGGAAGACAAGAGGGAGAAAAGCAGTGCTGCGAACGTCGAGCAGTTACCTTGCTAACTCCAATGACTCTACCACTGAGCAATCAACACTCACTACCGGGTTCAGAAATACCTGAATCTGCACGCAAGGTGCAGGGAGTAATGTGAGTACGCCAACTCAGTAAGTAATAAAAGTAAATGAAAGCTGAGCAGTAAGAAAACATGTAAGCCACATCATAACGCTACCGCAAATATAGCACATTTCCAAAACAGTACAGAAGTCGTTTACTTCGTAAATCGTGCTCAGTTTCAGTAAAACCCTTTTAAAACAACTTTCAATAGTTTCAAACGAGTGATAAAACAGTGAGTAAAAAATGATAGAAACGTAAACAGCCCTCGGGCAAAACATGTACCATAAAACCGCCCATCGGGCATAATATCAACAGAACCAACCCCTCGAGCTACCTCACAATCACTCGTAATCAGCCCCTCGGGCATAACATGAATCAAGAACCGCCCCTCGGGCAACATAGATCAAGAACAGCCCCTCAGGCTTCAATATGAAACAACAACAGCCTATCGGGCTACAATACATCACTCACACTAGGTACCCGCGCTCACTGGGGGTGCATAGAATCCAGGAGGGGCCCCTTACGGCCCAAGCGCAATAACAAGCCATCTCGAGGCATAATCAAATAGGCTATCGTCCTCACATCAATCACAAGCCACCTCGTAGCATAGTAAATCAGGCCCTCGGCCTCTCATCAATCACAAATTAGTACCACATGCTGCGGCGCGCAGCCCGATCCCCTGATATCCTCACAACACAGGCCCTCGGCCTCACTCAGTCAGATTAACTCAAGCCCCTCGGGCTGACAGTAAAACAAGTACTCGGCTAAAAAATAAATCATTTATGAAATCAAAAAAGGGTGAATTAAACCGAGTTATGAAAACAGTAAGGACATAGCATGATTGAGTGTAAACATTAAACCAAAACAGTAAGGTAAAACAGTAGTAAAAGCCCCTAAGGGTCCAAACAATCGGCACAAGGCCCAAACCCGGCATTTAGCCCCAAACACAATAATACTTTCCAAAATATAACAATATCAAATAGTTTTCAAGTACAATACGCGACTTAATAGTCGTACGGGATGGACCAAGTCATAATCCCCAACGGTACACGACCCCACGCTCGTCATCTAGCGTGTGCGTCACCTCAAAGTAGCACAACGATGTGAAATCCGGGGTTTCATACCCTCATAACAGTATTTACAATCATTACATACCTCTATCTGGTCCAGACTCTAGCCCGCGATGCCTTTGCCTCTCGAATCGGCCTCCGGATGCTCCAAATCTATCCAAACTAGATTTATGCCATCAAAATACGCTAAGGGAACAAAGCCCACCGGAAAATAACCAATTTACATCAACAATTCCGAAATTGACTAAACCCGACCCCCGGGCCCACGTCTCGAAATCCGATAAAAATCACAAAACTAGAATCCTTACACTCTCACGAGTTCATACATATCAAATACATCAAAATCTGACTACAAACGACCCCTCAAATCCCTAGATTTAGGTCTCCAATTTCCAAGCCCTAACATCCAATTTGTTACTGAATTTCCCATATAATTCAAGCTTACAACCATAAAAATCATCATAAAAACGAGCTTAGGGACCAATGACCTTACCTCTAAGATGCCCTCTTGAATTATCCCTTCAATTAGCTCTCCAAAGCTTCTTCCCGTTTGAAATATAGTTAAAAAACCACTCAAAATAGTGAAGAACCAAATATATATATCCTGCCCCAGCTAAGCCGCTTCTGCGGTACAAAATCTCGCACCTACGGACCCGCACTTGCGGTCCCAGGTGCGCTTCTGCGCAAATCACTTAAGCGGCCCAGACCGCACCTGTGATCGAACTCCCGTACCTGCGCTATCGCATGTGCGCTCAATCTTCCGCATCTGCGGTTCCAGTGCCTCCTGCCCATTTCCGCATCTGCGAACCTAATTGCGCTTCTGCGGGCCCGAACCTGCAGTCCCCAAGCCCCAGGTGCGGTTATGATAGGAACTTAGCACTTCAGCTGCATATTCCAACTCACAACCTTCCGTCAACCATCCAAAATCACCCCGAGGCCCCCGGGACCTCAACCAAAAGCACAAACAAGTCATATACCACTATCCACACTTATACCAATCTTCAAAACACCTCAAACAACATCTAATCAACCAAATCACATCGGATTCAAGCCCAAGGTTCCAAAAACTTCAGAATTCCGCTTTTGATCAAAAAGTCTACCAAACCTCGTTCTAATGACCTTGAATTTTGCACACACGTCACATTTGACACAACGAACCTACTGCAACTTCTGGAATTCCATTCCGACCCCTGCATTAAAATCACGCCTATCAACCGAAAATCGCCAAAATTTCAATTTCGCCAATTCGGGCCTAAACCTTCCACGGACCTCAAAAATACATTCCGATCACACTCCTAAGTACAAAATCACCTAACAGAGCTAACCAAATAATAAAAATCCCAATCCGGGATCATATACTAACATGTCAAAACTTGGTCAAACTTTCCAAATTTTTAAGCTTCAACTAAGAACTGTCCTTCCAAAACCGTTCCGATTACCCTGAAAACCAAAATCGACTATTTACATAAGTCATAATATATCACACGGGGCTAGCCATGCCCGAGAACTGGCGAGCGAAGTGCAAAAGCTCAAAACGACCGATCTTCCGCATTTGCGGTTCCAGTGCCTCCTGCCCATTTCCGCATCTGCGAACCTAATTGCGCTTCTGCGGGCCCGAACCTGCGGTCCCCAAGCCCCAGGTGCAGTTATGATAGGAACTTAGCACTTCAGCTGCATATTCCAACTCACAACCTTCCGTCAACCATCCGAAATCACCCCGAGGCCCCCGGGACCTCAACCAAAAACACAAACAAGTCATATACCACTATCCAGACTTATACCAATCTTCAAAACACCTCAAACAACATCTAATCAACCAAATCACATCGGATTCAAGCCTAAGGTTCCAAAAACTTCCGAATTCTGCTTTTGATCAAAAAGTCTACCAAACCTCGTCTGAATGACCTAAAATTTTGCACACACGTCACATTTGGCACAACGAACCTAGTGCAACTTCTATAATTCCATTATGACCCCTATATCAAAATCTCACATATCAACCGGAAACACCAAAATTTCAATTTCGCTAATTCAAGCCTAAACCTTCCACGGACGTCCAAAATACATTCCGATCAAACTCCTAAGTCCCAAATCACCTAACGGAGCTAACCAAATAATAAAAATCCCAATCCGGGATCATATACTAACAAGTCAAAACTTGGTCAAACCTTCAAAATTTTTAAGCTTCAAGAGATAACTGTCCTTCCAAAACCATTCCGATTACCCTGAAAACCAAAACCGACGATTTACATAAGTTATAATACATCACACGGGGCTATCCATGCCTGAGAACTGGCGAGCAAAGTGCAAAAGCTCAAAAAGATCGGTCGGGTCGTTACAGCAGCAAACTATACCCGAGCCTGAATGAGACATATCTTTCGATTCCTCGGGTAGTTCTAGTTGCTCCTATCATGGTCGGGTACCCAATCAATGTGGGTGTCATGATGTCGGCAAACATTTCAGTGATTGAGGATCTGGGAAAAGAAGTAAATAAAATGAGAAAGTCCCGGGCTACAATGAAGTCAGTTGACAAGCTCTCGAGACAGGTGACCAAGATTGCAGCAGCAGGAGATCTGTCATTTGATATGCTGATTGATTCATATCTTACAGCACCATCAGCTTCGTTGGCACCAGTTGGCCAGTCTGAGGAGCCCGACCTAGCTGTTGGCATCGCCGAGGCAGTGCGTCAGATGTTAATCCACTGTCCAGTCTCAGAATTGAAGATGATGAGATCCAGTTTGAGCTTGATGGCTGTGACACTGCTGGGGATACGAAGGTGTCCAAGGAGCCATCAAGAGTCTTCTTCACTCTTTCCTTTCCTTTATTCTTATTTTGTTAAGCATTGGGGACAATGCTTATTTTTATTTGGGGGGGGGGGGATAGAGTTTATTTGATCTTATTTTATGATTCTGAGACATTTGGCATGTACTTAACTTGATACTATTTTATTTTTCTTTCTCATTATGTATTTTCTCTCTTCTCTCATTATGTATATATCTTTTCTTTCTCTCTCATTATGTATATTCGTTCTGCTTTTAATAGTTTTTGCTTTGCAGCTTTTTTATGTATATTTCCTTTTTAGTTAGTGCTTGATTTAGTAGCTTCTTTTTATATTTCAATAGATAATAAGCCTTTGGTTTTCTTAATCCCACGGTTCTTTCCAAATGTAGTTGTTGTGTGAATCGGATGACTTGTCCCAACGATAGATGGTGTGACAACCTTCTTAAGTAAATGCGTCCGTTTTGTGTTTTGGTAAATAGAAATGAATAAAAAGACCTAATTGAGTCAAACTTGAAGAGTCAAACGTGCTTCGTGCACCAAAACATTTAACTACGTGCTTATAGTTAGAGACAAGGTTTTTATAAGGAAATAGCTCTAGTTAGTGACTTTGTGACTCTTGTGTTGACTTCGATACCATTGAGTGGTCTAATTGGACCACAACGATCTTCAATCCTGAATGTGGTTGTTGTGGCCCATAGACTCTATCCTCTTTGAGAATCTAGTTGTGTGAGGGGTGAGATGCTTTGTTGCTAGTCCAATTACCGGTGCGAAAGGTTTAGAACTTGCCCCGATTGTATTTTAAGGTGAAATCCTAAGTTTTGCTTGGCTTAAGAAGTGATTGTAGGCTTTCCTTGTCCGGTTTGAGTTTTCTATTGCCTACTAATGATGTCATCCTTAGTCAACCCTTTCGAGCCTTTAGCCTTTCTCATTTGAAAACCATGTTACAAGCCTTTACCCGATCTATCGTGACCCCCTCTTGGCACCCGAGCTTTCCTTAACACTCATGTGAAACAAACGGATAAAAGAATAAGTTTGGGGGAGAGAAGAGGAAGTTGAAAAAGGTATCAAGGCACAAAAAGAGAAAAGAAATAATGAGAAGGAAAGTCAAAGAAAATAAAAGAACAAAAAGAAAAATTCAAAAAAAAATGAATAAGTGGAAGAGTTGAAGAGACTCAAAGAAAGGCAATGATCCCAACCATGGAGAAATATGAATGTAATGATCAAGAAAGAGTGATGTTAAGTCTCTCTAGTCCCCCAAGGAAAAAAAGTACTGTCGCGCCCCTTTTTCTCGCGAAATCGGGTTTCAACATTTTGATGACTCCTTTGAGAGAGTAGGGAAAAAGGAATTGATTAGAGTCGCCACCTAACGGATTAAGGTGCGTTACGGCTCCTAGAGCAGATAACTCATGTTATACCAGTTTGCGTCACTAGAGATCGGGTAAGGGCTCGAAATTACCTTGAGGGGAAGGTGTTAGGCACCCCTCGAGGTCCACAACGGTGCGTCCCGACTGAACTCAATTACGAATTAGTCTAATAAAGAAGCGAGAGGGTTATTTAATAGGGATGGGGGAGCCTAAATTTTTTAGCCTAACGGATCACCCTGTGCAACATAAATAATACTTCGTAACTTCCTCGAGTCGAGGTGATACTCATATTATTTAGCCGGTACATATTATCATATCCTGCTACCCGATTACTATCTTTAAGTTGTTACCTAAAGCGCTCTAATTGATTCTAGTTTGATTCTTATGCGTGCACTACCCGTCCCTTGCCTATGGCCCTGGAGGTATTAGGACCTCTATTTGGGATAGTTCTAGACTAAGCCTGGGTTGCTCAAAAAATGTAAAAGACTAGGCGAAAAACAAAACATGTTAGGACTTGCAAATACAAAGCAAATATGGGCTCATGTCAACCTCCGCACATAAACATCAAATGCACGCAATTAATTAACAATCTTTATCGATCTTAAAATCCTACAGGCAGGATATCTATGTGAGAAGACAGATGTACAGAAATAATTTCATTAGGCGAGTATTAGGACCTACTGTTTGTCTACTGGTTTTAATAAATATCGTCTGGGTACTTCAAACAGTAATGCATACAGAATCTGGAATTATTATCAAGTCCTATAGGCATATTGTCTGTGTGATTGACAGTGGCGATTATATTCAGAACCAATTAATAGAATCCTATAGGCATGACTTCCAATGTCGAACTGACTTAAATCCTATAGGCATGATCTCTAGGTTTGAAACTGATCTTAATCCTATAGCATGGTATCTATTACTGGATTGATTATATCCTATAGGCATGATCTCTAGGTTTGAAACTGATTCTAGTTTTTAGTCCTATAGGCATGATATCTATTGAGCGGTAATATGGGCAGAAGTTGTACATGTTACCAGAAAAACAATTAAATCAAACATTGAGGTCTTGTAGGCATGATTGCTAACACATATTTATTGGACAAATTAGTGCAACCTATAGGCAGAATTTCTAATATGCAAATATAATCCTATAGGCAGGCTTGCTAATATGCAAATATAGAACTCAGAATCAACATCACCAACGAAAGTCCTATAGGCAGGATTTCTAAAACACATTGCAGAATTTAACAGTTTTGATGAATGAGCGGAATTAATAACATAGATGAATCCCTATAGGCAGGATCTCTATCCAGTTTAACAAAAGTAAATAAGAAATGACCCCCCCCCCCCCCCCCCCCGATTTTACTAAATACCCCAGAATCTGTTTATTACAAAGTTATTACAGACCAAATAATGAATGAGTTACATAGCAGTAATAAGATACACTATAGGTAGCCTTCATTATGCCCAAATAAACCTGGGAACCAGGCCTTCAAACCAATCAACTTCGAGGCTCAATTCATAGGTACAGCATGGCCAAATATGAATGTCTCACCCATAACACATGTAGAACCAGGTTTCCAATGTGTCAAAGTTCCCAATGGCCTCAAGGACTCAGGGAAATGCTCACACCAAAACCACAGACTTAGAAATGTGTTAAAAGAGAATAGGAACCAGTTCACAGTGCGTCAGAGTTCACAGGAGTCTCACATGGATCCTGAGTAGTGCTCACACTGGGGTGGTTGTGGATAAAACCTAAGGGACTAATAGTGGAAGTTTTTAAAAGAGCAACAGCATATAAAGAGAGACAGATTTAAACAATTTTGATTTCAGAAGAAAATAAAGTTTAAGACATATAACTTGTAGACAGAATTTGCACCCAAAAAACAAGCAAGGTTCATGCTCTAACACACAGTTCAAATGAGTTGAAGTCTGGTTAACAGTCTAGTTAAGCTAGGTATTCAATGCTAGCATTTAGGACAACCTTATTTAATCACAAAAGCAATTAGGCAAAACAGTCATGTTATCACATGAATTCAGAGGGATACCAGACATGTTAGCAACAAATTTACAGGGCATATGAATTAAGCAACTAATCTGTAAAGTTATGATAGATTAACTAATTACATATTGATAGTACCCCAAAAATGCAAAGTTCAGAACAGGTGCATGATTAGCAAGCAGTGTGCAGGGACAAGTTAAACATTAGGCTAGTTTTTAAGAGGATTAATATTATTCAAAACAACTAATCTAAATTAACAGTGTTAACTATAGGATTAAAAGAAAAGCATGTAGACAGGCAGAATCATGCTTAGAGAGTGATCTTAGGCATGCTGGATTATAAACAAAGATCGGGAACACATAAAAAATGGTATGACAAAGGATAGTCACTCACCAATTAAGCGAGCAAAACTAGAATAATACCACAAAGCTGAGAGCCCAGAATGTTTGGCCTTGGCTTTCAGCCGGCCAAGACAGTAGTAAGCGAGAGAACAGAGAGAGTATAGAACCAGAAACCTTAAATTTTTAGTGAGAGTCTATAGAGTTCGAGTCTTGTTCAAAGGGGAAAGGGGGAAGGGTTTAAATAGTATTCAACTAGGCAAACAAATAAGGGAATAAATCAAACATACACAAATAAGGAAAGAAATTAAACCCAGAATCAATTGTATAGAGTTAAGTAAGTTAACAAAGCATAATAGCATGTAATCAAGAGAGTAACACTTACAATAAGGAAAATATCAATTAACAGTCAGTCTCACTGCAAATAAGGTAAGCAATAATAGAAGCATGGTAGATTGACTGGGAATAAAGAAAGTATCAGTACCATACGAGAAAGGAAAGAGTAAAAGTCTCAAACCCTAGTTTTAGATAAAATATACAAAATCGGCAGTAGTAACAAGCAAAGAGATGCATATAGACAGACATTTTACCACAATAATTAAAGAATCAAACAGATTTGGTTTGATTTTGCAGAATCAAAAATCCCTAATTTAGGGTAAGTAAAAATTAGTTAGAAATTAACGAAGAGAGTTATAATAAGATGCACAGAGACATATAGACGGAAATATTAAGGGAAAAATAATAAAAAATCAAGAACCAGATTAGATCTAGAAAGATCTGAATCCTTATTTTAGGTAAACCATAAAATTGATAAAAATATAAAGGCAAAGGGTCATATATTTTAATAGAATGAACATAGACAGGAGGTTATTCAGAAGAAACATAAAATCAAACAAGATTTGGTTCAATTAGAGAAGATCTGAAACCCTATCTTTAGGGTTAAGTCGAATCAGTGAGAGATACGGAAAGATTCGTACTTTCAAAGATCAAAAAAAATGATGAACACAAACGTAATAAGTAACAGGTTAAATATTTTGAACCAGATTTAGTTCGATTTTTACCATATTTGCTTGCCATTCTAGGCAAGCCATTATGTAATACCAAAAACAGGTAGTCAGTAAGGAGAAAGGGCCAAATAATGTAAGGAATCATGGATTGATTCCATTTTTGGGTTTGGAATCGGAGAGATTTGAGTGACGGTGCTAGGGTTTTGAGAGGTGAGAGGTGATAGTGTTCTGGGACGGCGGGGGGTGTAAAGTGATTAGGGTTAGGGATCTCGTTAGGTTTAAAGAGTTGGACTGAATGGGAGCCGTCGGATTAAAGGTAAACGGGGTGGGTCGTATAAAAATGGGCACCGACCGGGTTTTAATAAGGGGTTGTTTGGTTTGGGCTCAGGCACTATTGGGCTGGTGTAAAGGTGTTGGGCTTGTGTATTAGGTAGTTTTAGGTCCAAAATTAGATGTAATTTAGGGCTAGTTTTTAAATACCCAATATTTAATAAATAAATAATTTATGAAAGTGATTAAAAAATATCAAAAATATAACTTGTGCATTAAAATGATTTAAAATAATTACTTAACATTATAAAAATATAAAAAGTCATTTTTTTGTCTAAATAATGTAATTATGCATATATATGGGCTATTATTGCAAAATATGCAATTTTAGCCTAAGGATGCAAAATAAGTATATATAAAACTATTTAAAGCTTAATATGGATATAAATGATGAAAAATTAAATAATGAATCATTATAAAATTATTTGTGATGCAATTAATAATTATTTATATAAAAATGCGTGAATAAATTAATTAAAAGCCATTAAAATTATGGAAAATTATGGAAAAATACTTGGTGATGCTCATGCACTACTTTGAAGGTATATATGTATATTTGAGAAATATGACGAAAAAATTGGGTATAAAAAAGTGCCTCGAGGAATTGGCAAAGTGTGAGCCGAGAATTGAAAGATGGAGTGCTTATGGAAGGTGTAACCACTCACCCCTATTGTATCAATCCCTAATCCAAAAGCCTTCATTACATCCCGAAAGAAGTCCTACTTGATTTTGAGCTGAGTGAGATTACATTAGTGGTGATCTACATGAGGGGCAAGCCTATGGTCTCGATGCCGTACTTATGACATTCTCTCGAGAGAGATAAGTGAACCTTTTATAAATATTTGAATTGAGTGCTAAATTCTTAAGTGAACTTTGCAAATAGAAAGTAGAGGAGGAAGAGTTTGGAGTCCACCATGACCTACAAGATAGAGCGAGAGTCCTTGATGAGTAAAGTCAACTCTTGATGCTCGAATGTCACATTAGAGCTATATGTGCATAAATATTTAACTTGTCGTCTTGTCAATAATGCATGAGTGGTGTGGGTAGTTGTTGGTCCCAACTGAGGTGTGAATGGCTCACTAGTCTCTAGCTGTAATGTCCCTTAACTTTTGGAGGTGCGAACTATTTTATTTGCTTGAGGACAAGAAAAGACTTAAGTTTGGGGGAGTTGATAAGTGGGGATTTTGACTGCCTATTGGGGCCTTTTAGATGGGGTCGGGTTTTAAAAGTTAGAAAATAGGAGCCCCGACCCAATCTGCGGTCGCATATGCGACCACATAACTGATATGCGGCACGCAAAAGGGACCGCAAAATGGACCTCAAAACTTGAACATTCTGCTCGGGTATGCGGCAAGAATGTGGTCCGCATTGTTTTGCGGTCGCATAATGCACCGCAGAACTGCCCCTCGCAAAATTCCAAAGAGGTTATGCTATGGCTATGCGGCCCGCATATTTATTATGCGATCGCATAATTGGCCGCATACTTGACCTCAAAACAAACCAACATCCTGCCTCACTTTGCGGCAACTATGCGGTCCATATAGCTATTATGCGACCGTATAATGGACCGTAGAAATGCGCTTTCCTGAAAAACATTTTTCCTTAACTTTTTAATGCACAGATCAATCCAAAACACGCTTTTCTGAAGAATTTTATAAATTTCTAACACATATTCTTAACTTGGCACTACGAGATTTCGGGTTTTTGAGTAAAAATTTTACGGGGCCTTACAACCCAGTCAAGGATAACTTACCAACAAGGAATTGGGCTATTTGAGAGATTGAGTAGCCTAATTAAAGGGTTCAAACTAGAGATAGTAAGAACCCGACTTGAACTTATATCAAATATTTTGTTTGATATCCATTTGGAGTTGAGATAGACAAATTGGGCAAAATCACTCTCTGACCTAGAGGTATTGAGTAGGTAACGTAGAGTTGAGAGTTATATTACACCCGAATCAACAAAACAAGTATTAACGTCTTTATCCCATTAGGAGAAAACCTAGGTTATGGTCACATCCCTAGACTTTTAAACTATTTGGAAAAACACAAAAGACATTCATTGATTTCTAGTTTACTTCCCTTAGCTCACAATTATTAGAGTAATAGTAGAAGTAGACATCAAAACTCTTTGTGGAAGTGCAAATTTAGTTAATCCTTTCGCTTTCTTCACGCATATACTCCTAACAACCCTTATAAGTCTCTGTGGATTCGACCCGGCTTATAGCTGGGTAATTTATATTGCATACGACCGTATCATATCTCTGATCGAGGTGTGTTGTAGACATGGACAATTTTTGGCACCATTTCCGGGGACTTAAAAGGATGTTAGCTATATATTTGGGTTTGTTTTTGGAATATCTTCTTTTCCTTCCGTGTTACTAACTTATGTGAAACAATTTTAGGTACAACTATGGCAGCAAACAACGAACTCAGAAATATGCCTTTGGGGGATGTGGATGTCGAGGATGAGAAAGTTGAGGGGTTCCTTTTGAACCTCAAGCCAATAGAAGAGGTTGAGTGCCTCAAGACAATGTCTCCGCTCCACCCCCACCTTCACCACCAGCGGCTCCACATCGGGTGTTACCGAATGAAGGATATGCTAGTGCAATAGTCCCTCCCCGTATTATGCGGGCAACTTCCAAACCACCAATGTGATGCTCACTTTGCTTGAACAACGAGGTTTCTTATACGGTGCTCCAACACAAAATGCGTATAAATATTTGAAGGGGTTTGTGGATACTAGTTGGGGGAGAAAACAAACAAATGTATCCGATGATGCATTGAGGCTAAGGCTTTTTCCCTTCTCTCTACAGGAGAAAGCTTTAGATTGGTTGGAACGATTACCGAACTAATCCATTCACACTTGGGATGAGTTGGCAGAAAATTTAATTGCTAAGTTCTTCATTCCGGGGAACATGGCTACACTTCGAGATGAGACTTTGGCATTCAAGCATGAGCTGAATGAACCCCTACACGAGATATGGGAGCGATATAGAACTATGGTCAAGGAATGTCCCAACAATGATATGACGGAAAACATGATTCAACAAACCTTCTATCGTGGGATTAACACAACCAACCAATGTGTAGAGAATCAACTTTCCGATGGGAACTTTATGACTACGCCTTATGCGGAGGCGTGTGAGATTTGGATGAAATGAAGAAAACATGATCGGCTTAGCAATCCCGGGCCAATGTTCCACAAGGTGATCTGAATATGATCCACCTTCACAAAGAATAGCATGACCATGGGCAAGCCATTGCCGAGTTGACTACTACCATGAATCAACTAGCAACGGCTCAACTTCTCCAAGTGTAAAATCCTAAGCAAGTAAATGCCATGGAAGGGGTGAACATGATGGTGAACAAGAGAAAGACCAAGGGTCCGCAAGTGAAAAATTTAGTGGAGAACTATGTGCAAGAAGACACTGGCTTTGATCAAGATGATTCCTATAATGAACGAAGTGCAATATGTGAACAATTTTCAAGGGAAAAGAAACAACTTCCAAGGCCCAAACAGACAACAATGGTGACCTCAAAACAATCAAGGCAACTAGAATTCTAACAATCAGGGAAGTTCGAGTGGCGGCAGTAATCAAGGGAATGGCATAACAAAAAAAATCAAAGAAATTGTAGTGGAAATAATCAACAAAATAGGGGGCCAAAAATCATGGCGGATGGAGAAACAATCAAGGCAACCAGAGGTCGGGTTTTCAAAGGCCCCCGATGTACAAAAAACAGAGCAACCCGCCTCCTTATCCTTCCCATGGTTCAAGTTCATTAAACAATAACATGGGCGTATTGAAAATATGTTCCAGCAAATAATGGAAAAAAATGCCGATTTGGATGTCCAATTTGCCTTACACAACACATCAATCCACAACCTAGAAGATCAAATGTGGAAAATCTCTCAAGCACTAAATTCTTGTCCTAAGGGGGCACTACCAAGTCACATGGTAGTAAACCCAAAGTGTGGGAAAAACACAGAACATGCCATGGCCGTTACCACAAGAAGTGGGAGAGGTAGGAATGCACCCACCTCAAGTCAAAGACAACTTGTTGATGATGATCAAGTGGTGCAAGAAAAGGAAATCCCGAACAATGTGGTGCAACCTAATGATGAAGTCCGGATTGATATTGATGATAGTGTGGAAGAGACTCAAGAGGAAGTGAACCCGTCTAGGGAACACATTATTGACATACCGGAGCCGGTAGTGCAAAATGCTAAGGCGCCATTGCCTAAGACTCCACCTCTATACCCTCAAAGACTTGCCAAGCAAAATGGTGAGAATCGATTCAAGAAGTTCATTCAAATGATGGAGAGTCTCTCAATCAATGTGTCATTAGTTGAAGCTTTGGAACAAATGCTCGGTTATGTAATGTTTATGAAGGATCTTGTGACAAAGAAGCGATCAATCAATTTTGAAACTATCAAAGTCACTCATAAAGTGAGTGCAATCGTGCATTCAGTGGCCCCTAAGTTGGAGGATCCCTGTGCTTTCACAATTTCTTGTGCAATTGGTAGTGCCAAGCTTGCTAAAGCTCTTTGTGATCTTAGGGCAAGTATCAATTTGATACCCTATTCAGTTTTCAATAATTTTTAAATTGGGCAACCAAGACCCACGTCTATGAGATTGCAAATGGCCGATCGTACTATGAAGAGGCCCTTAGAAGTGATTGAAGATGTTTTGGCTCGTGTTGATAAATTCATTCTTCCGGCGAATTTTGTCATTCTAGATTTTGAAGTTGATTGTGAGGCACTGATTATTCTTGGGAAACCTTTACTTGCTACGGGGAAGGCTCTTTGCGATGTTGAAGACGGAGAACTTACTTCCGGGCTGGTGATGAGAAAGTGGTTTTCCATGTGTATAAGTCCATGCGGAAACGAAATAGCAATAAGGTGTGCTCTTTGGTGGACTTGGTGACCGATGTTATTGTTGATGAAACAAGTGCTACCATCAATGTTGGTGATATGTTGGAGGTCGTCTTTCTCAACTTTGATGTTGACAAGATGGATGGCTTCATGGAATATGTGAACTCTTTGCAAGGAATAGGTTCGTACAATTATGCACCTCGGAAATTGTCCTGTCCTTGGATCTTGGAAATAGGATAAATCCTCCTACAAATCTTTTATTGATGAGCTACCTACCTTAGAGTTTAAGCTATTGACTCCACATCTGTGGTATGAATTTCTTGGTCCTTGTTCTATTTTACCGGTTATGTTTTCCTCTTGTTTGAGTAACGTGGAGGTAGATTCCACATTGGCGGTGCTACAAAACAGGAAGAATGCTATTGGGAGGACCTTGGCGGATATTCGGGGGATAAGCCTCACCTTTTGCATGCATAAGATCAACTTGGAGGATGGCTCCAAATCATCTATTGAACATCAAAGTAGACTCGATGAGGCTATGCAAGAAGTTGTCAGAAACAAGATTATCAAGTGGCTGGATGCCGGGGTTGTCTACCCCATCTCCGATAGTATGTGGCTTCTCCGGTTCACTGTGTCCAAAAGAAGGGGGACATGACGATGGTCACCAATGACAAGAATGAGTTGATTCCTACAAGAATGGTGACCAGTTGTATGGTGTGTATGGACTATCTCAAGGTCAACAAAGTCACAAGGAAGGATCACTTTCCACTTCCTTTCTTAGATCAAATGCTCGATAGATTAGCCTGTCGTGCTTTCTATTGCTTTCTTGATGGGTATTCGGACTACAATGAAATTCTTATTGCTCCAGAAGATCAAGAGAAAACAGCCTTTACATGCCCCTATGGTACTTTCGCATTCAAACGGATGTCGTTTGGTTTGTGCAATGCACCGGCGAGTCTTCAAATGTGTATGATGGCTATTTTCACAGATTTGGTAGAGGACTACCTTGAGGTCTTCATGGATGACTTCTCGGTTGTTGGAGATTCTTTTGATGATTGTCTTGAAAATTTGGACAAAGTGTTGGCTAGATGTGAAGAAAAAAATTTTGTGCTCAATTGGGAGAAATGCCACTTCATGGTTGAGGAAGGCATTGTCCTTGGCCACAAAATCTCAAGGAATGGAATTGAAGTTGACAAGGAAAAGATTGAGGTGATTTCTAAACTTCCACCTCCAACTTCGGTGAAGGGTGTGCAGAGTTTCTTAGGCCACGCGGAGTTTTACCGGTGCCTCATCAAAGATTTCTCTAAGGTGATGAACCCGTTGTGCAAGCTTCTTGAGAAGAATTGATCTGGTCCAAGTCACATCTCTAATTAAGGTTATGAAACGGTCGATACAAAAGAAATACCCAACAAGTAATTCGGCTTATCAATGTCTCGATTGAACCAATTTCTTGTTAGCCATGTTTTCCTAGACTAAGTCTCTCTTTATAAAGTAGAGACCAAGTCAAATAGGCATGAACTAATCCTTGAAACCATTAATTCTACAATTAAAAGCAAGAAAAGGGCTAAATAATAAATGCCCAACCATAAACAAGCATTAATTCAAACACCCATTAAGATTACACTCTAGGTTTGGGTCACAACCCTAGTGAAAATCTAACTACTCCAGCTTAAAATAGATGAAGAAATGATAATTTAACCCATATTGATAATTAAAATGACGAAATCAGTGTTCAAAAAGCTCAAAATAGCAAAAACTACTAAAAAAAGTATAAGAAACCGTCTACTGTAGCAGCTGATGTCAAAAACTTTAACTAAAAAGTTAAAGTCTTAAATTTATGCAGGGCTATAATTTTTGGAAAAAAATGCCCTTTCGAAGGTTTTGCGACCGCACATGGAACTGTGCGGTTCGCACTTTGCTTTAGCTTGACAGGATTGGAAATTAGCGGCGGCATAGTTCTGAACTGCGGCCGCACTACTCTCTTTCTGCGGTCCGCATAATAATGTCTGCGGATGCGTTGCTTTTCTTCTGTGGCCGCACAATAATTGTACGGTCTGCACTTTTGATAGACTTGAGATGCAGGTTCTCTGAACTTTTACTCTAACCCAATTTCTGTGGCTGCACATATCATGTGCGGACCTCACTTTGCACATTTTTCTAAAGGGAATTTCTTCACAACCTGCGGTCGCAGATGATATTCTGAGGTCCGCACTTCTGAGCTTTTATGCCTATTTCTGTCCTTGAGTTAAGATTACTCCTTCTTGAATTGGATTTCATTTTGGGAGCTCATCTTCCAATATTCCTACAATTACGTACATTTCATCAGTTTTTGGGAACACAATTAAGCATTTTTGGACTAAAAAGAAAGCTAAAAGGCACTAATAAGTAGTTAAAATCCCCACTTATCAACTCCCCCAAACTTAAGATTTTGCTTGTCCTCAAGTAATTAAAGTAGTTCCCACCTCCACAAGTGAAGATCCATTTCAGCTAATCAAAGGTGAATCAATCACACATCAATTGGGACCAACAATTACCCACACCACTTATGCATTATCAACAAGGCAACAAGTTAAACTTTTAAGAACAAATAGTTCGAATGTGACACTTGAGCATCAAGAGTTGACTTTATTCATCAAGGAAGCTCACTCTTTTATGTAGGTCATTGTGTATCCCAAACTACTCCTCCCCGACTCTTCGTTTGCATATCTCACTTATGAATATAGAACTCAATTAAAAGGAAGGGTAAGAGTGAATATGACTCCCTATGTGGCCTTGAATATCTCTGTGTCCATAGCAGCGTCATCGCCCTCAGTCTCCTCTAGCTGAATCTCAACATCCTTGACTCTGGGACTAGTTGGGTTGGTGAGCATCTGGCGCACTGCCTCAACAGTGTCGGCAACCAGGTCTGGGTCCTTAGACTGGCCAGCTGGTGCCACTTTAGCTCATGGTGCTGCTGGATCTACTGGTGCTAGTGGATCTGACTCCATCAGCATGTCAAATGGAAGATCACCAGCTGCTGCTCTCTTGGTAACCTCTCTCCTCAACATGTCAACTGATTTCTTGGACGCCTGGGATTTCCTCACTTTCTTTGGAAAAGTTGGAGATAGCCACGTCGTGGCGGTCATTCATTTCACTTAAGGGTATTTTGCGTCGTGCTGCGACGTTAAATGAGGCACTTCTTGGGAGGCAACCCATGTTTCTTTTCCTTTTTCTTTTGTAGTTAGGTATTATTTTTGTTCTAACTTGATTTGAAGTGTGCTATAGGGGTGAGTGTGACTTACAGGAATTGTGGACGAAATTATGGCTGAATGTTTTAAGGAATGCGGACCGCAATTTAATTATGCGGGCTGCACATTTGTTGCTGCTATAGCAAAAGAGCATTGTGGCTGCCAATTTAGCTTGCGGACCGCACAATTGAGATGATTAAAATACCAAATCTCTGATGTTTTAGCCTGTCAGTGCGCAGGTCGATCTGCAACCGCACATGAAATCTGCGGCCGCGCATAAAATTGTGCGGACCGCAGATGAAAAGCTGAGATGAGGTCCCCAGGTGACAGAGTGCGGACCGCACATGAAAATGGGCAACCGCACTCGTCCTTTTTCCTTTAGTAAACAAGTAGTATAAATACAGAAACAAGACCCATTCTAAGTTTTTCACTCTCTGAACTAAAAATTGTGCTCTGTTGAAGTTTCTTGGAGATTTCATCTGTCCATATACACAGCCACTTTGATCAGTTACTTAGTACACGCACTTTATCTGATATGCTTCAATTTCATGTTAATCTTTTTAGTTAGTTTAATTTGTAGATTTTTAGTTCTTTTTAGGCCATTTATTATTTGAGTTCAATTGTGTGTCCATGTGGGGTAAATCTAAACTAGGTTAACTTGATACATGCTCTATGGGGATTGGGTTAGCATAATTTAATGTGTTTACAATGTTTCCATGTCAAATTGTGCACGCAATTGAAAAACCTAGGTAGAAAAGTTTGATCTGTACGTAATTTTTGCAATCTGCGGCCGCATTTGAATTTGTGCGGCCCGCAGATGTTGAATTTAGGGAACTTAGTGAAGAAGGGATCTTCGGCCGCAAGTTAAAATGTGTGGACCGTAGAATTCCCATCGGGGCCGCAGAACATCACATTTACTGCCATCAAATAGTCCTTACTTTGAGACTCCAATATGTGACCGCAAGTTTAATTGTGCAGACCGTAGAAATCTTGTTGTGGCCGCACATTAGCCAATTCTCTGTCATCGGAGAGTTGGCTTTTTTGGGTTTCAGCACTGTGGCCGCAAGTAAATTTGTGCACACCGCACTTCACTTTTGCGGCCGCAAGCAAAAATATATGGTCCACAAGTCCCCATCTGCGGCTGCAGGTAAAATTGTATGGACCGCAGTTCACTTACCCTGCAAGTTTAATTTAGTTGTCCATTCTCACTGGGTTATCTGATTCTCCATTTGCTCACATGTCTCCTATATGTGTTTGAACATCAACTTGCAATTAACAATTGCCTTTGCTTGATACAGACAATGGTTCGATCCAGAAGACGAGGCGACACTTCAAAATGGAGAGGTGAATCTTCACGGGGTCGAGGAAAAAGTGCATTAACTTTTGGCCAGTCAAAGAAAATAACAAAGAAAAGCAACAGCCGACAGAGGGACATGTGCAGATCTCTCCGAGACTAGCTCGCATATCCCATCTAGGGTAGTGTCAGAGGGCAACAAGCCTTTGTTCAGGAGCATCCGACCGTAGAGTCAAGCCTGCAAGGGATATACCAACTCAGGGACGATCCGTCCTCATGTCATAGTACTTCCGAGGGATCGGAGAGTGCTAGTCAGGCTTCTAAGACATCGGCCAGTTCCTGAGGCACAAGTTTCTACACCAGTTCATGATATCCCAAATGATGGCAGAGGGGGAGATGCTAAAACTACCGGCCTTGAAATTTCAAAGAAGAAAGAGGTTTGGGAGGACCGCTTCGTCAGCCTGGCCGCCTTCACTGGCTTCCGTATGTGGTGGCCAGTGAGGTCGCTAACGCTTGAATGATAGTTTTTGTTGGCGGACTTGGAGAGGTACAATCCAGCCATTTTGAGACAGTTTAGGGCACACAAGGGGTGGATGTGTTTCACTTAGAGAGTAGTGGATGCCAAAGAATACCTTGTCCGTGAATTCTACGCCAATGTGGCTCATATAGAAAAAGGTGGAAAGGTGGCCAAAGTACGTAACCTCAAGGTGAAGATTGATCAGCATACACTGAACACATACTTGGGCTTCGAGGATGTTGAGCTGCAGGAGTATTTGGAGAAGTGCGCACTGGAGAGGAAGTCCGACCATGGTTAGTTAAGATTCTAGCACTACCAGGGCCACAACCACCATGGATTACCGCTAGAGTTCCTATTAAGCAGAACACTTTGAGTTTTGAGGCGTGTGCAGCAGGTTGGATCAGTGCCAGAACGAAAGTCACCTTCCTATTCCTCGTGCAGTTCTTGTGACATCTATTTTGGCCGGGTACCCAATCAATACGGGTGCGGTGATGTCATCTAACATCTCAGTAATCGCACGGCAAGATGAATCGTCCTACCCAAATCCCAACACTGTCGCGCCCCCTTTTTTCCTCCTCGTGAAGAACGTCTGGGTTTCGACATTTCATGAGGGAATCGACTCGTTTCCTTTTGGGAATTGGGTTTTTGAAGAGTCGCCACCTAACGAATTATGGTGCGTTAGGGCACCTTGAGAAATCCACTCATGGACTAGTTTGCATTACCAGAGATTTAGGGTAAGGGCTCGAAATAACCTTGAGGGGAAGGTGTTAGGCACCTCTCGCGGTCCACAACGGTGGGTCCCGGCCGAACTTATACTATGTGTGAGCATGTGATTTTTGCCATGTTTAATTTACTCCTACAAATCCATTAAAATTAGGATTTTTCCTTAATTATTTGATTTCTAGGAATTAATTGCATAAGTTTGGTGTCTTGTTTGCATTTTTTGTCTGCGCATTTTTATTCAAAAAATAAATACAAAAAAAAATATGTTGCATTTTAATTCATAAAAATACAAAAAAATGTGTAGCATTTTAATTCATAGAAAATACAAAATATGTTGCAATTTTTGCATTTAGGCATTTAATTCTAGTATTAATTAGGTATTAATTTAGTTTTAAAATAAAAAAAAATTGCAAAAAATAGAGTTTTGAATATTTTAAGGAATACATAGTCTAATTATGTCCTTGTTTTAGCATAAGCAATAAATAAACAAATATATAAAAAATACAAAAAGAGAATAAGATAGAAAAAGAATTAATAGAGTTGGTCTTGTTAAAGGACCCAAAATTTGGGCCAAAATACAATTCTAGCCCAAAAGAGGACCCAAAATTCGACCAAGACCCAGCCCAAATATCCCTGATCCGGTCCAGTTTCCCTTACCACCAAAACGACGTCGTTTTGTTTATGATTAATCCTAGCCGTCTATGTTTCTTGATCAAACGGACGGGAACCCCCTATGCTTTAATATATAAGTGTCCTAACCATACCCCACCCCCCGCCCCATTCACTCATCTCTCTCACCACCCACTCCTCCTCCCCGAACCGGAACTCCTCCACC
>NC_031995.1:109853579-109866989 GCF_001879085.1 Nicotiana attenuata | reverse complement strand
TACTAAGTGTATAGTGTATAGTGTATATATATATATATATATATATATATATATATATATATATATATATATATATTGTGTATCTTCTCTTGTTGCTTCAGAATAGAAACATATGTTGACAGGCAATGACAGCTCCGTCAAAGTACATTTGTTGTGCAATATAAAAGTTCGATCTAGCTAGCCTTCTTGTCATCTGTTATTGCAGTTTAAAGTTGCAGATTTTACATCTTCATATGTAGTTTCTGAATCCTTTTAATTGTTTCTGTTGCAAAATAGTTTGAGGTTTCAAGTAATATGTATACGGTCAAAATCAGGGAAGGCCGATTTTAAGGCTTCTACAGCGTTTCAAGCCCTGCCTCGATGGGCTCGAAGCACTCGCCTCAAGAGGGTATATCGAAGACTCATCAAAGTGTACCTCGAGGCAGCATGAAAATCGACGACCGTCATGAAAAGGTGGGAAATTCCCAAGGGCACGTGATTAGAACTGACAGAGTCTGCGAGAAATAGTACAAATCCGTACTAAGCCATTATACAGATGTACCAATGGCATTTCATCGCCATTATTAGACATGTACTATGTTGGGATTCTCCCCTCCTATATAAAGGGGGCCCTTGTCATTTTGTAACACACATGAATATTGAATACAATAGAACATTCTCTGCTTTTCTTGCCTAAACGTGTTCAACAATCGCTCTACAGATTTATTGCTTGTTCATTTATTGTTCTTCATATATTGCCCATTATTAACCGCAAAATGCTGTCTTCGAGGCCTTCGATATCATTATTTCTTCATCAATTGTTCATTGCCAACTGCCTAACTAGACCTTGAGGCCCCCTGTTCCAGCCAGCTCGAGCCCAATCTTGCGACAGCATTGGTTTGCATATCTTATTCTCTTTTACTTACACCTAGCATCTATTTCCAAACAACTAGTATTGAAATAAATCACATATTTTTAGAACCACAAAATCAAATATAATTGTTAATACCATTTTAAAAGTAAACAGTTTGGCGCCTACCGTGGGGCTAAAAATAATAGTGATTGTTTTGGTGCTAGTTTTCTGAAAACATAAGTTATTCTTCACACTTTTTCTTGTCTAAGAATCTTTGATTTCAGGACAAAGAATGTCTAACTCAGCAAATGCACACGAAAACAACGGTATTGGGCTTCACGGAGAGAACGGTGCAGATGCCGGTGTACCACCGCAAAACCCAGGGGTGGCACCAGCACAAATCCCCATCGACGTGGGCTCACACAACGCTGTGCATGTCGATGTAAGCTCTCGTACCCACGGAAGTGTGCGCGGGGAAAACCAACATGAAGCACAGGGGACTCCAACCCGGGAGGAAAGAAAAGTTAGCCTTCAAGTTATTTTTGAGATGTTGCAAGCACAACAAGTGGCTATTGCTCAGCTACAAAGTCAACAAAAAACTCCAAGCACAGGAGCACTAGAAACGGCTCCTCGAATCGAGCAGGCACCAGGGAGATCGAGTAATGACGGGTCAGCAGTAGACCCCGCTATTATGAAGATGCTCGAGGACTCACCAAAAGGATTGAATCAGGAGAAAAGAAAATAGAGGCTAACGATAAAAAGGTGGAGACTTATAACTTGAGGGTCGATCAGATCTTGGGCGCACCCCCGATTCTGAAGGGTGTAGATTCAAAGAAGTTCGTGCAGAAACAATTCCCACCAAGTGCGGCTCCGAAGCCTATCCCGAAGAAATTCAGAATGCCCGATATCCTGAAATATAACGGGACCACGGACCCCAATGAGCACATTACCGCTTATACTTGTGCTTTAAAAGGGAATGAGTTAAAAGATGACGAGATTGAATCCGTCTTGCTGAAGAAATTTCGACAAACACTGTCGAAGGGGGCCATGATGTGGTATCACAACCTACCCCCAAACTCGATAGATTCATTTGCCATGTTGGCAGATTCTTTTGTGAAGGCACATACCGGTGCCATCAAGGTTGCTACAAGGATGTCCGACGTCTTCAAGATCAAACAAAGGAAGAACGAGATATTGAGGGAATTTGTATCTTGCTTCTAGATGGAGCGAATAGAATTACCACCGGTCTCCGATGACTGGGCAGTGCAGGCCTTCACTCAGGGCTTGCACGAGCGAAGCTCGATAGCTTCGAAGCAGCTAAAGCAGAACTTGGCTTAGCATCCCGCCGTGACTTGGGCAGATGTACACAACAGAAATTGATTGAAGATTAGGGTCGAGGACGACCAATTGGGAGCCCCCTCTGGCTTAGTATATCAAATCAGGCACCTAGCAAAGGAACCAAAGTCTACAGAAAGGGAGTCGAGATCAGGCAAAGAAAGGTATCAGCCATAGTTCAAAGATCGAAGAGACACTTCGAGGCGGAGTATACCTCGAAATGTTCGAGGAGTAGATCAAGGCCAAAATTCACGGGGACTTATGAGCAAGACCGGGTTTGATAGGCATTCGAGGCCAATGAAGGCACCCTGATTGTCAAAACACAACTTCAACATCGATGTCTCGTACATCGTATCAGCCATGGGTAGAATCAGGGATACAAGATGGCCAAATCTCGCACAGTCAGATCCTTCCCGAAGGAATTCTAACTTGATGTGCGAATACCATGGCATTCACGGTCATAGGACCGAGGATTGTAGACAGCTCCAAGATGAGGTGGCCCAGCTGATCAACGAAGGGCACCTTCAAGAGTTCCTCAGCAATCGAGCCAAGAACCACTTTCAAGAAAGAGAGGCGAACGGAAAGAATGGACCAGAAGAACCTCAGCACATCATTCACATAATTGTTAGAGGAACCGACGTCCCACAGGACCCATGTTCAAACGGGCCAAAGTGTCCATCGCAACGGAAAGGCAAACTCGAAGCTATATATCCGAGGACGCCCTTACATTTACATAAGAACACATCGAGGCCTTGTCCCAACCACATAATGATGCACTGGTAATTTCTTTTCTTTTGAATAACATTCAAATTACACGTGTGCTCGTGGATCCAGGTAGCTCGGCCAATATAATCAGGTCGAAGGTGGTGGAGCAGCGGACTGCTCGATCAGATGATACCCACCTCTCGAGTCCTCAATGGATTCAACATGGCAAGCGAGACAACGAAGGGAGAATCATCCTCCCAGTCAACGTATCCGGTATAGTTCAAGACACCAAATTTCACGGTGACATGAGGGCCAATGCCTTACTTGGAAGACCGTGGATACACAACATGAGGACGGTACCATCAATACTTCATCAGATGATGAAGTTCCCAACAAAAGATAGTATAAAAACGGTGTACGGAGAACAAGATGCAGCAAAAGAGATGTTCGCGGTAAACGACATGGCACCAACATCGACTCTCCCCGTCCAGGATGAGTCAGGAAACAGGCTGACCCTCGAGGAACAGGTGGTCTATGAGCATTCAAACGAAGATGACGAAGAAGACTTCCTCACTCCTTGAAACTTCGTTGCCCCCGAGGAGTCGGATGCAACAAAAGGCCGAAGAACTCGAACAGGCCGTCTTGATCGAGCATCTTCCAGATCTAAAGGTATACCTGGGAACGGGATTAACCCCCAAACTCAGGAAAAAACTCACCCAATTTCTTATTAACAACATTGATTGCTATGCTTGGTCCCATTAAGACATGATAGGGATCCCGCCGGAAAAAACCACCCATAGAATAAGTGTCGATCCCAGGTTCATACTGATGAAGCAAAAAAGGAGGCCTCAATCTGAGGTAAAACATGTGTTCATCAAAGACGAGGTAACAAAACTCCTCAAAATAGGATCAATTAGGAAGGTAAAATACCCCAAATGATTGGCTAATGTAGTAGTGGTTCCCAAAAAAGGAAATAAATTAAGAATGTGTGTAGATTATAAAGACTTGAATAAAGCATGCCCCAAAAGCTCATTCTCATTGCCCAACATCGATCGCTTGATCGATGCCACGACCGGCCACGAGATCCTCACTTTTCTCGACGCCTACTCCGGGTATTATCAAATTCAAATGAACCCAGAGGACAGGGAAAAGACTTCTTTCATCACGAAGTATGGTACATACCATTATAATATAATGCCCTTTGGGCCAAAAGTGCAGAAGCTACGTACCAACGCCTAGTTAATAAGATGTTCGAACATCAAATTGGAATCTATGGAAGTTTACATTGATAGATGCTAGTTAAGTCCCTGCGCACAGAGGACCATTTGACTCATTTGCAGGAAACATTTGATATCCTTAGAAGCTACAACATGAAGCTTAACCCCGGGAAATGTGCCTTCGGAGTAGGATCGGGCAAATTTTTAGGCTTCATGGTGTCGAATAGGGGGATCAAGATCAACCCCGTCAAAATCAAGGCCATTGAAGAAATCATAGTGGTGAACAATGTGAAGGCCGTACAGCGGCTGACCGGGCGGATAGCGGCCTTAGGCCTATTCATCTCGAGATCGTTAGATCGGAGTCATCATTTCTTCTCCTTGCTCAAGAAGAAAAGCAGCTTTGAGTGGACTCCGGAATGCCAACATGCTTTAGAGGAATTAAAGCGGTATCTCTTGAGCCCGCCTTTGCTCCACACCCCGAAGGAAGATGAAACATTGTTCTTGTATATGGCCGTATCCGAAGTAGCGGTAAGTGGTGTGTTGGTTCGGGAAGAACAAGGTACGCAATTCCTTGTTTATTACGTAAGTCGGACTCTAGGAGATGCTGAAACCAGGTATCCACACTTAGAAAAATTAGCTCTTGCATTAATAAGTGCATCTCGGAAATTAAAACCTTATTTTCAGTGCCATCGTATATGTGTTTAACAACATACCCTCTTCGAAACATCTTGCAAAAACTTGAATTATCGGGCAGATTGGCCAAATGGGCCATCGAGCTCGGAGGGTATGATATCGAGTACCAACCCCGGACGGCTATCACGTCCCTAATTTTGGCTGACTTTACGCCTGCCCTCGTGCCCGATATGAGGCTATTATTGCAGGTCTCGAGCTGGCCAAGAGCCTAGGAGTAGAAGTCGTCGAAGCAAAATGCGACTCCCTTTGTAAAGCCCCGGAAAATTTCACTAAGTAATCTAGGATTTCTTGATGCCACGTAGGCTAATTATAATACTTTATGTGCTATTAACATGGTGGGCATCAATTGGATTTGGTAAACAAGTGTATGAGTCATATATTTATTAAGTAAGGTGGGGTCCAAGGAGAGGCCTAAATATAAGCCAAATGGGAAAAATTTCATAATAGGCTAAGATTCCAAAGGTACTTGCATTAGTCCACACTTTGAACGAGCATATCTAAATATGTATAAGGTTTGATCTGATGAATAACCTATCAGATGAAATTTCTTCGAGTCTAGTTTCCAACGCTTCAAACCGTTCGTCATTTGGACATTCCTACACAAAGTTATGATCAAATTACCAAAGGCTGGAAAAATACAATCCTGTGTCAGATATGCGATCGCAAAAACCATTGTGCTGTCCGCATACTTAATTTGCGATTGCAAATCTGGTAGCAAACTGGATCAGTGTAGCCCAATTTTGAACACCGAGTTTTGCAACGCGTTTGCGGCCAGCATACCCATTCTGCGGTCCATTATGCGACCGCAGACCCGCATTCGGAGGGTTAATCTTCCTATTTTTATAACCCGACCCCATTTTAATATATAGTCTTTGGGACTTCATTTGGGGTCATTTTTCCACTGATTTTAGAGAGAGTTAAGAGCATTTTATAGACACAAGGAGGAACCCAACATTCAATCATCCGATCTTGCATCAATCTTCAAGAATCCAAGAACCCAATCACAAGTTCTTCATCTAAGAGGTAAGATTCTATACATTAGGCTTTAATTTCGAGTTTGGGGTATAAGATGGGGTATTGAGGTATGATTCTTGGGTGTAATACTATTATGTACACATGCATGTACAAAGTAGGCTTCTGGAAAGATTGTTGAACATAAATAAGTAAAGATTGGGTTGGGGAATGAAGGAAACCTTGTAAAAGAGATTTGAAATCAAGATGCTCAACTAGTATTTGATAAAATGCTCAAATGAGCTGAAACCATGAATACCTTCCTAATTTGTGTTCAATTTTGTTATGTCTCAAAGTAGATTGGGATTGCTAGAATTTCCGGAACGTTGTAGTGACTTAAGGAAAGCTTAAACAAGGTATGTATGGCTAAAACCCCATCTTTTTAGAAATTGAGCTCCGTTGGTAGTTGTGTAAATGCGGTAAGATTAAAGTTTGGGTTCTTGTATTGATTGTTATTCCACATGAATTGGTGTTGCAACCTTATATGCGTGAAAAATATGTCTCAATATGATCAATATGCTATTGTTGGTAACTTGAAAAGGAGCAAGGAATGTGAATCATGTATTGAAATGCTTAGACAATAAATTGAGATTGAAGAATGTGAAGTATATGCTAAATTGCCTAAATTTCAAGTCAAATTTAAATTGTGATTATTGTGCCGAATCGTGAGAATTCCTCTCTATGCTTATAACTTGAATTTCTCTGGTGTATGCCCATTATCTTAAATTGTAAGTTTGTTGTTGAAAGTGAAAGTGATGTGGAATGTGAGTTGTGAAATATGGCCTAGTGCCAAGTATGATGTGAAAATTGTGGCCCTAAGTGCCTATGAAATGATTAATGGGAAACAAAGGTTCATGAACCATCTCTCCAGGGATTGCGAAAGATGTTCTACTAGAAATATTCTTGTTATTGCTTCGACTCATATTCCCCAAAAAGTGGATCCCGCTCATAGCTCCGAATAAATTAAATACGTGCATTAAGATACGAAGGCTTCTTCTTCCACAACAACGAAAGCACTTTTTCACTCTTTCATATACTAGGGGATTTCACTTGGAAAAGAAAATGTTCCATACTAACGGATTCGGGTCCATAACCATGGGTTCCAATGCACGAGATCTTGTAGCACTGAGATAAGTGATGAAAAAAGGAAACGCCTCGGTAAGGCGGGCTAGCCCATCGGACCGTGATCAGACGCCATGATATATATACGTGGTGGCAATGTATTGATGAGTAAAACTGGAAAGTATGAATGAAGTAATGGTAACGCGTCTCTGGGAGACGGCCTAGCCGATCGGGCCGTGATCGGACTCCGCTCAAGGAAGCGGTGGTAATGTGGATAATGATGCAACAATATGGAATGCCCCAAACTAAAGTTATAAAAATTGTGTGAAAGCTATGTGATCCCTTATTTGTATTTGATGACGTAGTGATTCTTTAAAGCTTTGGTTGAATACTTATGATTTCTTCGTTCTTTTATGATAGTTCTTTCTAACTAGACAGTGTTTAGTTATACATACTAGTGCTATTCGATGGCACTATCGTCCCTTTTGCCGGGGACGCTACGTCTTTAAATGGATGTAGGTGTTTCTAAAGCAGGCAGTGCTAGTCGCAGCTAGTGCCGCATCATCCTTTCAGCTGACTTGGTGAGCCCCACTTCATTTCGGGGTCGTGTTTCATCTGTTTATCATATACTTTGTATTTGAGGTATAGTCGGAGCTTTGTTACCGGCATTTCCATATTACATTACTCTTCAGTCGTGTTTAGAGGCTCCGTAGACAGGTTATGGGTAGTGTCGGATGTTGGGATTAAAAATAGAAATATTGATGTTTGGCAATAATGTATAAAACTTGTAATATCTTCAAAATTGTGAATGAAGTTGCTAATGAAAATGAAATGGAAATCGTTAATGACATGTTTGTAGAATTTGATTAATGGAGTCCATCTCCTATTTATTCATGAATTAATTCGGGTAGAATGAAACCTAACAGGCTTGCTCAGTCGGGATTACTCGGTTGAGCGCCGGTCGCGCTCCTCGAATATTTGGGGCGTGACAAACTTGGTATCAGAGCCTAAGGTTTTAAAGTGTCCTTGGATGCCTCGGAGCTGTGTCTAGTAGAGTCCTTCTTATCGGTGTGTAGTCGACCACATCTATAAGTTGGAGGCTATTCGAGTATTTAGGAATTTCACCCTTCTTTGGTACTCCAAGATCGTGCAGTAGAGCTCAAGATAGGGATCTAATTTCCATTCTATGTTCTAATCTTAAAGATGAGTAATTCGTGATTGTGGAAGCAGTAAGGAGGGAATGACCCTACCATTGAATATGAGGGAGATTGCCCAAGCGTTTGTTAGGAGAATGCATCGAGCCATGGAGGGATTGGTAGAACTTGTTGCTAAGGGGAGTACCCTTGTTCCTATTAATGTCTCTGCACCACCAGATCATGTAGTATATCAGCAAGTTACCTACGTACGTTAGGGATGTGGAGTCGAGGAGTATCGATTAAGCTATTGCCCTACCAACCTAAAGTCATTAAGTTAGTCAAATCAAAATTTCTACTAGTTGAATATGTACATCCATATTGAAGAATTCTCGTAAACATGGTCTTAACAAGGTGTTGAATAACAAAACATTGCATGTTTCTCTTTGAACAAGACGCATTATTCGTGAATCCACTCTATTACAAATTCTCTTAGTTACATCCTCTTGTGGAATTAAGTTCTATAAATACGTCCTTGAATGGAGTTATAACTCAAGGATTAATACTTCCCACTTTCTTTTCCTAAATTCTTAACGAGGGACTATACCTGATGAATTTCTTACAGAATATTTTATTGAAATGGACAACATCTGCCCACTTATGCCTATACATGCACCGTCGTAAAGTTTACCTATGTGGTGTCGAGTTCCATGTAAAGCATCCCAGTGTTGCGATCCTTCTCGAGTCACTCTTTTACTCAAGTTGTGTATATGGCTTATATGGTTTGAACAGTCAATCTACTCTCTTGCGACTATTATCATGAAAGCTTCTCACTGCCTAGTAACATAAGAGCATACCTTAACACCTATCACATGAGTGCATGTTAATCGAAATGGTCACCGTGTGCATAAAGTCTCTCTGAAAATTGGGATCCTCACATCCCTGTCATAGGAAGATCTTGTGTCGCCATCTTAGTATAACTTTCATGTCCATTTGGGACATCCCGCAATAAGTATCTCACTTTATTCCTAGTATTGTGGTTGCTCGTGGCGTGGTCGTGTATTGCAGTTTGGAGCTAATATAGCAGAAGCATGTTCAGCTCATAACAAATATTTATTTTCTCTTTGCACCTTCACAACATGTGTTAATTGTGTTCCTTAGTTAGTGAATTCATTGTGCTAGTTTCCCAACACTTGTTCGATAACCATGAGAGAACATATTCTTCTATGTGACATTGTAACACTTCCTTTCTCGTAAGGAACCTTATTAGGCTCTCCGTCAAGACCAAGCACACCTTTGGGGGTTATTATAGCACAATTCCTGTTTCTCATGTTTTTTTGTATTTCATTAGCATCTGGGTAGTTCTCAAGTCAAAATCCATGAAGAACTCATTATGAACATTTGCAAACCCTCCATGATTATTCTATACTATCTCATTGGGTTCTCATATCACTCCAAGTTCATCAAGGGTTGACAGCATGCCATAACTGCTGAGATCGAATGATCTCCTCTCGATAATGGATTATCTACACATGCGCTAGTCCAACGATCTGCTTATCAGTCTAACTCTCGCCTTTAGGTTTTAGGTTGACCAAGGAGAAATACACCTAGTAACACATTCATATGTCAAAGCCTTTCTCTCAGTCAAGTCTTATAGCATCTCCCAATGTGGTTTGTAATAGCTGGTTGTGTAGAAGTGTGTTGTAGTGCTTCATTATGAAGAAGAGTTGCTAAACATAATTGGATTTTATCAATTCTGGAGCTATACATCACGTGACTTCATACAGAGATCTTCTTTTCAAAAATGTAGCTTCTCGTAATCGCTTTATATTACGACCCTTCCTAGTGGTTACAATGTAAAGGTTACTTCCATAAGGCTCTCTCACTTTCTTTTCATTTTTCTTGCATCATGTGTTGTTTACCCGTAATCTTCAATGCGATATTAGCTCGATGTCTCGGCTAGTTATCCAACTATATGATCTGATTTAATTAACCCCACTTTTATGTACTCTACAAGCGCCCTGGGAGTGGGCAAATTTCTCCTTTTCTACAGACTCCTAATGTCTTCAACTTGGTTTAAGCGCGTTGGATCCAAATGGTGCTCATTAGTTTTGCTACCTTACTCTCTGTTTCATCTGATAACTCTTATGGTAAAATTTATTTATGTTTCATGGAATCAAAGAGGAAGTCTTATAGCATTAAGGATGGGGACATGTTCCTTTTGTTAGGATAAAAAGATATTGCTCGCACTCCTTATGAGATGTTCTCCTAAGCAATCATCTACCTGCTCTACTTGTCCATGTGACTAGATAACCTAGGTTACTTTTCCCCGGTAAATGCATTAAGACGTCTCATTCTTTCAACCTTATCCATGTGGGCACTTTGAGGCCTTGTTTTTATACCAACTCGCAATGGTTTTAAGTACTTTCTTGCCATTGTTGACGATTTTCTAGGACTACGAGGGCTTGTCTCATGGGTTTCAAAAGTAATGATTTTCCTTAAAGTTCAAGATTAAATTGCCATGATTTCATACCAAAGTGTGTACCCTTTTCAAAAGTCTTAAATGGGTCGGATTGGATGGGTTACGTGTCCTTCTGCTCACTCGACTTCTAAAATAATTGACTATATCATTGTCATGTGAGGGGAGTTTTGCTACCCCTGGCATTCCACCTCCTTAAGGAGGATATGAGTTTTAATTGTCTTTCTTCCCAGAGCATTACGTCAACCATTGGGACTCCTCTAACCAATACATGATTTCACCCCTATGGTAGGATGTCCTAGCTATATGGTTTCACTCGTGAAAGGTTGAGATTAGATGCCTTTAGATTTTTGAACGTATCATGAGCATATTGATTTGAAAGACAAGTTGTCGTATCTTCAGTTCTCTCATACAGGATCAACTATCAGGAAAGGTTAAGCTGTTTGAAATATGATAATCTCATAAGTGTTCAACTTCTTTTCATCCTCATGGGCTGGTGGCATAGATTCTTGAAGCGACCCGGTCGGTCATTTTTGGAATTTACGCCCCGATCCCCCATTAACTGCTTCCCCTAAGTTCATTTCTGCTATTTTGGTATGTCGGGACGTTCGGTGTTAAGTTTTGGAGAGTTTTGGGACACTTAGTCCCCAAATGAGAGCTTAAGTGTTAAAAAATGGTCCGTAGTCGGAACAGTGTGAAGACAACCTCGGAATGGAAATCCGATGCTTCCGTTAGCTTCGTTAGGCAATGTTCGGAATGTATTTTGGAAGTCCGTAGCTCATTTAGGCTTGAAATGCCGAAGTTTGAATTTTTGAAGTTTCCGGTCCAATAGTGAGTTTTTGATCCGAGGGTCGGATTGGAATTCCGAAAGTTACAGCAGTTCCGTCATGTCATTTGGGATGTTTGTGCAAAATTTTAGGTCATTCGGACGAGGTTCGAGTAGGTTTTTGATCGAAAGTGTGTTTTGTTGGAAATTGAAGTTCCTAGGCTTGAATCCTTGATTTAGTCGGGTTTCAGGTGTTGTTTTAGGTGTTTTAAGGATTGGTACAAGTTTGAATAAGGTATTAGGTGGTATTGGTGTTCTTGGTTGAGGTCCCGGGGGCCTCGGGATGATTTCGGGTGGTTAACGGAGGAAATTTCTAAGTTTGCAGCAGCTGGTATTTTTGTTCCTTCTGGTATTTCCGCTTCTGCGGCTTGGGAACCGCAGAAGCGAAGCCGCAAAAGCGGCCTTGGCTTCGCAGAAGCTATTTTTGGTCACCCTCCAGGAAACCGCAGAAGCGGTAGGAATTCCGCAAAAGCGGATCCGCTTCTGCGAGAGAGGAACCGCAGAAGCGGAAGCTGGGATTTTAAAGGAAGCCGCAGAAGCGGCCAGTGTTCCGCAAAAGCGGGACCGCAGAAGCGGTCCCTTGTCCGCAGAAGCGGAAATCCCTGGGCAGAAATAGAAATGTCAGGGTGTAATTTCATAAGTTTGCAAAATCGATTGAGAGCTTAATTTAAGGCGATTTTGAGTGTGTTTTGAAGTGAAGATCACTGGGTAATGTTTCTTTGGTCCCTTTTCGTTATATTTCATCATTATATAGTTAAATACATCATTGGAATTCGAATTTAGGATCAAAAATTTGGATAATTTGGGGTAAAACTTCATTACCTAAACTATTGAGTTTTGAGTGGGCATTTGACCTCCGATTTGGGAGATTTTTATATGGTTAGACTCGTGAGGGTACGAGGGTTCTAAAAATGTGAAAATTATTCGATTCCGAGGCATTGGCCTGAAGGGCATTTTGGTCATTTCACCTAATTTCACGCCGTAGCTTTGAATTTAATATTAAAACCAGGTGTTTGCGATGTTATTTACAATGTGTAATTGAATTGAATAGATTTGGGCCATTTGGAGTCAGATACTCGTGGCAAGAGCGTGGTTTCTAGTTGATATTGAGCCGGTTCGAGGTAAGTGGCTTGTCTAACCTTGTGTGGGGGACCTTTCCCCTTAGGATATGATCTTGAATATTTGAATGCCTCGTACGTGAGGTGACGAGCGCGTAATTGAGCTAATTGTTGTAAATCCGTTTCTACTTGAAGTATTTAAATTGAGATTTCTTGTTTACTTGTTCATTTTTAACTGTAAGTTTATACCTGTGCTAGCTTAGAGACTTATGTTTAGCTAGCTTACTTGCTTATTTGTTTTAGTTGTGCTATTTGTACTCTGTGAAGCATGTTAGGCTATAATTTACTACTTCTTGTCCTGATTTTTTAGCATTGTTAGGAGATTTATGAATTGTTGTTGTTGTGTGTTTAATTTGGGACTACGGGACGGCTTCCCGGGAGATTCCGCTGTACTTGAGATATTCTGGACTGAGGGTGCGGGATACCAAGAGATCCCTGGCACATATGTTTCTATATATATATTGGGATACCAAGAGATCCCCGGTTTACTTATTGAGGATACCAAGAGATCCTCGGGATACCAAGAGATCCCCGACATACTTATTGAGGATACTAAGAGATCCTCGAGATACCGAGAGATCCCCAGTGTTGATGATGAGGATACCAAGAGATCCTCGGGATACCGAGAGATCCCCAGTGTTGATGATGAGGATACCAAGAGATCCTCGGGATACCAAGAGATCCCCAGTGTTGATGATGAGGATACCAAGAGATCCTCGGGATACCAAGAGATCCCCCGGCTACTATTCCTTGTTGAGAGCAGTTTTTCCGTGTATTGTTACCTTTGCTTTCTATTACTGTTCTTCCTTATTTACCTGGTTTAGATTCTCGCTGTTGACTTTATTTAAACTGTTTCTGTTATCTCATTATTTATTATGTTATCTCAGTAGGGCCCTGACCTTCCTCGTCACTACCCAACCGAGGTTAGGCTTGGCACTTACTGAGTACCGTTGTGGTGTACTTATGCCTCTTCTGCGCATGTTTTTCATGTGAAGATCC
>NC_031995.1:109808272-109853567 GCF_001879085.1 Nicotiana attenuata | reverse complement strand
CCGGTTCGAGGTAAGTGGCTTGTCTAACTTTGTGTGGGGGACCTTTTCCCTTAGGATATGATCTTGAATATTTGAATGCCTCGTACGTGAGGTGACGAGCGCGTACTTGAGCTAATTGTTGTAAATCCGTTTCTACTTGAAGAATTTAAATTGAGATTTCTTGTTTACTTGTTCATTTTAACTGTAAGTTTGTACCTGTGCTAGCTTAGGGACTTATGTTTAGCTGGCTTACTTGCTTATTTGCTTTAACTGTGCTATTTGTACTCCGTGAAGCATGTTAGGCTATAATTTACTACTTCGTGTCCTGATTTTTAGTATTGTTCTGAGATTTATGAATCGTTGTTGTTGTGTGTTTAATTTGGGACTACGGGACGGCTTCCCGGGAGATCCCCCTGTACTTGAGATATTCTGGACTGAGGGTGCGGGATACCAAGAGATCCCTAGCACATGTGATTCTATATATATATATTGGAATACCAAGAGATCCCCGACTTACTTATTGAGGATACTAAGAGATCCTCGGGATACCGAGAGATCCCCAGTGTTGATGATGAGGATAACAAGAGATCCTCGGGATACCGAGAGATCCCCAGTGTTGATGATGAGGATACCAAGAGGTCGTCGGGATACCAAGAGATCCCCCAGCTACCATTCCTTGTTGAGAGCAGTTTTTCCGTGTATTGTTACCTTTGTTTTCTATTACTGTTCTTCCTTATTTACCTGGTTTAGATTCTTGCTGTAGACTTTATTTAAACTGTTTCTGTTATCTCATTATTTATTATGTTATCTCAGTAGGGCCCTGACCTTCCTCGTCACTACCCAACCGAGGTTAGGCTTGGCACTTACTAAGTACCGTCGTGGTGTACTCATGCCCTTCCTTCGCATGTCTTTCATGTGCAGATTCAGGTACTTCCTCCCAGGCGTATCATCCCCGTGGTGGAGAGACCTAGCTGAGACTTGAGGTATATCTGCTACGTCCGCAGACCAGGAGTCTCTACTCTATTCCGGCTTTAGCAGATAGTTTCCTTTTCTTTCCTTTTTATGTTGTTTAGACATTCTGGTGTAGAGCTGATTACTATACTCTATTAGCCTGTGTTTTCCTGTGAGTTTCCGGGTTTTGGGATTTAGTTGTAGACTTCCGCATATTTTTGAGTTATATAGGCCGAGTGGCCTTATATACAGTTGTTATTTCCGTATGTTCAGTTTTAATTAATTATTCCGCAAATGTTAATTTGTTATTCCGCACTGTTAGGCTTACCTAGATGTAGGAACTNTATTGTTACCTTTGTTTTCTATTACTGTTCTTCCTTATTTACCTGGTTTAGATTCTTGCTGTAGACTTTATTTAAACTGTTTCTGTTATCTCATTATTTATTATGTTATCTCAGTAGGGCCCTAACCTTCCTCGTCACTACCCGACCGAGGTTAGGCTTGGCACTTACTGAGTACCGCTGTGGTGTACTCATGCCCTTTCTGCGCATGTTTTTCATGTGCAGATCCAGGTACCTCTTCTCAAGCGTACTATCCTTGAGGCGAGCAGATACACGGAGACTTCGAGGTATATCTGCCGCGTCCGCAGACCAGGAGTCTCTATTTTGTTACAACTTTAGTATTTAGTTTACTCCTTTTTCTCTCAGTTGTTTAGATATTCTGGAGTTAGAGCAGCGTACTATGTTTCTGTTAGCCTGTGGTTCCCGTGAGTTACTGGGTTTTGGGATTTAGTTGTAGACTTCCGCATTTCTTTTGAGTTGTATAGGCCGAGCGGCCTTATATGCAGTTATTATTTTAATATGTTTAGCTTTATTCAACCATTGCAAGTTAAGTTGTTATTTCCGCATTGATAGGCTTACCTAGTTGTAGGGACTAGGTGCCATCACGACATGTTCATGGAGGGTGAACTGGGGTCGTGACAGTCCCTTTGTAGGAAGCCTATCAAAATTTTATCAAAAATGGGCTCGTGGCCTGAAAAGACATTCAATCATCCCTATGTGATACATGTTGCATCTTTGAGGGTAAAAAGGTCATTTGGTGGACCGATGCTTGGGGAAAGAAGGGTGAAAAATGAAGCAAATTGGGTCTAGTTATATTTTTCTTTCACAACTTTTTCAAAAAAAAAGGCCAAGAAAAAATGAAAATGAAAAATCCAAAAAAAATTTTGCACTTTCTTATCATTTTCCAAAAAATCAAAAAAAAAAGAAAAAGAAAATCCAAAAAGATTTTACATTTTCCATCATTTTTCAAAAAGACAAAAAATATAGTTTTTCCAAAATAATTGCATTTTTTTAAAAGCTTCCCATGTCCGATCTTCCCAAACTACGCATACCTGATTCTCGTCTTTCGGGGAGGGATACGTAGGCAGCCCACATAGGGTCCGGTCTTCCTAGTGAGTCTTAGGTTCTTGGCTTCGTAGGGTCGTAGCCAAATCTTGCATGTCTAGCCACTTTTGGCCACATCAGCCATTCTTGCAAAATGGGGTCATTTTGGCAGAAGTGGTTCAATTACCCATGTCTTAGGATCTTGAGTCCACAACTAGGTGTCATATTACTTTAAGGTCTATCCTTTTTGAGCTTTCATCTTTACCCACTTCTGGCCATATCAGCTATTTTTGCAAAATGGTTCATTTCTGCAAATTAGTTTTCGGCCATGATTATTGGGAGTGTGAATCCATATAAGTAGTGAGGTATTCCCATATCTGAGTAATCACCCTTGTTGAGTTTACACTTCTAGCCACTCTTGGCCACGTATGTTAATTTTAAAAAATAGCCCAATCGTGGCTTGCATGTGTCCAATAAGAGGTATTGTGGTGTCGTATAGTATCTTGAGTCACTGATCTATTTGGTCTTATTTTTCTCATTCAGGTATGGATCCATATACCAGGACTCGAGCATAACAGATATCCCAGGACCACTGCATTCAGGAGCTGCTTAAAGAAACTTTTATGTTTTGAGTCTGTCATTTGTGTTGTCTTTTACTTTCTAGTCTTGTACAGTAATATAACCAAAAAAATTATAAATGAAAAATTCAAAAAGATTTTTGTTTTTAGTCCATTAATTTTTCAGAACTACGCTTGATCTGATTCATGAGGGACGTGATACGTAGGCAACCTACATAGGGTTCGATCTAATCATCATTAAAAAAAAGAAGTAAAAAAAGAAAAGAAAAAAAAGAGAATGAAGTTGTGGGATACAAGAAATGAGAGGAAAGAAAAGAGTGACAATTAAAAAGAAAAGAGGGGAAGAAATGAAAAGACAAGCGGTATTAGAAAGGAAAATGAAGAAGGAAATGGGGGCAAGAAGAGTGAAATTGGGATGACGCCATATGACCTTCATACCCTCGAAGCCATTTTCGAACCGTTAATTATTCCTAGAGGCATTGCACGCAATGTGATAATTCTATCTGATAAATGCCTTAACGCTAACATGTTGGCTTTGTCTTGCTCCCCTTTGTTACTTTCATTGTTATCATAACAGAGAGTGGTTAGTTTGTGGCACTTTGGCGAGTCATCTATACAACACAAGGTCAAAGAGCAAGGTAGACATGACTAGTAAAGACTTGGACACAAGAGTTGTTGACCCGTCGAGGGAGTTTGTGGAGTCGGAGTCTGAATTGAAAGAGGAGGTCCAAAGGTTGAAACAGCAGATGACAGAAATGTATCAGTCTTGGATCAGGGGGCATCCTCCACCTTCACTCCCCACTAACTACACTAAAAATCCTGCAACTATCCCACCACTATCACAAGCCCAAATTCCCACTAACATTGATCTTTCCCCTCAACACGCCCCGGGCTTTACCCCTTACCACAATTACCCTGGCAATTCCTCCCAAACATTCCATGCTCCACCAAAACAACTGCATTCCCAGCTCCAGATACCCAATACTATATCCAAGAACCCACCTTCAAAGTCCCAGATCCTTACTCCTACACTCCTCACTCTGAGCCTCATGTTGAAATTGAGAAACCACCCAAGAACGCGGAGCAAGAGGAGATGTTTAAGAAAGTAAAGAGCCTGGAGCAATCATTGAGAAATATGCAAGGGTTAGGAAGTCAAGTGAGTGTGGCTTATAAGGATTTGTGTTTGTTCCTTGATATCCAACTGCCTGCCAGGTTCAAGATGCCCAAGTTTGACTTGTATGACAGACATGGGGATCCTGTAGCTCATATGAGAGGTTATTGCAGCAAAATGAGAGGCGCCGGGGGAAAAGACGAATTACTGATGGCGTACTTCAGCTAGAGTCTGAGTGGGGAAGGTTTAGAATGGTACACCCACCAACGTCAGCAGGTGGTACACATAGGATGATTTGGCTCAGGCCTTTGCTCGGCACTTTCAGTACAATGTAGAAATTGTCTCGGATCGCATGTCCCTCACTAAGATGGAAAAGAGGTCTAATGAAAGCTTTAGGGAATACGGGCTCAGATGGAGAGAGCAAGCTGCCCGAGTCAATCCCCGATGGAAGAAGCCAAGATGGTTGAGTACTTTCTTCAAGCTCAAGAGCCTACTTACTTTGGGAATTTGATCTCGGCTGTGGGTAATCCTTTTAATAATGTGGTAAAGATGGGAGAAATGGTAGAAGAGGGACTGAAGTCAAGCTAGATCATGAGCTATTCTTCTTTAAAAGCCACAACACAGGCAATTCAGAACGATACAGGAAGCTTGCCGGGTCAGAAGAAACATGATGACGTTGCCATGATTGTCTCAGGATCACAACATGGCCCAACGGGTCCGCCTCACCAATATACTCAGCCTCGACCCCGACCCCAACCCCAAACCTATCCCCGAGCTCCACATAATCCATCTCAGTATTATCCTCCGAACAATGTCCGCTCATCTGTCCAACCACTAAGACACCCTAGAAGGCGAGCACCAGCATCGCAAAATCTCCACCAGACTCCACAAAATTTTCAAGTGCCCTATAACCCACATCTAAGCCAGGGGTATAGAGGGGAACAAAGGTTGAAAGATAATTTTACACCAATAAGAGAGTCCTATGCAAGCTTGTTTGAGAAACTAAAGCATTATGACATGATTGCACATATTCCTCCAAATTATGTGGATCCACGTGCAAGAAGCTTTGACCCTTCTAAAATGTGTGAATACCATTCCAATGCCCAGGGACACAATATTGAAGATTGTCATGCTTTGAAAAAGGAAATAGAAAGAATGATTCAAGCAGGGATAATTGTGGTCCAAGGCAATAATACCCAAGAGTCACACATAATCCTCCACAGGTCTATGACAATGCACAAATTATTGGGATGGTTTGCAATGACGAAGGGTTGGTCAAAGGAGTAGATGATCCACTTGGTGAAGACAATGTGATGGAAGTTGGTGAAGGTCCTAGTAATATTGATGCGGAACTCAGTGGCTAAGATGTTGAGCTTGGTGTTTGGAAAGACACTCCTTTCTTGGCTAGCCAAGAAGGAGTTTTGGTGGTTTACTTTGTTGTCATTTCTGTTGTCCGGATTATTTCAGGGTTGTAATCTGGATATGGTCTTGTGGCTCAAACTCTTCTTCTTCTTTTTGCCTAGTTCATTTTATTGTTGTAACTCGCCTAGTTTTATCTAGGATTGTTCCAGGGTTGTAACCCATGTCTATTTTGCTTGTTTTGTTCAAACCCTGTTCACCATCTGTCAAATGCAATCAACTGTTTTCTGTTAGTTCTAGTCAGTTTTGTTTAGGTCACTTTTCCTTTTATAGTTCTTTTCATGCTGACTCTAGTGACATAACATGCACGCATAATTCTCCGCCTGGTCTTGAAAGTTAGTCTAATCATGAAGCAATGACACAATTTTGAATATAATAAAATGAGGCATTTGAGGAAACAAGTAAAGATTCACGCATTCTGAGATAACTTGAAGCTTGAATTGAGTGAAACTGAGGCAGTTAGTTTGGGAAATCAAGAGGTTGATAAGATCATACAATAAGGAAATGTCTCTCAAGCAGTTTGAGGAAAATCAGTCAGTGCTGAAATGCATTCTTCCACATCAAGATAAGGTTGAGTTAAGTCTGCTTCGAACTGGAAAGGGTCATTCATTTGGACAAAGGTATTGCCCATTGGCACTTTATGTTTGTGCTGATGTCATCAATAGATACTATGTATGATTTCTTTGCTTATCTTCAATTGCATGTTTGTACTTGGCATTTTTAAAATTTGGTATGACGAAGGCATTTTATTCTGCTACCTAAACACTTTTATCTTTTGCTACCCTTTTTTAGCCTTATTTATTTTCTTTCATACCCCTCTTTTGGAAACAGAAGTAGTCTAAAAAATAGAAGAAAAAAGAGAAAAGACAAACAAAAAAAGGGAAAAGAGAAAAAGCAAAGAAAGAAAAAAAAAAGAGAAAAGACAAAAAAGGAAAGAAAAAAAAAGAAAAAAGAAAAAAAAAAACTTTGTTTTGAACTACGTTCGACCTGATTCTTGTCACCTCAAGATACGTAGGCAGCCTTACGGTTCGGTCACACCAAAATAAAATATTTCATAATCCCCGAAGTCAAGAGTGGGGCAGTTTTTCTTAGAAATCCCATCAAAGCAAAAATTTAAAATTCCCAGACTGCAAGAAACTGGGGCAGAAGTTTTAACTTTAGCCAAAAGATCTGATTCCAAAAAATTATAATTTTGAACCCTTTCATCTCAAATTATTTGAGCCTTCATGCCACCCTTTCTTTTCAACCCTGCCCAAAAGTCTACATTACGGTTCAAAGAAAGACCTTCTGACCAATTTTTGAGGATGCCAAATCAAATGTGTGGTGAAAGTATGATCTTCTTGCATCATGGGTAATACTTTTGTTCTCAGCACAAAGAGAGAAAATGATAAAATGAGAGAGTCTTATCGGTGAGAACCCTCAGGGGCACCGTAAGGCGACGGTGAGTTGAGAAAAGAGCAAAATGAGAGAGGCTTGATGGTGAAAACCCTTCAGGGCACCACAAGTCAACTGAGGATTGTTGATCAAATAGGACAATTGGAGCGCTGGATCCCAGTTTCACAACTTAGAGGCATAACAAGAGTTAAAGATTAGACTTGCTTGACAGAGCAGGCTGCTTAATCCGAAATGCATGTCATGGTCAGTGGAGATGATGTCACGACCCCAACCCCGGTCGTGATGGAGCCCAACACATTGCTAGGCAAGCCCGACCAATTATCAATCACAACCCCTCCCGTATAGAGTTCATTACCAATTAACAGGGTTTAAATGCCAATTTAACATAAATAGAAGTCTGAAACAGAAGATAAAATATGCGGAAATCATAATAACATCACTACATAGCCCACCGATCCGGTGTCACAAGTCAAGAGCCTCTATCACAAGATTTCAACAGCCTAATACAGAGATAGTCTAGAATTACTGAAAATTAAAAGATAGAGGGAGAAATCGGGTCTGCGGACGCCATGCAGCAACCTCACTGACTCCGATGGATGATAATCAGCAAGAACACTCCCACTATACCTCGGGAACACCTGGATCTGCATGCAAGGTGCAGGGAGTAATGTGAGTACTCCGACCCAGTGAGTAATAAGCATAAATAATGACTGAGAATAAGAAATCCTGAAGAAGCACAGAGTAATCTATAATGCGGCAGTTTAAAAACAAGTAATATGAAATCAATAAACAAGTGAAGTAGAAACATGGAAATGTTACAACAGATAAGCAAATAAATGATAGCCAAATAAAGGAATGCAGCTCATAGTACGTTACTCTCTAGTACCCGCTGCGGCGTGCAGCCCGATCCATTTATTTATCGTCGACGGCGCTCACTGGGGGTGTGTAGACTCAGGGACGGGCCCCTTACGGCCCAAGCGCAATAATAAGCCATCTCGTGGCATCAACTAGGCCCTTGGCCTCATATCAATATCATTATAATACTGCTGCGGCGCTCAGCCCGATCCCATACTCAGTCCAGAAATCACATAAGCCCCTCGGGCCTTAATAGAATAGTAGTTCTCAGCCCAAAACATCGTTAGAACTATCATTTAGGTTTCAAATCTGAGTAAAGGTGGCTGAGTTTGTAAAACAGTATAAAACAATAGGACTGAGTTCAAGTAATATGCCAAAGTAGTGAAGAAATAGTGATAGCAATCCCCGAAGGGTTCAAATAGTTGGCACGAAGCCCAAATATGACAATTAGTCCAAATAATGATGATATCAAATAAGCTTCAATCAAATACACGGTAGAAACATCACTCGGGACGGACCAAGTCCCAATCCCCATTTGTAAACGACCCCGTGCTCATCATCAAGCACGTGTCTCGCCTCAATATAGCACTACGATGTGCAAATCCGGGGTTTCAAACCCTCAGGACATCATTTACATTCATTACTCACCTCAAACCGGCCAAAACTCTAGCTCGCCATGCCCTTGCCTCTCAAATCGGCCTCCTCGCGCGTCGAATCTGACCAAAACCAGAGCGAATACGTCACCATATGCTAAAGGAACAAAACCCAATCGAAAACAATCGAAAAAATATCAAAATCTCGAAATTAGCAAAACCCGAGTCCCGGGCCCACTTCTCGATACTCGGAAATTTTCACATCAATAGACTCCTTATCTCCCCACGAGTTTATACATATCAAAAACACAAGAATCAGAGTCAATTGACCCTTCAAGTCCCCAATTTTTTGCTCTCTTAAGTTCAAGCCCTAAACAACCATTTTTGCCCATTAATTTCTTAAATTTTCAGTCCTAATCCATGAAATAGCACCATAGAATCGTGTTTTGGGTCCAAAAATCCACACCTTATCAAAGCTCCTTGAAATCCCTCTTCAAAATCGCCCACAATTCTCCAAGTCCGAAGTTAGAAATGAGAAACCCTTCAAAATTTGCGAAGATGAACTTAAATACCTTCTGCCCAGTCATAACTGCTTCTGCGGTCAAAAACCGCTTCTGCGGTCCAACCACCGCATCTGCGGAATTCCTTAAGTCCAGCCTGACCACATCTGCGGTCCTATAGCCACATCTGCGGCTCCGCAGGTGCGGTCCCCCTATCCGCATCTGCGACCCCAGCATTTCCCTTGCCTCTCCGCTTCTGCGACTTCCTCCTCCGCTCCTGCGATACCGCTTCTGCGGTCCCAATTCCTCAGAAGCGGAAATACCAGACGCAGCAGGGTCTGCAATTTTGCACAAGTCCAAAACTCTCCGTTAGCCATCCGGAATCACCCCGAGGCCCCCGGGACCTCAACCAAAAGCACCCACACCTCCTAAAACCTTATTCAAACTTGTTCCAATCATCGAAACACCTCAAACAACACCAAAACCATCAAATTACATCGGATTCAAGCCTAAGTTCTTCTAAAACTTCCGAAACACGCATTTGATAAAAATCCCAACCAAACCACCTCCGAATGACCTGAAATTTTGCACACACATCCCAAATCACCTAAAGAAGCTACAGCAACTCTCGGAATCCCATTCCGACCCTCGGATCGAAATCTCACCTATCAACAGAAAATCGCCAAAATACTAACTTTGCCAATTCAAGCCTAATTCTACACCGGACCTCCAAAATCACTTCCGATCACACTCCTAAGTCAAAAGTCATCCCCCGAAGCTAACCGAATCATCGGAATTCATATCCGATCCCTCTAGCACATAAGTCAACATCCGGTTGACTTTTCCAAACTAAGCCTTCCTTAAAGAGACTAAGTGTCTCATTTCCTACCAAAACTACTCCAAACTAACTCGAACACATAAGCCACGGATAACGAAGCATAAAGAAGCAGGAAATGGGGTAAACGAAGCAGTAACTCATGAGACAACGGGTCGGGTCGTCACAGATGACCTTCAAATCATATTAGGCCTACCTTGTTCTTTTTCCTCGGTAAAAGTATTTTCTTGTTAGATACCATCTCTTCTCGCTTTTTCCCTTATTTTGTTCCTCTTGTCTTGTTTGAGTCCCTTTTGAGTCTGTTTTTGTCGAAACAAGTGAGAAATGACTTCAATATCTGCTACCAACTTTTTAATCACAAAGCCGAGTCTGGCAAGCACATCAAAATGGCATAAGACACAAGAGAATAGTGTGTGCACCGAGTTGGTGATAATAGATGTTCTTTGGGATCGATGTAAAATGCAAAGATTTTGGGTGAATGTCAGAACACGAGTGCAATGCACCGGGCATAAGGTATTGGATTTGAACGAATCAGGAATATTTCTTATGATAAGGGTTGTCTAACAAAGCATTCGGTCGATAACAAGCACTGTCTTCCAAGTCGAAGTGCAAGTTGATCGTGACAAGTGCAAGAGAAATCGCCCTCGTAGTCAAGGCCACAAACTAACCACCACATTTTAAACTCACAAATTTTCTTTGTTTGAAGCAGGAACAAAGCAGTGCAAGCAACTTGGTACAAACACAAAAAAAAGGAAAAAAAAGGAGAGAAGAGTCGACAAAGGAAAGTTTCTAAAATCTTTGCCTTTATCTGTTTTGCTAGTGTGCATAAAATGTTGCCATTGCTCTTCACATTTTTCCTCCTAGGATAAAAATGTCCTAGTCTGATGGATTTTCCTCCCAATCAAATCTTAGTCCGATGAATTTTTTTCCTAAGATAGAAAACCTAGTCTGATGAATTTTCTTCTAGGATCGATGTCTTAGTCTGATGAATCTTTCTCCTAAGATAACAAAAAAAGGACCTAGTCTGATGAGCTTTCTCCTAGGATCGAAATCTTAGTCTGATGATTCTTTCTCCTAAGATAGAAATCTTGGTCTGATGAATTTTTCTCCTAAGATAGAAAACCTAGTCTGATGAATTTTCTCCTAGGATAGAAATCTTAGTCTGTTGAATCTTTCTCCTAAGATAACAAAAAACGGGACCTAGTTTGATGAATTTTCTCCTAGGATCAAATCTTAGTCTGATGAATTTTTCTCCTAAGATAGAAAACCTAGTCTGATGAATTTTTATCCTAGGATCGACGTCTTAGTCTGATGAATCTCTCTCCTAAGACAATAAAAAAAAAAGAATAGAAAACCTAGTCCAATGAATTTTCTCCTAGTATAAACATCTTAGTCTGATGAATTTTCTCCTAAGATAAGAAACCTAGTCTAATGAATTTTCTCCTAGGATCAAAATCTTAGTCTGATGAATTTTTCTCCTAAGATAGAAAACCTAGTCTGATGAATTTTATCTTAGGATCGACGTCTTAGTCTGATGAATCTCTCTCCTACGACAACAAAAAAAAGAATAGAAAACCTAGTCTAATGAATTTTCTCCTAGGATAAACGTCTTAGTCTGATGAATTTTCTCCTAAATAAGAAACCTAGTCTGATGAATTTTCTCCTAGGATCAAAATCTTAGTCTGATGAATTTTTCTCCTAAGATCGAAAACCTAGTCTGATGAATTTTATCTTAGGATCGATGTCTTAGTCTGATGAATCTCTCTCCTAAGATAACAAAAAAAAAAAGAATAGAAAACCTAGTCTGGTGAATTTTCTCCTAGGATAAACGTCTTAGTCTGATGAAACTTTCTCCTAAGATAAGAAACCTAGTCTGATGAATTTTCTCCTAGGATCAAAATCTTAGTCTGATGAATCTTTCTCCTAAGACAACAAAAAAAAATGGGACCTAGTCTGATGAATTTTCTCCTAAGATTCTGAAGAATCTTTCTCCTAATATAGAAGACCTAGTCTGATGAATTTACTAGTCAAATTTTCTTGGTTATACTCACAGGAGATGCACATCCCAGTCGAGTCTTTAGTTTTGCTCTCATCATTGCATCAATAACGTAAGTGATTTACAGTTTTGCTAAAAACTCACAAATCTTCCTAGTGCAAACTGGGGCAGAAAATTTTATTTGTTTTGTTGTTTTGATTGCAGGCACACACCTAGAGAATGAGGGAAGTCATTCCAAGTTTCAAGCAAGTCGCAGGCGCCCACCTACAGAACGAGGGAAGTCATTTCAAGTTTCAAGAAAGTCGCAAGCGCCCACCTGAAGAGCGAGGGAAGTCATTTTAAAATTCAATTCAAGTTAGAAGTAGCAGAAGCTCGCCTCAAGAATGCGAGTCAACAGTCCGAGATAACCAAAAGAAGAAGTCCCAATCCAGAATGAAAAAAAAAAGAAAAAAAACGAAGAAGAAGTAAATCCAAATGCAGAAACAGATAAAAGTTGTGAACTGCTCAAGACGTGGATGAAGTTACGAGCATTGCATGTCTCGTCGTGATCCAAAAAGCTGAAGAAGAATGAACTAGCACCTGCAGCTAGCAAGCGTCAAGGTTCAAATCTAAAGTCTGCATGAAGAACCATTCAAGACTCAAGATCAAGCTTCAGAAGACTTATAGATAGGAATTTTGTAACTCATAGCTGACAGGCTTAGCTAATCTTTTTTATTTTTTTATTATTTTGATGTAATAACAGGACCGCGGACCGGAACCTCAACGGAACGGCATTTCAATCGGCTCTCCACCTCAGTATACTCCATCACTGTTCCCACTTCTGAACTACACGTGGCCTGATTCCTTTATAGCCAAGGATATGTAGGCAGCTCAGATACCAGGGCTCGGTCACATTCTCCACTCTTTTAGTTTTTGGTCTCTCTAAATAAGGGTCGGGTCAAAAAACTTGTCTCGTCATTCTTTATCTAAAAACTCTTCGTGTTTCCAGTCAAAGAGGGGCAACTGTAGACATGTAATTTTTGACCCTCCCCAGGATTTTACATATTTTAGTATTTAGATATTTAGTTTAGGTCTAATGTCGCTATTTTAACTAATTTTAACTATTTTACTTTATTTTATAACAAAAATGAAAATTATAAAAATATTTTCTTTTATTTAGCTAATTGATATTTTTATCTAGTTACTTTTATCTTATCTACCTTGCATAAAATTCGAAAATACAAAAATAGTTACACTTTGTTTTCAAGGATATTAGTGTTTTTAGTGGTAGTATTATCTTAATTTTGCGACGATTTTAATCTAATCTTATTATTCTTTTAGTATGACATTTGAAAAATATAAAAAATAATTTCATATTTTATATATAATTTAGTTTAATTAATTAGAGAGATTTTTGCATTATGTAGTATATTTAGCTTATATGAAAAGGTATCTAGCTAAGGTTTGGACATTTTTTTAGTCCAATTTTAAGGCCCAAATCTGAAGCCCATTAACCCCAAAGCCCAACCTCCCTTACCCTTCAAGAACCCTAAAAGAATCTTCAGCACTTCTTCTTCTTCACCTTAATACACATAAGGAGACAAGACCTAAAACCCTAGACCATAAGAGCCCAGCCGCCGCCCACCACCTCAAGCCGCCTCTGCCGTCCTCTCCAAGACCCAATGCCGCCGCCCGTCAGCCACACTCTCACCACACTCTCAACTCTCAAAAGCTGAACCAAGCCATCACCCTCTCCAAAACTAACGCCCTCACTCACCTTCTTCTTCTTCACCAAAAAAGGCTAGCGGCTGAACCCCTCAAGAAGCGGCTACCCACCAACGACCACCATAAGTCAGCTGCCGGAACCCCTCTTTCACCTCATGACTGCCACCCAATGACCTCCTCCATTGAAGACCAGAAGACAGCCACAATTCCTCAAGCGACCCGTTCTTCTTGACCCCTGAAATTCGTCACCTCTACACGAAAAACCACTAAGAAAAGCAGCCGCCCCTATTCACTCTAAGAGCTCCGGCGAGCTTCTTCCGGAATTCGGCGATTGTGAAAGCGATGACCCCTTCTCCTCGTTGTTTCACTCAAGCCTCTCTTCCTCGTTTAGCTAGCGTCGCCGAAAATCTGTCGCTCGCCTCATTTTGGTCGAGTTAAAGAGGTCGAATTCGAGGTCGGCGGCGAGTTTCAGTTCGTTGGTCTTGGTCGAGTTTTCTTGTTCCCGATTCATTTTGGATTCAATCCAATTTCTCAGAAGAAAATTATGATTAAAGGTCTAATTCTCTTTCTTTCTTTTTTTGTGTGCATTTTTATGTTATAACTTTGCTGTTAATTGCTTGAATTTGCAAAAAATGTTTTTGTGGCTGATCTTATAATTTGTATGTTAGTAAGTTCTTGGCAGAACACTTGTTATGCTTTGAATCACTTATTTCTTTAGTCAAGAACATATGAAGTAAATTGGATTTGAATTATGGGTTTAGTTAAAAGCTGAAATTGAAGACGATGCTATCTTGAAGACAAGGAGTGATTTGAAATTAAGAATGCTTTTGATTAATTTTCTTGTTTGATTTTATTCTATTAATGGTCGTGGGACCGGGACTTAAAAGGAGCAGAATTGAAATTTGAGCATTACATATTCATAACTTTATTTTATTTTGACCGCTAGGAGCATCCTAGGCCGTCAACATTCGGGTAGGCAAGCCTTAGGATTTTATTAGTGTTGAGGCAAAAGGTTGTTCCCTTAGTTAAATTTATCCGGAGAATGCCCCAAAGGATTTGTATATATTTTATTCCGGGGAATGCCTCGTAGTATTCTATAATTGGAGGCCGAAAGCAAACTCGTAGTACTTTTATTCCTATTTCATTTTTATTTCTATTTTCTTTTATTAGGTGGGGACGACCTCGAGCCTCTTGTGTGTTTATTTCATTTTTGTGTGTTTTACCTCAATTTGAATGTTTTAAAAGCCAACTTGATCATGTATGCAACAGTACTAGTTATGGGACTTGGGCAGTGCCTAACACCTTCTCCCCGAATCAAATGAACCCCCTTACCCGAATCTCTGGTGCAGACTTAGCTTTGGAGTCCAAAGTGTTTTAAAGGAAAAATTATTTTTTTACAAAAAAATCGTGACCTGGCACACCAAAATCAAAAAATCCACGCTCAAACGCTCTCTTCTCTCTCTACTTTCTCTCTCTAAGCTTCTTCATGCTCGTTTAGGGCAGCCATGGCTGCTGCGAGCTCTCCCGGGCCTATGGCTGTGGGAGAGGCCATTCAAAACACACAAGAAACAGTCCCTAACACAAAGCCAAAACAAACGTACGCTACCCAGCTACATACAAGTAAATCTGCCGCAAGTTCGTCAAAAATCGAGTTGATTCCTATCAACATCGTTCATGGAGAACCAACGGTGGAATTCACCATTGAAGAAGGATTGCACCAAGCCATAATTCTGAAGTTTTCTTATGGAAAACCAGACCTACACGACCTAAAACAAATAATTCCAAAACAATTTGATGTTAAAGGAAACTGTAACGTGGGACAATTGGAGTTTAGACATATTCTAGTCAGGTTTGAGCTGTTTGAAGATTTTGTTCAAGCTCTATCAAGATCGACAGGCTATGTTAAGGCGAAGGGTGATGAGTTCTTTTTTCGAACATTCCCATGGACAATAGGCATTAATCCGTGTGAAAAAACATTGAGGTCAGTAGTATGGATTTCTCTACCTGACTTGCCTGCAAACTTCTTTGCAAAAAGATCGTTAATGTCAATAGCCTCAGCAGTTGGAAAGCCTTTAGCAGTGGACAAAGCAACGCAAGATCGAATGCGACCAAGTACAGCAAGAGTTAAGGTCTTGCTCGATCTACTGGACAAGCGTCCTAAGAGAATTAGGATTCATATTGTGGATAGGAATTCTGGGAAAATTATTGAGCATTATCAGGAGATAGTTTATGATAATCTTCCAAAATATTGTACCCGATCGATGAACACTCAAACCGAACTCGCCCATCCTTTTGGGCACAGGGATGCAAGAACCAATCCGAGTAATCAACCGCTTTTTTTTGAATCTGCCTCAAGCAAGCCACCCCAACCCTACTGCCGAAAAGTCGTCCATATAGTGCAGGAGCGCTCACATTTTATTGCTTACTCTTTCACTTTCATTTCTAAATCTGGCTCGCTCCCGGCTACGGTTTGGACCTTTCGCCTGCTTAGAAGTGGATTCGAACCATTGAGTACTTGTTGTAATCATCAAGGGCACGATGAAAGATCATATCGTTGGAAGCATGTGAAAAATAAGGAAGATGTAGTTATTGCCGATGAAATTGAAGGTCTGGGTAATCTGGACAAATTACAGGGTGATGCTAGAGATTATCTCAATGCAAAAAGAACTGGGCAATTGGAAGTTGAAGCAACAAAAGAAAATTTGGTTAAACAGCAGGTTACACAAATTGAAGGGTGAAAACAAATTGTTATTCAGAACAATGACAAGTTAGTTAATCGAGATGCTACGGAAAACACTGTAGGAGATGGTTCAAAGCTTGATAAGGGTCCACAACCACCCTCTCGAGATGTGCCTGCTAGGATAGCTTTAGCAAGGATTTCCAATGCTGTAAATCCAATTGTGCAAGCTTATGACAAGCTTGCTAGTGCTGCCGCTATTTTGTCAACTGGTACAGGTTCAAAGGGTGTGGTTGATCGTGTTGAGGAAGGTACTCTCGATAATAAAAGTCATATTGATCCTAATAGTAAGGTAGTGAATTAGGAGGTGCAAAAATCTGGAGAGAACATAGTGCTGGAGTCTGCAGTTGCTACAGGTTCAAAAGGTGATCATGCTGAGATTGCAGCGCCAGTAGTTGATCTTGATGGTGAGGCTGTTCAAGTCAAGACCAAGGCAGGTGGTGATCGAGCTGATATGGGGCAGAATGGTAAGGCTCCACACGTTACAACCGAAGAGGAGGTTCATAATCTAGGCAGAAAATTTTCAAGGCAAAGTGCAGAAATAGGGGCCTGTAATAATGGTGAGACCTAGGTTGTTGGAGGAAAAGAGAGAGGAAATAAGGGCGAGTTGTTGGAAGATAATGCTGGTAATCTAAAGGCTGATGATAAGGGCAATGATCAAAACAAAAAAGGAGAAGTTTGGAACGTGGTAATCCCTAGAAAATCCCCTACAAAGAAAAGGTTGTCACCAAAAAAACAGACCCAAGATGTTCGACCAAAGGACACTAACATGGTGACCAACACAAATTCCTTCAAGATTCTTGCAGCGGATAGGGATATTGGAGGTGATGCAACTAGTCTAAGTGGTAATGTGTTATCCAAGGAGTTAGTACTATGCATCAACAACGACAAAGAACGACAGGACAATGAGAATTTGGTTAACGATATTGCTGCTCGACCAAATGCCTCAAAGAAAAATGTGTTGGAAAAAATCTGGGCAATCAAGCACATAGCTCAAATGTTCCAACATTGCAATTTTCAAGCCCTCATGTGGAACAAATTACTAGAGAAGCCTAGAATGCAATGATGATCAATAATATGGTTAATCAGCCATTGGTTACGTTGAACACATCCGTCTTTGGAGTACCATCACAATCGTTTGAGTCTTGTGGTGAACATGGTGGTGATCAAGGACAAATGGTGCTATCCACAGGAAACAACGATGAGATAATTAAAGCAAATATGAGGGAGATGGCAATTAATTCTAAGTTATGGGCTAACCAACGTGAATATGATGATGAAGAAGACTTGGGGGTTGATTTTGTGGAGGATTCATCTAATAATGGTGAGAGATGTAGTGGTGATCAGGAGATGGTGTCAGTAGTGTCACCAACCTTACCAAAAATTGGCAATTCCTCCAAGCTAGGATCAACGAGCAAGCTTAATGCCAAAGCTCCTGATTTCATCCCCAACACTAAGCAGTTACATAGAGGAACAAATAAAAATAAAGCTAGATCGATGGGAGAAGCAGTAGCAACGCAATCTGGGCAGCAGCAGCAGCATAATCCAATGACTTCAGCTGGTATTAATGCTAAATCTGGGCAGCAGCAGTTGAATGCAAATGCGACAGGAGCTGTAGTAATGGTAACTGATGGACAACAGCAACAGGAAGTAAGGGTACCAGCTATCTCATTGGAGGACGGAAAGTTACTCGATGCATTGGTAAGTTCCACACCCCTAAACCCTCTAAATTCACCTCATATTGCTGGCACTGGAAGGGTGACTAGAACCAGTAATAAAAAGGAAAGCAAGGCAGCCTTGATCACTAAAGAAGATGGAAATGCTTTGGTGTCTCAAGATCTTGGTCAAAACTTGCCAATTCCTTTAAACTTGGGGAGAGATGTCTATGAAGAAGGTGAGGAAGATGCAATGTTACAACAGTGCCGGGCAGAGGCAGCAAGGAAAGGTGATCTATCACCAATGCATAGTGGACAAAGCAAGAAGTTTCATACAAGGGACAAAAGTTGGCACGGCAGGGTAAATGAAGATGCAAACATAAGGCGACTTCCGATGAGAGTTGCCAAACAAAAACAGGCCATCCAAACTACATCTACAAAGTCCAATCGTTCAAAGAAGAAAGCATGAATTTGAAGACATTTTGAAAAGGGTTGATGAAGAATACAAGAGTCTACAAATTGAAGATTTCACAACATTAGAGAAGAGGGAGCATTATTGTTATTCCTACATTTTCCTATTCTACCATCACATTTGCATAGTTTTATGTAATATCATCACAGAGTATGTTATAAACTCTGTGATGATCATAGAATATCTAGTCTTAGCTAGCTCTTTCTTTTTACATGCATGTTAATAGATGAGGCTTTTTTCTTTGCCTCAATAGGATTAGTAAGGTAAGGTTTAGCCCAGTTTGTGTTGCTCTAGTCATATGCCTTTGGAAAGATATTCAAATGGCTATGAGATTATATGCCCTCGTGAGACTTTGCCGGCAGCTACACCATGATTCCTCTACATGAGGCTTCCATAAGGGTATTGTGAGGCGCGGAGGAGTGATTATATAGCCAAGGCATAGAGGCAACACTACTGGTGCTATTGTCCCCCTTATTTGTACTCTTCCTATGTGGTTCTTTTTGCTTTTTATTATTAATAAAACTAGCCCTACGCTCCTGCCTAATGGATTGCTTAAAAAAACGAAACCAATGTCAGGTGGCGACTCTAAAAAATCCTTTTGAACACAATTTTGTCACTTTCTAATAGAAAACCCTTTAGAGCTTCAATATCACTTTTATTAATTTAAGAGGGTTCAGCGAGGTAAAAAAAAGGGGTGTGACAGGCGAAGCAATGACTAAATTTCATTAGGTCATTTTTGGAGCGCCCGTAAACTTTTATGCGATTCAGAGCTCGTCGCCGGATTTCATGAATATGAATCCGGGTCTGTTTGCTCAAAACGTTGACCGAAGTCAACTCAAATGGATTTTAAGGCAAAAAATTCATATTTTCTCAGTTTTTAACATAAAAGCTTTCCTGGAACATGCCTAGACTGCGCACGCAAATCGAGGAAGGCTAAAATGAGGTATCTAAGGTTTCAAAGCTTAGAATTAGGTTTTAAAACATAAGATGACCTATCGGGTCATCACATTCTCTACCTCTAAAACAATCGTTCGTCCTCGAAGGGACATAGAAAAGTACCTGGACTGGTGAAAATATGGGGATATCTACTCCACATGTCCGACTCGGACTCCCAAGTAGCTGCATCGACGGGCTGACCTCTCCACTGAACTCGAACTGAAGGATAACTCTTTGACCTCAACTGACGAACCTGCCGGGCTAGAATGGCCACCGGCTCCTCCTCATAAGTCAAATCCTTGTCCAACTGTACAGAGCTAAAATCTAACACGTGGGATAGATCGTCGTGATACTTCTGAAGCATGGACACATGGAACACCGGATGAACTGCTGATAGACCAGGTGGCAACGCAAGCCTATAAGCCACCTCTCCCACTCTCTTAAAAATCTCAAAAGGTCCAATATACCTGGGGCTCAACTTGCCCTTATTATTGAACCTCATCACACCTTTCATGGGTGAAACCCGGAGCAAAACCCGCTCCCCGACCATGAGTGCAACATCACGAACTCTGCGGTTGACATAACTCTTCTGCCTAGACTGAGATGTGCGAAGTCGATCCTGGATAATCTTGACCTTATCTAAAGCATCCTGTACCAAATTTGTACCAATAATCGAGCCTCCCCCGGCTTTAACCATCCGACCAGTGATCGGCACTGCCTACCATGTAATGCCTCATAGGGAGCCATCTAATTGCTCGATTGGAGCTGTTGATGTAGGCAAACTCCGCTAGTGGTAAGAACTGATCCCAAGTACCTCCGAAGTCTATAACACAAGCGTGGAGCATATCCTCTAATATCTGAATAGTGTGTTCAGACTGTCCGTCCGTCTGAGGATGAAATGCTATGCTCAACTCAACCTGTGTGCCCAAATCACGTTGTACTGCCCTCCAGAATTGCAAGGTGAACTCCGTACCTCGATCAGAAATAATAGACACGGGCACACCGTGAGGACGGACGATCTCGCGGATGTAAATCTCAGCCAACCGCTCTGAAGAATAGGTAACTGCCACATGAATGAAATGTGTTGACTTGGTCAGCCTGTCCACAATGACCCAAACTACATCAAACTTCCTTTGAGTTTGTGGGAGTCCAACAACGAAATCCATAGTGATACGCTCCCACTTCCACTCAGGAATCTCTAACATCAGAAGCAAACCACCAGGTCTCTGATGATCATACTTTACCTGCTAACAATTCAGACATCGAGCTACATATGCAACTATATCCTTCTTCATCCTCCTCCACCAATAATGTTGCCGTAAGTCCTGATACATCATGCGGTGCCCGGATGAATAGAATATCGGGAACTGTGGGTCTCCTCTAGAATCGACTCACGAAGTCCATCCACATTAGGCACACAAACACGACCCTGCTTCCTCAAAACTCCATCATCTCCGACCGTAACGGGCTTGGCATCAACGTGTCGCACTGTGTCCCTAAGGACGAGCAAATGAGGGTCATCATACTGCTGCTCCCTGATACGCTCAAACAATGAAGACTGAGCGACTGTACAAGCTGGGACACGATTGGGCTAAAAAACATCCAACGTCACGAACCGGTTGGCCAAAGCCTGAACATCTAATGCATGCGGTCTCTCACCGACTGGAATGAACGCAAGGCTGCCCATACTCACTGACTTTCTACTCAAAGCATCGGCCACCACATTGGCCTTCCCAGGATGATATAAGATGGTGATAGCATAGTCTTTCAATAGCTCCAACCACCTCATCTGCCTCAAATTGAGCTCTTTTTGTTTGAATAAGTATTGCAAGCTCCGATGATCCGTGAATACCTCACACGAGATGCCGTAAAGATAGTGCCTCCAAATCTTCAATGCATGAACAATGGCTGCCAGCTCTGAGTCATGAACAGGGTTATTCTTCTCGTGAACCTTCACCTGCCGCGACGCATATGCAATATACAGTATAAGATCATGAACCTGTGGGCAACACCAACACTGACGTCGTAGTCAAAGCAGTCTTGAACTTCAGAAAGCTTGCCTCACACTCGTCTGACCATCTGAACAGGGCACCCTTTTGGGTCAACCTAGTCAACGGGGATGCTATAGATGAGAACCCCTCCACAAACCGACGGTAATAACCCGCCAAACCCAAGAAACTCCGGATCTCAGTAGCTGAAGTGGGTCTAGGCCAGTTCTGAACTACCTCAATCTTCTTAGGATCCATCTAAATGCCCTCTGCTGATACAAAATGCCCCAAGAAGGCGACTGAGTCTAACCAAAACTTGCTATTTGAAAACTTAGCATATAACTGGTTGTCTCTCAGAGTCTAAAGTACGATCCGAAGATGTTGCTCGTGCTCCTCTCGACTGCGAGAGTAGATCAAGATATCATTAATAAACACAATCACAAAGGAATCCAAATAGGGCATGAACACCCAGTTCATCAAATCCATAAGTGTTGTTGGGGCATTTGCCAGCCCAAATGACATCACTAGAAACTCATAAGGCCCATATCGTCTTCGAAAAGTTGTCTTAGGGACATCAGATGCCTTAATCCTCAACTGATGCTATCCAGACCTCAAATATATCTTTGAAAACACCTTGGCACCCTAAAGCTGATCAAATGTCATCAATCCTCGGCAATCGATACTTGTTCTTGATGGTGACTTTGTTCAACTGCCGATAGTCTATGCACATCCTCATCGATCCATTTTTCTTCTTCACAAACAACACGGGCGCACCCCAGGGCGAGACACTAGGTCTAACGAAGCCCTTGTCAAGCAAATCTTGCAACTGCTCCTTTAATTCATTAAACTCTAGTGAGGCCATACGGTATGGCGGAATAGAAATGGGATGAGTGCCTGCAGCCAAATCAATACATAAGTCAATATCCCTGTCAGGTGGCAACCCTGATAGGTCTGTAGTAAACACCTCTATAAACTCACGGACAATTGATACTAAATCCATGGAAGGAACCTCTGCAGTAGAATCACAGACATAAGCCAAGTAAGCTAGATACACCTTCTCGACCATACGCCGATCCTTCATGTAAGAGATAACCCTACTAGTAGAATGGCCAGGAGTCTCTCTCCACTCTAATCAAGGCAACCCCGGCAAGGCTAAGGTCACCGTCTTTGCGTGACAATCCAATATAGCGTGATAAGTTGACTACCAAGACATACCCAAGATGACATTAAAATCTACCATATCGAGAAGTAGAAGATCTACACTAGTCTCAAGACTCCCAATTGTAACAAAAAACGAACGATAAACACCATCTACAATAGTAACATCTCCCATAGGTGTGGACACATACACAGGAGCACTCAAATAATCACGAGGCACAACCCAATATGAAGAAAAATAGGATGACACGTAGGAATAAGTAGAACCTGGATCAAATAGAACTGAAGCATCTCTACTGCAAATTGAAATAGTACCTGTAATAACACCGTCAGATGACTAAGCCTCAGTTCTGGCTGGAAAAGCATATCATCGGGGCCGGGCCTCACCTCTCTGAACTATATCTCGAGGACGGGCCCTAGCTGGCTGGCCTCCACCTCTAGCGGCCTGACCTCCACCTCTAATGGCATGAACTCAACCTCTAGATACCTGACCCCTACCTCTAACTGGCTGAGTGGGCGGTGAAGCACCCGGTTCCAGGACTATGGCACGAAAACCCTGATGCTATGAACTACTCGATGCTCGAGGGAAAAATCTAGCAATGTGACTCGGATTACCACAAGTATAACAGGACCTCGGCTGCTGTGACTGCTGACCCTGAAACTGACCCTGCAGCCTGAGTAACCACCCTGAAAGCACTGGAGCAGAGGTGCACTAATAGGAGCTGGTGGTGCACTGTAGGCTAGCTGGTCGAAACAATGTATATGAGCGCCACGACCACCTGAAGCACCATGGGATGCCTAGAGTACTGAATGAAACGGCTGGAGTCTGATACTGGGTAGCCATCTTCTCTGGAGTGTGAGTAGCGGGAGTGAGTGCTCCTCCCTAAGCCTAAGAGACGGCTGGTGCCATAGGAAATGTATCGCCCTGGGCCACACTCTCCATATGGCCCACCAAACGGACCAAAGCGTCCTAAAGCACTCGGGTGGCGATGCACCCCTCCGGGACCTGAGCTGGTCCAACAGGCACAGTCTGGGTTAGAACCTCCTCATCAAACTCCACCTGAGGCTCTACTGCTGGTGCCGCTGCTCGAGCCCTAGGCTAAGTTCTGCCCCTGCCTCGGCCTTTGGCACGGCCTCAACCTCAACCTCTGCCCCTCGTAGGAGCTGCCGCTGGGGGCTCTGGCTACTGCTCGGCTAAAGATACAGTAAGTGTTCTCGCCATATGCGAGAGAATAAGAGTAGAAGAGTTCAATTAGCAATGCGAGAACAAAATCGCACGACAGAGAAGAATAGAAGTGAAACTTGTTCCTAAATTTCATAACCTCTGGAAGATAAGTACAGACGTCTCTATGTTGATCCTCCAGACTCTACTAAGCCTGCTCGTGAATTGTGAGACGTAGGAAACCTAGTGCTTTGATACCAACTTGTCACAACCTGGAATTCTCACCTTCGAGACCGTGACGGCGCCCAACATTTCACCTGCTAGGAAAGCCAATGTTAGAGGACCTTTAAGTCAATTTCTTTCAAATTCAATAGATAAAGTAAATTAAGCCAAAAATGAAATAAATCAAGTGCCGAATGACATAAAAGCCTAATATCTACTACAATGCGGATCTGGAGTCACAACTCACGAGCTTCTAGATTTTACTACAAATAGAGTCTGAAGAAATACAGCTGTTTTGAAAGAAAAGAAACGGTGAAATAAGAAAATTAAAAGGGACTTCAAGTTCTGTGGATGCCAGCAGATGTACCTCGAGTCTCTGAATGAACAAATCCAAGCTTCTCCAACTACGAACAACTAGGGCCGGTACCAAAATCTGCGGAAGAAGTGCAGAGCGTAGTATGAGTACAACCGACCCCATGTACTCGTAAGTGTCGAGCCTAACCCCGATGAAGTGGTGACAAGGCGATAACAAGACACCTACATGATAAACATGTGTAGATAACAGTATATGTACAAGATAACAACAAATAAAAGTTAAAAGGTAATATCGAGAGGGGGACATGCTAAGGGGGGATAGATGATACGAGAGATACAACGGAAATGATAACCAGAACAGTCAATATACTTTTAACTAGTAGAAACATTTAAGCACAATGAAGAAAATTTCACGGCATCACCCTTCGTGCTTTTACTCTCAACCTCACAATGAAACAATGATAATGCACGGCATCACCCTTCGTGCTTTTACTCTCACTCACAGTATAGATCAATAAATACGGCACAATATCACCTTTCCTGCATTAACTCCATAACATGGCACGGGATACCCTTTGTGCATTAACACTCACAATATGGCACGACATCACCCTTCGTGCATTAACACTCACAATATGGCACGGCATCACCCTTCGTGCTTTAACACTCTCCCTTACAACATAACAATGAACAAGTAATAACAGGAAGATTGGATCAACAAGAACTAGTCTTACTTCAACAATAGGTCCACAATACCAATCTCAACTTTGGAATCAATACTTAATTATCATGAAAGCCCATAAACACGGTAGAAACGATCAATTTAACAAATAACTAGTCTAATCATAGATAACATAATCAAAGAAAGTAATAATTGCAAAGAACAAGTCCCACCCACATGCTATAACCCAACAACAACACATAAGTATTTGTCACCTTACATATACTTTGTACCCAACATCTAAACATGTAGCAAATAGACAAACAAGTCATAGTCCCTCAAGTCAAGGTTAACCACGGCACTTACCTCGCTCTAAAGGACCAATTCAAAACTCAACCACAAATTTTCCTTTCAAACAAGCCTCCGAACCAATAAAATCTAGCAAATTACCAACTGAACGAATCAAATTAAACCTTAGGAACTACCCACGATTCCAAAGAATTCAATTTAAGTCATTATTAAAAAAGTCAACAAAAGTCAACTCCCGGACCCACTTGGTCCAAACTCAAAATTCGGACCAATACCCGATTACCCATTCACCCCCGAGCCCGGTTATGTAATTTGTCAAGGAATCTGACCTCAATTTGAGGTTTAAATCCCTATTTTACAAAAAACCCTAATTCTACCCAAAACCCCCAATTTCCACCGTGAAAACACAAGATTTTAGGTTGAAATCTTAGGAAATCTAGTGAAAGATTGAAAGAAACTAGTTTATAATCACTTACCAGTGATTTGGGGAAGAAGAGCTCTTTGAAAAATTGCCTCTAGGGTTTTAAAGTTTGAAATTTTGAAAGAATGAACAAAAATCCCGTCTAACTCCCATTTTGATCAGTTGCAGATGTCGCATTTGCAACCTGGGGTTCGCAAATGCGAACCCCGCAAATGCGAAGAATAAATCGCAAATGTGAAGCTCTTCACATCTCTGCTTCCTTCGCAAATGTAATGAACTGTTCGCAAATGCGAACCATGATCTCCGCAAATGCGACCATTTGTTCTCATTTGCAATCACTGCATCCCCCTATCCTATTTCTCAAATGCGAACATTAGTTGCCCAGCTGCTCTTTGCAAATGTGATGAGCTGCTCGCAAATGCGAATCCATCAGTTGCCACAAATGCGAAGCCTGGCCTCGCAATTGCAAGGTCTAAGGCCTGCACCAAAAACTGAAGCACACCAGCAATGTTCTAAGTCAAATTTTCACTCCGTAGCCTATCCGAAACTCACCCTAGCCCTCGGAGCTCTAAAGCAAATGTGCACACAAGTCTAAAAATACCATAAAAACTTGCTCGCGTGACCAAATCGCCAATATAACACCTAAAACCACGAATTGAACCCCAAATCAAATGAAATTTTCAAGAAAACTTTGAAACGTCTATTTTCACAACCGGACAAACGAATCACGTCAAACCAACTCTGTTTCACACCAAATTTGACAGACAAGTCATAAATATAGTATTGAACCTATACCAGGTTCCGGAACCAAAATATGGACCTGATATCTAGAAAGTCGAACATTGGTCAAACATTTCAAAGTCATTAAGCCTTTACTTTTCAAATTTCAACAAAGTCCGATAACTCAGGATAGGAACTTTCGAATTCGATTCCGAATATACGCCCAAGTCAAAAATCACGATACGGACCCACCGGGACCGTCAAAACACGAATCCAGGTCTATTTGCGCAAAACGTTGACCGAAGTCAACTCAAATGGATTTTAAGGAAAAATTTTCATATTTTCTAAATTTTTAACATAAATCTTTTCGAAAATATGCTCGGACTACACACGCGAATCAAGGAGTGATAAAATGAGGTGTTTAAGGCTTCAAAGCACAGAATTAGGTTTTAAAATGTAAGGTGACATATCGGGTCATCACATAATGGGCCCATAAACTTTTAGGTGATTCGGAGCCCGTCGCCCGAATTCATTGAAGATGGCGTGGATATTACCACAAGAAAAGTCAGAATTCGTCTTGAATTCTTATATTATGTCCCTAAACTACCAAAAAGCGCAAAAAGTCATGGAGAAGCAATTGCAATGACTATTGTTCATTAGGTCGTTTGTGATAGGCGCACAAAAGTTAAGGAGATTTGGAATCCGTTGCCCGAATTCATGAAGATGGCATGGACATTAGTACACAAAAACCTAGAGATTATCTTGAATTCCTGTTTTATGGCCCTAAAACGCTAAAGAATAAGGAACGTTCATAGAGAATCAATGAATATCATTCATTAGGGCATTTATTATAGCCCACAAAATTTTAGGCGATTTGGAGCCTCGTCACCTGAATTCATGAAGATCCGCGGACTTAAGCACATGAAAAATTTGAAATCATAATGAATTCATATTTTATGTCCCTAAAACGCCAAAAGTAAGGAACATTCATGTTGAAGCAATCACTATTGTTCATTAGTTTGTTTCTAATGGGCCCATAAAATTTTAGACGATTCGGAGCACGTCACCCGAATTCATGAAGATGGCATAGACATTAGCACAGGAAACACTAGAAATCGTCCTGATCAATTCCAATTTTGTTGACTTAAAACGTCAAAAAATGAGGAACGGCCATGTCGATGCAATGAGTGTAGTTCATTAGGTCATTTTTAATGGGCGTAAAAAATTCTAGGCGATTATGAGCCAGTCGCCCCAATTCATGAAGATTGTGCCAGCATTCGCACACGAAAAATTGAAAATCGTCATAAATTCCTATTTTATGTCCCAAAAACTTCTAAAATGAGGAACATTCATGGAGAAGAAATGACTACTGTTCATTAGGTTGTTTGTGATGGGACCAAAAACTTTCAAGTGATTGGGAGCCCCTTGCCCGAATTCATGAAGATGGCGTGGATATTAGCATACAAAAAATTAAAAAACGTCCTGCATTCCTGTGTTATAACCTAAAATGTCAAACACTGAGGAAAAATCATGGCAAAACAATGACTATTTTTTATTAGGTTGCTTTTGATGGAACCATAAATTTTTTAGGTGATTCAGAGCCCGTCGCCCTAATTCATGAAGATGGGGTGGACGTTAGCGAACAAAAAATTAGAAATCATTCTGAATTCCTATTTTATGACCCTGAAATGCCAAAAAATGAGCAACGACCACGGAGAAGCAATAAATATTGTTCATTAGGTCATTTCTGATGGGCCTACAAAATCTTAAGCGATTCAGAGCCCGTCACCCGAATTCATGAAGATGACGTGGACATTAGCACACGAAAAATTGGAAATCGTCCTGAATTCCTGTTTTATTGCCCTAAAAGCAAGAAAACGAGGAACATTCATGGTGATACAATGAATATTATTCATTAGGTCATTTTTCCCACAAAATTTTATGTGATTCGGAGCATGTCACCCGAATTTAATGAAGATAGCGTGGACATTAGAACTCAAAAAATTGAAACTTGTCCTGAATTCCTATTTTATGGCCGTAAAATATCAAAAAATGAAGAACGCTCATGAAGAAGCAATGACTATTCTTCATTAGGCCTTTCTAATAGGCTGACAAAATTTTAGGCAATTCAGAGCATGAAGATGGCTTGGACATTAGCACACGAGAAATTGAAAATCGTCTTGAATTCCTATAAGGCCCTAAAACGCCAAAAAATGAGGAACATTCATGGACAAGCAATAAATATTCTTCATTAGGTCGTTTCTGATGGACCCCAAAATTTTAGGTGATTTGGAGCCCATCGCTCGAATTTATGAAGATGGTGTCGACTAAAGCACACGAAAAATTAGAAATCGTCATGAATTCCTATTTATAGCCCTAAACGCAAAAAAGGAGGAACATGCATGGAGAAATAATGACTATTGTTCATTAGATCATTCTGATGGGTCCACAAACTTTTAGGTGATTCGTAGCCCGTCACCCAAATTCATGAAGATGGCGTGGATATTAGCACAAGAAAAATCTGAATTCGTTCAGAACTCCAGTTTTATGGCCCTAAACTAGCAAAAAGCGCAAAAAATTATGACAAAGCATTCACCATGATTATTGTTCATTAGCTCGTTTCTGATGGACCCACAAATTTTAGGCAATACGGAGCCATCACCTTAATTTATAAAGATGGCTTTGACATTAGCACATGAAAAAACAGAAATCATCTTGAATTCCTATTTTATGGCCCTAAAACACAAAAAAAGAGGAACAGTCATGGAAAAGCAATGACTATTGTTTATGGATCGGTTATGATGGGCCCATAAAAGTCTAGATGATTCGGAGGCCGTAACTCGAATTCATGAGAATGGCATAGACATAAGCGCACGAAAACGTGGAAATCATGTTGAATTCGTATTTTATTGCCCTAAAACGTTAAAAATGAGGATAGTTCATGGAAAAGTAATGACTATTGTTTATTAGGTCATTTCTGATGGGCCCATAAAATTTTAGACAATTTGGAGCTTGTCGCCCAAATTTAGGAAGATGGTGTGGACTAAAGCACACGAAAATAATTAGAAATCGTCCTGAATTTATGTTTTATAACCATAAAGTGCCAGAAAATGAGCAATAGTCACCGTGAAGCAATGAATATTTTTCACTACATAGTTTCAAATGGGCCCACAAAATTTTAGGTGATTCGAGACCCGTCGCCCGAATTCATTAAGATGGTGTGGACATTAGCACAAGAAAAACTAGAAATCATCATGCATTCCTGTTTTATGGTCGTAAAATGCTAAAAATGAGGAACAGTCATGGCGAAGCAATGATTAAAGTTCATTAGATCGTTTTTGATGTGCCCGTAAAATTTTATGCGATTCAGAGCCCGTCGCCGGATTTCATGACGATGACGTGAACATTAGCACACGAAAAAATGAAAATCGTCCTAAATCCTTATTTTATGGACCTAAAATGCCAAAAAATAAGGAATATTCATGGAGAAGCAATGAATATTATTCAGTAGTTCATTTCTGATGGCCCACAAAATTTTTTGCGATTCGGAGCCCGTGACCCGAATTCATGAAGATAGCGTGGACTAAAGCACACAAAAAATTAGAAATTATCCTAAAATTTCTATTTTATGGCCCTAAAAGGTCAAAAAAGAGGAGCAATCATAACGAAGCAATGACTATTATTCATTAGGTCGTTTTTGACGGGCCCACAAAATTCTAGGTGATTCAGATCGCATCGTCCGAATTCATGAAGATGGCTCAGACATTAGCACAAGAAAGATTGAAAATAGTCCTGAATTTCTTTTTTAAAGACCTAAAACGCCAAAAAAAAAAGACAAACTGTCATGCCGAAGTTATAATTATTGTTCAATAGGTCACTTCTGATGAGCCCACAAAATTTTAGGCGTCAGAGCCCGTCGCCTGAATTCATGAAGATACACATGAAAAATCGGGAATCGTCCTGAATTCCTATTTTACGGCCCTAAAAAACCAAAAAATGAGGAACAATTATGGCGAAGAATTGACTATTATTTATTAGGTCGTTAATGATGGGGCCACAAAAGTTTTGTTTATTCGGAGCCCTCCACCCGAATTCATGAGGATGGTGTAGACATTAGCATATGAAAAATTAAAAATCATCCAAATTTTAATTTTATGGCCATAAAGCGCCAAAAAAATAGGAATGGTCATGGCAAAGCAATGTTTGTTGTTCATTACGTCATTTTTGATAGGCCCAAACCATTTTAGGCGATTCGGAGCCCGTCGCCCGAATTCATGAAGATAGCGTGGGCATTAAAACACGAAAAATCGAAAATATCCTAAATGCCTATTTTATGTCCCTAAAGCGTCGAAAAATAAGGAACAATCATGGCAAAATAATGATTGTTGTTTATTTGGTCATTTTAGATAGGCCCACAAAATTTTAGGCAATACGAAGCCCGTCGCCCGAATTCATGAAGATGGCATGGACATTAGCACACGAAAAATTGGAAATTATACTGAAATTTTGTTTTATGATCCTAAAACGTCAAAAACAGGAACGGTCATGGCGAAGCAATGACTATTATTCATTAGGACATTTTTTATAGGCCCACAAAATTTTAAGCGATTCGAAGCCGTCATCACGAAATTAATGAAGATGGCGTGGACATTAGCACACGAAAAATTGGAAACCGTTCTCAATTCTTGTTTTATGGCCCTAACATGCCAAAAACGAAGAACGATCATGGAAAAATAATGACTATTGTTCATTAGGTCTTTCTTATGGGTCCACAAAATTTCAGACAATCCGGAGTCTGTCCCCTGAATTTTTAAAGATGGCGTGGAATTTAGCACATAAAAAATCGGAATCGTCCTGAATTCCTGTTTTATAACCCTAAAATTCTAATAAATGAGAAACAATCATGAAAAAGCGATGATAAATTATTTATTAGATCATTTCTGATGAGCCTAAATATTTTGAGAGATTTGGAGTCCACCGCACGTATTCATGAAAATGATGTAGACATTAGCATACTAAAAATTAGAAATCATCATGAATTCTTATTTTATGGCCCTAAAACGCAAAACAAAAATGAGGAACGGTCACGACGAAGCAATAACTATTGTTCATTAGGTCGTTGCTGATGGAACCACAAAAATTTAGGCGATTTGGAGCCCATCACCCGAATTCATGAAGATGACATGGACATTAGCTCCCAAAACAATCAGAAATCATCCTAATATCCTATTTTATAGCCCTAAAATGCAAAAAAAAAAATGAGGAATAGTTACAACAAAGCAATGACTATTGTTCATTAGGTCGTGTTTTATGGGCCCATAAAATCTTAGGCGAAACGGAGACCGTCGCTCGAATTCATGAAGATGACATGGACATTAGCACACAAAAAAATTAGAATTCATCCTGAAGTCCTATTTTTGGCCCTAAAACGCCAAAAAATAAGGAACAAACTTGGCGAAACAGTGACTATAGTTCATTAGGTCATTTCAAATGGGCCCACAAAATTTAGGCGATTCAGAGCACATCGCCTGAATTCATGAAGAGGCATGGACATTAGCACACGAAAAGTTTGAAATCGTCTTGAATGCCTGTTTTATGGCCCTGAAAGGCCAAAAAATGAGGTACACTCACGGCGAAGCGATGTCCATTATTCACTAGGTCGTTTCTTATGGGCCCACAAAATTTTAGGCGATTCGGAGCCTGTCGCCCCAATTTATGAAGATGGCGTGGACATTAGTATACGTAAAATTGGAAATCATTCTGAATTCCTATTTTATAGTTCTAAAACGCAAAAAATTGAGGAAGATTCATGGCAAAGCACGGACCATTGTTCATCGTTTCCGATGGGCCCACAAAATTTTAGGCAATTCAAGCCGTCGCCCTAATTCATGAGGATGGCGTAGAGAAAATCGTCCAGAATTCCTGTTTTATGGCCTAAAATGCCAAAACGCGAGAAATGTTCATGGCAAGGGATGACATTGTTCATTCAGACATTTCTAATGGGCCCACAAAATATTATGCGATTCGAAGCCCGTCACCCGAATTAATGAAGATGACGTGGACATTAGCACATGAAAAATCTGAAATCATCTTGAATTCCTCTTTTATGGCCCTAAAATGCCAAAAAAGAGGAACACTCACGGGAAGCTATGCCTATTGTTTATGTCGTTTCTGATGGGCCCACAACATTTTAAGCGATTCGGTGTCCGTCGCCCGAAATCATGAAGATGGTGTGGATATTAGCGCTCGAAAAATCGGAAATCATCTTGAGATCAGCACTTCAACTTTTTTACTAATGAAACTTATCATCAAAGTTTTATCATACCACAACATTGAAAATTAAAAATCTATGAACCATATGTCTTCATCTGATAGCTAAGTTATTTCCTCTGACTTTCTCTCTAAGTTCTTAGAGAGAGAACAAAGCCTATCACCAAAATACACAAAAAATCAAGCCAAATCACTTCCAAACCAACCAAATCACTGCCATACCACTCTACTCAACGCATCAATCAGTTAGATCTATGCGAATTCTGCAGCAAAGCTACGCACAAAGATCAAAGACGTTGAAACTCAAATGCAGGTCATGATAAAGAACAACACCACAACCAAGGAAGAAGAGGATCTCATTTCACGGAGTGCACACAAACCATTTATGGAAACGAGCTACAGAGATACGGTAACCAATAATCAAATTTTTACTCCCATGGTTTTTTATTATACACTTTTTAGTACACTTACATTAGAAGAAGAAAAAGATAATTCATCAAACCACTCGAACTTCATACCCATCACAGTTGCGGATAAAACCAGACTTTATGAACCATGGAAGCAGTCCGTAATCATTAAACTACTGGGGAAACGTATAGGGTATAACCTACTGCGCACCAAAATCCAAAAGATCTGGAACTCATGCGAAATCCTTAACTTAATTGACCTGGAAAATGACTACTATCTTATAAAGATTTCTTCAACAGAAAACTACCTAAAAATCATCAACCACGAACCTTGGTTTATTGCATCACAGTACCTTACAGTCAGGAAATGGACACCAAAATTTAACCCAAACGCAAACCACATCAATTTTTCCACCATCTGGATACGGCTCCAAGAACTACCCACACAATACTACGACCTTGAAATACTGGGAAAAAAATAGGCCAAATGATTGGAGACGTCTTGAAGATTGACATCTACACAACCAATACAAGGCGGTATGCAAGACTATGTATCCTGGCACCACTAGGGAAAACACTACCAAGAAACATCATGATTGAAAAACATCTACAGGATATTCACTACGAAGATACCAACCCGTTATGTACTATATACGGATGCTTGGGACACAACCTTTATCAATGACCAAACAAGGCAACAATGTCCGTAACGACTAAGAAAATCGAGGATCCACAAAAAGAACCTAAATAGTGGAAGACGGTGTCATACTCCAACAAAAGGTACACCACTCCAACTTTACTACAAAAAGTTATAGATAAAGAAAAAGAAAAAAAAGGAAAAGAAAAAAATGAAGAAATAAACAAAAATACCATAAATGGAGAAAATGATTGGGAAAGTCAAACAAAATTTACTGTCGAAAGAACTGATGGGAAAATAAAAAGTGAAACTAATTTACGAAATGATGACACTGCCACCATGACCCCTACCACATCCCCACCTAAAAACTCATCCACGCCTACTAACGCCCCAAACATGGGGACAAAGGCACCTATTTTCTTTTCCACCTCTAAAATATCTCGAGAGTCAACAACCATTACACAAAAAATTCAATTCACAGTCCTTAGCCAACTGGACTTAGGACATAAACTACCAAAACAGAAGAAAGAGAAAACTGAAACAACTATCACTTCACTAACGCCTCCCCCGGCCGGCTACAATCAGAAGCAAAAAAAAAAAGCTATTTCTATTTTCAGCCCAAACACCTAACTGCCCACCACCTGTAACACAAACAAAAGCTACATTTTCTGCTAATACCTTTAGTACCCCCTCAATAACACCGACTGAAGCAAACAAGATTAATACCAAAAAATGAGGATCGAAAAGTACTCAAGGACAAAAATGCAATACCCCATGCGGTACAAATAACCCAAACGTTCCCAATAAAAATGAAAACTCCACAAATACACCTCCTAAAAAGACTACCCTACATGAAATCATTTCCACCTATGAAGCCGATTCACTCCCAACTACCCAAACTGCCCGCCCTCACCCCCTCAATGGCGCCTTTGCCAAAACCGCTCACATCAATCACTCAACTAATCCCCTTGCATCAATCACCCAATCCACAAAACCCACAAGCCCAAGCAACATCCTCCCCCCATCTCCAACCGGCCAACTTATCTACTCCCCATCACTCCATCCCACAACACCAGTATCCTCTCTACCTCAAACACAACATGTATCACCAGAACCACCTACGTCATCACCAGCGCTACCGCCACCAGTTCCCACCACATATGAGGGAGATTCACAACATCGCCCATATCAACACAACCACTTCCAAGCACACTACTTCCAAACAACAGTGGTCCCAGTAATGTCAGTGCCTATACTACACCACCCACCACCGACCCCTTGGTTAGATGTAGTGGGTTTACAGCAACATGCACAGTTCTTCCTAGAGAACATACAAGACCCGGTCGACCAACTACAGGATTGTGGACCCCACATAGTAGTGAGAATGAAAACCTTGCAGAATATGGAGATGTCAGCATTGGAGATGGTAAACCACCTCACAGATACCACTCAACGACAGCATCTAATGCATAGAGCCTACCAATAACCTCAGGCACATCAACAACTACAGGTGCAGATCACCATGGAAGCCAAGAGGAAGAACATTCTTACACCCCCACCAAACACTCGGTTGCCCTCATCACCGGACATGGAGAAGCTCCGGCTACCAGAGAATCTGGACATCGCAGTAGAGGCTCCACCAGTTGAGGCATCAACAATAGGAATACCAGCAGAGCCATTATCCCCTTTGAATCCGGAAGCAGACATAATCAACCTACTGAACAACCAAGAAGTGCAGGCACCAAACATCCTAGATCAAATGTTACAACACATCACTCTACGGGAATTGTTGTCGACAACACTTCACAAAAATAGAGGAAAATGATACTTTATCACAATTCCAAAAAATTTACTTCGCATAGCAGTGAACATCCGTACCTACCCCTTCTCGATTCTCCACAAATATGAATTTCTGATCCTCCCCACACTGACGGAGGAAGACTTTCCATTGCCAGCTCCCAGTGCGGAGGATCGCCCGCTAGTTACACATCTGCGCATGTCACTAGCTCCGGGAGGGAGCTCACATATAACTAATCAACCCAAAATGAGGATACTCCTTTGGAACTGCAGAGGCTGCAACAACGAAGAATTTAGGCGCAACTTCAAAGACCTTGTGGACTGGAACAATCCCTCTATCATATGCCTCACTGAAAGACGCATGCAAAGCCACTATGAACTCATGGAATTTATTGGTTTTACTGATCTATTTGAAATTAGCGCAGATAATTACTCTGGTGGGGCTGTCCTTATGTGGAAGTATGAAGAATTGGGGATGGACCCAGTAGCAGTGACAGATGAGGAAATTTATGCAAACATACAGATAAGTAGTAACTCAAAACCTTGGCTGATATCCTTAATCTATGCCAGTACATTACTAGCTAATAAAAAAATTCTATGGAATAATCTGGAGACTGTAGCAAAATTTAATACCTACCCGTGGCAACTATGTGTACACTTTAACGAAGTCACAGCCGCCTCCGAAAAGTTTCGAGGGAGGCTCATAAACAGTAGCAGAAGTACTGCTTTTCTTAACTGCCTTGACAACATTGATATGATTGACTTGAGTTTTGTGGGCCCATGCTTCACATGGACAAATAGAAGAAAAAGGCGGGGGCACTAAATTTACGAGAGATTAGATAGATTCCTTGGGAATTATGCTTGGGTATAACAATTCCCTAACGCGACTGTCACATACTTGCCACGTACACATTTGGTTCACTGCCTACTAATGCTTAGCCTAACAAAATCTTTTAATATACCAGCACCAGTTTTTCGATTTGAAACAATGTGGCTCAGTCACCCACTTTTTTCAAACATTGCTAAACAACATTGGAACAACAATACAAACTATACCAATGCTATTACCTATTTTACAGAGTACGTGGAAGAATGGAATAAGTCCACATTCGGGAATATCTTTAAGAAAAAGACTTCTTTTAGCACGTATACGGAGACTCCAAAACATGGACCCACAGCATAAGATAAATTTCCACACCACTCTTGAGGACAACCTTATTCATGATGGTAACCTTATCCTCCAAAATGAACACGATTTTTGGAAACTAAAATCAAGAGTACATTGGATAAATGAAGAGGATGCAAATACAAAATTCTTCCACCTCTCAGCTATCCAAAGAAATAGAAAAAACGGAATACTAGGACTTAAAGATAATGCTGGGAACTGGAATTTTGACACTAAGGGAACTAATGACATTATTATAAAGCATTTTATACACATCTACACTACTGACCTAGAATCATGTTCATTTTCTACTCAACCTAACCCAAGCAACCTAAATACCCTCTAAGAACAGGACAAACAAACTCTAAATTGGCCTCTCGAAACAACTGAAATTACCAAAGCTATTAATAATTTGAAACCTCTTAAGGCTCCTGGTTCGGATGGTATACACTCAATTTTCTTCCAAAAATATTGGACAGACACACAAGCAGCTATCACCCATACTTGCACTCAAACATTTACTACACTAAATATACCTCCTGGCCTAAATAGGACCTATGTAACCCTCATTCCCAAGGTAAAACACCCACAAAATATCTTCCAATATAGACCCATAACTCTATATAACATTATTTACAAAACTATAACAAAAATTATCTTAAACGCATCCGCCCTTTTCTTAACAATATTATCAGTCCTAATCAATGTAGTTTTATTCCAGGAAGAAGAGCAACTAACAATGCAATAAATTTCCAAGAAGCAATTCATTCTTTCTAGAGTTGTAAGGGTCGGACTGGAAAAATGATGCTAAAATTAACCTCGAAAAGCCTTTTGATCGACTTGAATGGTCCTTCGTCAGAAGCTCACTGAATGCTCTAAATTTCCCACAGGATCTAATCACGCTTATTATGAATTGTATAACCATCACTACAACCTCAATCATTGTCAATGGTAAGCCTACAGATTTTCTTGAACCGTCAAGAGGCATCCGTCAAGGGGACTCACTATCTCCTTACCTCTTCATCATCTGCATGCAATCACTAACATGATGCATTAACCACCAGGTAGATATCTTGAATTGGAAACCTATTAAAATAAGTCACAATGGACCAGACATATCCCACCTCCTCTTTGCATATGACCTAATTCTATTTGTTGAGGCTGACAATTCTAGTGCAACCTCTATCATTAACATATTCCACTTCATTGCCCACGAATCCGGCCAAAGAGTGAATTTTTCAAAATCAAAAATCATTTTTTCATCTAATGTACCACCTACATAACAAGCAATGCTGGCTACAATACTAAACATTAAGATAAAAATAAATGTAGGTAAATATCTTGGTTTCCCAATCACTAATATGCAGCCAAAAAGCTCTGATTACCAATTCATTTTAGACAGGATGAATACTAGACTAAAAGGTTGGAAAGCCAACTTACTAAGCTTATCTAGCAAAGTAACTCTTATACAATCGACCCTCTCAGCAATACCTAAACACTCCATGCAAATAAACCTCCTCCCAGCTAAGATTAGAAAAAATATTGATCGTATTCAGGGCAACTTTCTATGGGGGTCAAAAACGGACAAACGGAAAGTTCATCATATTAATTGGAATACAGTAGCTTCCCAAAAAAGGAGGGAGGTCTAGGACTGTATAAAGCAATAGGAAAGAATATTGCACTCCTTTCTAACTTGCTATGGAGATCACACACAAACCCTGACTCCCTTTTGGCAAAAATTCTTAAAGAAAAATATACCAACACCCAAAGAAGAAATCAAAAGATTTTCAAAAATAGCGACTCCTGCATCTAGAAAAGTGCTGCTAAAATATATTCTTTCTTCTCAAAAGGCATAGCCTAGAATATTAGAAACGGGTCAACAATACGTCCTTAGGAAGATAGATGGATTACAGGTAGCCACACACTACGGGAATTAATTGAGGGACCACTCCAAAAGGATGATCTTTCCAAAACACTCAACAGTATCATTACTAGTAATAATCGAAATCTAGACGCACTAGCATATGACCTACCAAATACGATCTCTAACATCATACAACAAACTTACATCCCTTTGTCTAAACACCTAAATGACTCATTCTTCTGGAAAGAAACAGAGGATGGGAACTTCACACCGAAATCAACTTACAATCTCTTCACTAGACTTACAGGGGATACCAGACAACAGGAGCCTTTTCATCACTTTTAGTTATGGAAAGCACACTACCATAACAAATTAAAAACCTTCCTTTGGCTGCTACTACACCAACGACTGCCAACTGCGGCTGTTCTTTACCAAAGAAGCATAATAGAAAATAACTCATGCAAACACTGTGGAGCAGAGGAAAATACATCCCACGTTCTCTTTCAATGTCCCATCAACAACAGAATATGGGGAGCACTAAACATTACTCCACCAACCAATTCAAACCATCTTGACTGGATAAAAGAAAATTGTACCTCTGATGCGTGCACCTTACTACCAAATAATCTCTCTATACCTTTGGCAATAATAACCCCTATTATCTTTTGGCATATTTGGCGAAACCGCAACCAGAACCTTTTCAACAATGAGTCCCACCCAATTGATATCAGGATAACAATCATTTACGCAATGGAATACCTCTGTCTCACAAATCAGAATTTCAAACACCCTATAATGAACAAAACACTGATAAAATGGAACCCCAACCACATAATATCTATAAACTCAATATAGATGGAGCACACCAAAAAAACTCTAACAAAGGAAGAGCAGGCGAAATGATCAGATATTCCGAGGGTCAATGGATTGATGGATTCTCTTACCATACAATGGCCTCATCACCCATCCAAGCTGAAATCATCCTCCTACTGAAAGGATTGGAACTTGCGTTCACAAAAAATCAAATACCGCTTATAGTGAAAACAGATTGCCAGGTACTACTACAACTATTACATTACACTTCTCACACTAAAGCTCATACTAATCTTCTCCATGATTGCAGGTTCCTGTTAAAAGCACTGGATCAACCAGAAGTTAGGCATGTCTACCGTGAAGGAAATCAAGTGGCGCACACACTAGCGAAGTTTGGGAGCAACTGTTACTCGCATACTAATGTCGAGTGTGGCAAACACTTCTGGAGTAAACCACCTTTATTTGCTTTCTCTACTTTCCGCAAAGACAAATTAGGGGTTGTTTCGATAAGATCAGTCTGGCACTGTAATAACTCTATTTACGTTTAATGCATAATAATAATCAGCGTCCCAGGCCCCTTTTATCAAAAAGAATAATTAAAAATCTATCTCTTGTACAACCATTGTCTAGTTTAATATATTTAACTATTTCAAAGAGAAAAGTTTCGCAATGGATAGAATACATCCTCCCAGGTGAATATGAAAATGCCTTTTTGAGATCTGCATTTCAACGTTTGTCCACCGATGTCTCTTCCTCTATGAAATATATTGCACCACACAAATAATTATACAACCGCAATTAATGTATTCGTACATTGTGAAAGGAAAAGAATAATTTTATTTTAGGTTTGCTTTAACTTTACGAATTGGATGTGGATAACGGTACGAAGGGGAAAGATTTAATTAAAATTTACTTTTCTTCCTTCGTTTCTCTCCAATCAATAAAGGAAGGAAAAAAAAAACTAGAATTTATTTTTTCACTCTCTAGATTAATTAATTAGTTGCTTTGGATATGACGGGATTAAGCAACGCTAATTACTTGTGCACCAAATTGAAAATAAAATGCTGTAGAAGGTTACAATAAATCTCGTAATAAATATTAATTGATAATGCGGTAAAATAATTACAATGTTAGTGCATAACTAGGGGTGGCAAACGGGCGAGTCGGATTAGATATGGACGGGTCTAAAACGGGTAATGTAAAAATGGATAAATTATCCGAGCCAACGCATATTTAATACACATAGAAAACAGGTTAACCGGCGGATAATATGGATATTTATATTATTCATGGCTTCTTGAGTATGATCACTTTTGGAAGAATCTTCGTATCCATGGCTTCTTGAGTATGATCGCTTTTGGGTCAACCGTTAGTTATTCATATTTGACCCGTTTTTACAAAATTCATTTTCCAACCTATTTTTTAGTGGGTAATATTGATGTATAACTATTTTTTTTTTTCACTTTGCCCCCACTACGCATAACCTAAATCCTCAAGAAAAAGAGTTTAACTAATATCAACCAACGCAATAAGAAACCAGTGAGATTAGAAAGGTACAGAGTTTGAAGGGAATCGATGTCTCAGCCATCACAATCTTCCTCATCCATTAAAGTTCCATTAAAACTTCCTAATGACCCTAAATTGGTCCCTAATTTTTGGGCCATTTTTATGAAGGGCTTTCTAATTATTACCTGCTTAGTCGCCTCTATCTCTCTAATCTCCTTTATTCCTCATTTCTCCAACAGCAATGCTTATAGTGCTGCTCCGGTTAGAAACTACAGAGAAAAATATGTCGTTAAAGAAGAAGAAGAAGAAGAAGAAGAAACAAACATATCCCACATTCTCTTTGGCCTCGCAGGGTCGGCTAAAACATGGAACAATCGCTCGCATTACTCTGAGCTCTGGTGGAGACCAAATGTAACGCGAGGGTTCGTGTGGCTCGATGAAAATCCCCAAGAAAACGAGCCGTGGCCGGATACTTTCCCACCCTATAGAATTTCCCAAGACACTTCCACATTCAAATATACATGTTGGTTTGGTGAAAGGTCAGTTGTGAGGATTGCGAGGATTGTAAAGGAGAGTTTTGAAGTAGGTTTAAACAATCTGAGGTGGTTCGTAATGGGAGATGATGACACATTTTTTTTTACAGAGAATTTAGTGACAGTTTTAGCTAAGTATGATCACAACCAAATGTATTACATTGGTGGAAGTTCCTATAGTGTGGATCTGGATGTACTATTTTCCAATGGTATTGGTTGCGGCGGCGGAGGATTCGCAATTAGTTATCCTCTGGTGGCGGAGCTCGTGAAGATTTTAGACGGTTGCATTAACCGCTACCACTACTTGTTCGGTTCTGATCAGAGGATCGCTGCATGTGTGGCTGAGATTGGAGTTCCTCTCACGAATGAACTTGGTTTCCATCAGGTATATATTCTTTTATATTCAAGATTTTACTTTACGTAACATTAGCTTAAAAGAGCAACCTGGTGCACTAAGCTCCCGCTATGCTCGATGTCCGGGAAGGGCTTGACCATAAGAGTCTATTGTACGCAATCTTACCCTGCATTTTTGCAACAAGCTGTTTCCACGACTTGAACCCGTGAAAACAGTCTTACGTAACATTAAGGTACTTTTTTAAATTGCTAATCTATGTGTATTCATCTTATTATAGGTTTAATTTTCTGGCATAGATTATTTGATAATAGTATTATTTGGAGAGTTAAAAAGGATTTGATTTGATTATTTTATCAGACATTTTTTCAAATATTTGTTCATTCCCTTTTTTTTTTTTTTGTAGTTTTATGTAGTAGTAGCCAAATATATAAATTTTGGTATTAATAAGGAAGTATCATTCTATCCCAATTTTTTGACACTTTTTGCTTTTTGATATTCAAACTTTTTAATTTTGACCATGTATTTGGAGATAGAATTTTTATGTTTTTCAAAATAAAATTTACATTGAAAACTACGTAAAAATAACAGTATTTCGTTTGACCGTCGAAATACGTCACGTAAGTAGGGGAGGGAGTATATGTTTTATTCATTATGGAAAGGAATGAAAGATTTACTTAACGTGTTTGTTTTAAGATGGATATACAAGGAAGCGCACGAGGGTTTTTTGCATCACATCCCGTGGCGCCATTGGTTTCACTGCACCATTTGAACATAGTAGATCCTCTAATTCCATTGATGAGCCAAGTGGAGTCAATGAAGAAGGTGATTAAGGCTTACAACAAGGACCCAAGTCGGACGATGCAACATAGTTTGTGCTATGACCTAAAGAGAAACTGGTCATTATCAGTGTCGTGGGGATACTCTGTTCAATTATATCCGTGGTTGATATTCACAAGGGAATTGATAACGCCAATGCAGACGTTTAAGACACTTAGAGGAATGGACGGACCATTCACATTCAATACTCGGCCAAACTATTTAGAACCGTGTAAGATGCCATTAGAGTACTACTTGGATCAAGTTACTCACATTGGCAATGGTGAAACCTTGACAAGTTATAATAGGATTAATGTTGATTCTAATTACAAGCAATGCGAGAATCAACGTTATAAATCAGTATTAGCAGTTGATAAGGTTAAGGTCACTGCTCCAATTCTATCTCCCCAAGTATGGAGACAGGTAATTAATTTCTAATTTATTTTAATGAAATATTTCTTACTACCTCTCGTTTATTTTATGTGACGAAATTCGGAGTATGATCAAGGTCAAATTACTCGAATGTAGACTTATCAAGTTTTTAAAAGATAAATTTTCATGTTTGAAAACTAAACAAAAAGTATTTTTTTTTTTTTTGGTAACAAATGTGAATTTTTATTACCAGTCCATCACCAAATTCAATTACAAGAGAAAGTTTCCTTCTGGCAATCCAGATCAACAAACATAAACACAGCTACTCTTCCTCACCCTTACTCACTATTTAGCCTATGTATGAATTGTCTCACTCTCCTAATTCTTTTGTCATTCCGTATCATTCCTATCCGTTCTCTAATTACAATTTGTATTTGTTTAATTACATTTCTATTCTGTACTTCAGTTCCTCTAAATTTTACCCAATTTCTTGCCTGCCAGATGTTATATACTCCAGCTGCATATATTGCTGCTACCATGCATTTCTTTGTCTTTGTCCATCTTCTATTCTGTATCCACCTCAATGCTTGCATAACATTCTGCTGTTGAAGTTTGATCTCGCACCAATCTGTTAAACCTTTCCACATCTGCACCGACCATTCACATTTTGAGAATAAATGATCTGCACTTTCCATTTCGTCTTCACCACATAAGCTGCATCCAGAATCACCACAATGTATGCCCATACTCAGCAATCTTTCTTGTGTCAACAGCCTATTTTGCACAGCTAGCCACATCATAAATCTGTGCTTTGGCAAACATATGTTATTCCATATTAGTTCAGCATTCTCCATTCTTGATGTCTCTCCTACTAACTGTATATACCCTTTCATTACAGAATATTTCCCATTCTTCGTCAAACCATACTTCCCATTTCTACGCCAATTCACCATTCCCAGTTTTAATTTGTTCAACCTTTTCCAATACCAGCTGCTGTCTACCTGAGGCACATGATTCCAGAATAGTAATTCAACAAAAAGTATTATAAGTCATAATAGTAAATAATTCAAAATACTTAATAAATATTTAAGCAAAAAAGATTGTAATCGTAGGACATGCTCTCTGACTAATTCTCATATATATAGTAATAGTGTCACATAAACTGGAGTAGAAAAAGTATTAATGTTACTAAGATCATATTCATAAGTAAACGCGAACTCTCCACCCTAAATTTATATTATATAGTACCATTTTTGGTTTATGGAGAATTTAATTATTTAGCTCGTTCTATAAAAGCAGGCACCACGTCGGCAGTGTTGCGAGGTTATCGACGACAAAGATGATAGCTTCATACATATCAGAATTAGAGGTTGCAACAAGTGGGAATCAGTAACGCCGCCGTTTTACGACAAGTATGGAGAATTTGCCTACTTTCAAATGGGCTTTCAACCATTGAATTGGACAAGAAGTTTACAATCTATGATATCTGGGAAAAGAAAATGAAATCGTGCTCACCAATTGTATCGCACTATTATCTACTTCCGCCATCCCTTTTCATTGTCATAGATTTAAGATTTTCGTTTGTAATAGAGTTGTTGGTTGACTATAAGTAGAATGTTTGCAAATCAATCAAGTTGGGGCCATATTACGAGTGTTAAAGTGAGTGCTTCCTAGAATTTGCATAAGTCCTCGATTCTTTAGTTATGTACGTAACAGATAAATAAAAAACAAAGAGTTTACGGTGAAAAATCACCAGGCATGACCTACGCGGTAGGATTTAATTCAAACTCCACTAAATAAATGAGCCGAGCCGTAAAAGAAATTTTAGATTACATGTCTTGCAATTTAAGACTTAACCCACCCAAACAGTGCCACAGCTATTATACACTCTCGAGTCACTCTGACTTGAGAAGCTCGAGTTCACAAGAACAACAATCTGTTCTAACGCGTTAAACAATAAAGAATACAATCCAATAACCTAATATAATACTCTCTGACTCAAACACTGTAATCAGGCAACTTGTAAGGACCAACTCCTCACCTATTGCACTCCACACACTCAGCAAGATATATAATTGGTGTCACACTCCTTTTTTCTTACCTTAACCACCTTTAAAAGAATAAAAGATTTGTAAAGATCAAAAAGGTTTTCAATTTTGAAAATGACAAAATTTAATTTGTGTTTCAAAGAATTTTCAGAGTCGCCACTTGATATTTGGTTTTGGTGTGCCAAGTCACCGTTTTAAAAAAAAAAAAAGATTTTTTCCTTTAAAACACATTAAGACTCTAAAACATAGTCTGCACCAAAAATTCCGAGTAAGGGGGTTTATTTGACTCGGAGAGAAGATATTAGGCATTCCCCAAGTCCCGTGAAAAACACGGTTGCATACGTAATCTAGTTGGCTCTTAAAAATACTTAAAGTAAGGTAAAAAAAACACAAAAAGAAAAATATTACACCGAAAAAGGTTCAAGGTCCTTCTCACCTTAAAAAAAATTTAAACGAAACGAAAAGAAAAGGGAAAAGAAAATTTTCTAAAAAACCATATGCTAGCCTATACTAATGCTTCCTCCATGATGATGTCGTCGCGGCCTCCTTTTACATTCACTTCGAGGCAATCCCCAAATAAAAAGAGTATATATATATATATATATATATATATATATATATATATATATATATATATATATATATATATATATAC